>NC_083461.1:30150992-30478492 GCF_030014155.1 Tachysurus vachellii | reverse complement strand
AAGGTGATGTCTAATGGGATCAAGGGAGGCGGTTCAGAGATTAAAAAAAAAAGAAAAGTCTGAAGAACAATGCAGAATCACAATCCCGAAGGTATTCCTGTACACATACACATACACACACAAACATACACACTTACATCATTGTGCTCGCTCAGTCGCTCCCACAGTGCAGTTGCCATGGAAACAAGGTCCTGTCCTATGCAAGCCTGTGCTTGGGTCGAAAGAGTTCTCTGCATTGGTTGGAAAGGCTGGTTACAGAGAGAGAGATGATGACAGAAAGACAAGAAGCATTGCTCCTGCAGCTGCTATACATTCCCACTACACATATTTTTCATGAATTAACCAAGAAATGTACAGCAAAACAGGATAATCCGTCAACACCCTTTTACACCACCTTGGTCCCCAAAGCTGAGGGATACAATGTGGGGTTTCAATAATGATACCTCCAGGGTGTTTGGCTGAATGTAAAAAGGGTACAGTATACGCATGTCCCCCTTCTACAGCACAGCAGTGATATATGTTTTGGCTCGGTGTGCGTCACGGGTGCTGTAGTGTCTCCGCACTTCGAGACAAATAAGCCAGCAAGGCATGAGCTCAGGATGGTGATGTTTATCAGAAATGACTTTAGAGCGTGTTATATATCAGTGTTCAGAGCCTTTTAGGGCTGGTGTGGGGTTGGTTTGTTAACAATGTACTTAAAAACAAACATAATTCAGTATATTTAAAAATAAAAATAAAAAATAGAAATAGAATTAAATAGTTTTGACACTTTTAACTGGCTATTTATATATTATTACAAATTTATATCTAAATTAGATACGAAGGACATTAGAATCAATACTGAACGAAAAATGAGTGATATTTGGCCTAAATTGCCAATTCCATCCCACCAGCCAAGTCTCTCCTATCATTCCTATCATATGACCGCTACGACCCAGGAAGGGTGAAGACTCACATGCCCATGATTGCTTTGTGTTGCTGTGATTGACACAGAAGAGACGTTACACCATCTGTAACAAACTTCATATTCCATAGGAACAGAGGTGGGTAGAGTATCCAAAATCTGTACTCATGTAAAAGTACTTATGGAAATATTTACTCAAGTAAGAGTAAAAGTAACAATCTTAATAGTTACTTGAATAATTACTCAAGTAGTTAGTTACTAGTTACTTCTCATCTGATTGATATGAAGCAAAAACCCTGATTTTCAAACTACTTGGAGAGCTTTCTGCTAATATAAAACACAGGTTGAAGTAAAGTAGCCTATCTCAGTCCTGTGATGGGCACATTAACATCACATAACCTGTCATTTGCAATAAAATCTCAAGCACACCCGGATGGTTTTCTAAGTTTCCAATCAATTGGTAATTATGTATCCACGGGCACTTTGCATAAATAGCAGTAAAAATAGTATAAAAAATAGGCTTAAAGGGGCAAATATATATATATATGTGTGTGTGTGTGTGTGTGTATATATATAATGTGATTAATGGTTTAATGATGTAAATGAGCTGGGCTAACCTGCTCTTCCTTTTAAGATTAATTTACTTTATTCTTACATTTGTTACATTTTATAAGTAAGTACATGTATTCTTTAGGTAGGGATAAAACAAAATATAATCCCGTTTTTATTTTGTATGTGTTCTACACTTTAGTGAAAAAAAAACTTAGTCAAAAAAAACTTAAGTGAGATGTCAGGATTTGCGTATAAATGCAAAACATCTTACAGCATGCAATTCAATTTATTTTGTGGAACATGGATATGAAAATGAAGACGCTTATAATGAACGTTTGTTCATGAACGTGTTGTTTGTAACGTTCACAGGATTGCACGAGAGCGTATATGATGGAAAACATTCAGACAGTGTGTGAAATGTAGTATTACGTTAAGGTCAAAGTGCCCATAGTTACCACCAAATTACCATCAAATAGGCATAATTTTGACACTTACCGCTACATGTTTTTTTAGGTTGGAGCTGGAATTCTTGTAAGCTGCGATGTCTGTTTGTTTTGGTGCACACAGAATGCATTGCATTATAAAGCTATTATTTTTTACATCTGGGAGTGAAAATATAGAATTAATTTGAGGCCACGGGTGATCTGCCTTTGATAAAGTGCAAACGTCTTCCTCTGCTTCAGCCATCATCTTCCAACTAAAGATGCGCAGCATACTCTGGCGAAGCAGCCTCTCCAACGTCTTGTGAGACTTGTCATATAAACTAATTATTATTTATTAAATCTCATATTTATTACCATTTGAGTAACGGAGGAACGCCGCCGATTTTAGCGAAGTAAAAGTAAAGATTTTCCACTAAAAATCTACTTGAGTAAGAGTAAAAGTACGCATCTTTAATTATACTCAAAAAGCACAAGTTACCCAAAAAATGTACTCAAGTAAATGTAACGAAGTAAATGTAATTCGTTACTACCCACCTCTGCATAGGAATCCACAAGCTTCCATATGATATCTATCTTCATTTATAAATATTAGGAACATTTCTGTATCCCAGCACACCTAATGTCTATTTGGTCTAAATTCTAATTCTTATCTTATCCTTTATTTTATTTTTATAAGGAAATGCAAACTTTTGTACTACAACCTGACAAAGCAGATGTAACTACATATAATATCTTCAGAAATATCTTTTTTGTTTTTCTTTTTAAAGGACATCTTTAAGGTTTCCACAGATGGACAAGCTGAAGAACTATTTACTTTATATTTTTTAATAATTTTATATATTTCAAATATACAATGTATGATTTTTATTTGCTTTGGCTTGTAGACAATAGACTGAATAAAGAATTCTGTCATCTGGCAGGTGTATTAATGAATTATGTTAATATTTTATGAAGGTATGCATGAAAATCCACTCTGGGTTTTAGCTATTAGAACCCTGACCTAATTTTTAGGCACTTTTTTCTTCCTGTTTTTATTACTAGACTATTGTAATCACTACATGAATTCATACCTTTTCCACTCCTCTGGAAATCTGATTTAAGATTAGATTAGGGTTTTTTTGGCATGTATAGAAGTTCAGAGGAGATATCCTTTAGAAATAGCAAGAACAAATTATTCTCTCTATCGTTAAGACTGGATCACATGCTGAAACTTTTATCAAGGTGCAAATCCTACTGTTTCTAAGGTTTACAACTTTAAACGCAGATCTAAATAATTCCTGAAGTTATGACACTGGGAAGATTTGGGAGCAAATCAGGTTGTAGGGGTTTGTTTGCTTTTGTCAAATAATGAAGTCAGATGATGGATGGATGGATGGATGGATGGATGGATGGATGGATAGAAATAAATGATTTTTCATTCATTCAAAGGACCTTCATAACTTGTAAGTACAGTGCCATAATCCAGAGCAGCATGTATCACCAACTGTCAGCTAAATGGATGTACAGTGAAGTAAAAGTAAATGAGAGAGAGAGCGAGAGAGAGAGAGAGAGAGAGAGAGAGAGAGAGAGAGAGAGAGAGAGAGAGAGAGAGAGAGAATTACATCACCATAACATCACTATGTACTGTACTCTACCAATCATTTCATTCCTTCTGGTGGTAGGGTGGATGAATGTACTCTACAGATCTCATTTGGATAAAGTGAGCTAGCGAGTAGAATATAGCCATCTGTCATTATTCACAAGTCGAGTTTTAGGACCGTCTTTATTAGACCGTGTAACTGTAACTCAAGTGTATTTTGTAGCACCACAGCAAGCCATGAATCACAATAAAGGATAAACATTTGAAATGCACAAGCATTTGGAGAATAATAGACAGCATTATTGGTTCCCATATGGAGACTATGAGGTATCTTTACAGCCAGCTATATTAAAGTACAAAGTTCTTCAGAAGGTTGAAGGGAAAACAGATTAAACTTGTATTGCTTTTGTTTTCTTTTTTGCCTATTTCTCAGTCATAATGTGCTGACAAAGACCTGGTTGGCTTCTGTTTTCATAGCAATGGCAATGAAAGAATCAAATAATACAAATTCATGGATATACCTGTACTTTTACAGCTGAGCATTCAGCCATTGTACAAAACTGGAAATAGAGCGAGCCAAATATTTTTCAAGGAATGAATGTATAAACAAATAAAATATGCAGAAATAAATAATCAGACAAAAAATTTGGGGAAATTATAGGACCCTTAACTAGCATTTTAAAACACTATTTGTACCTTTGCAATACTTTTACCATTTATTTGTACCTTGGGACACTAAAATACATAACACACCTAATTTCAAGGTATTGAGCTCATAGAAATATAGATTTTAATACATTTCACTAACATGTCTGGTAGGTTATAGATTCCATTTCATTGTAGAACTATTAGCAACCTACTCATTCAATAAAAGAAATGAAGACATTTGCCCCTTTTCCACCGAGGCAGTTTGAGTGCTGGTTTGGAGCCAGAGCCTAATTTAGAACCAGTTCTTTCTTTTTTGACAGCCAAAGCACCGGCTCTGAACCAGGAAAAGTGGTTCTTAAGTAGCACCAAAGCATTGCTGGTCTAGACTTAAGAACCGCTTGCGTCAGGGGCTGTTGGCGGGGCTACTGTTAGATAACGTACCTCAGGTATGCTAATGTTTAATACACTTTTACTTTACCGCAAAATGATCAGTTATCAGCACACATGATAATAGGTAATTACATGCTAAGGCTAAATTTTTTCTGTGTTAATGATAAAATAATGTTATGTACTCTCTCGATTGCAAACTCCGTTAATAAAGATTTTTTTCTCTTTATCTCATCATTAATTTGGTTGCTAACTATAGAATTAGATAAAACTGTAAATCATTTAATTATATGGTTTCTCACAAGTAAGTATGTACGGTATGTATCTACAGTACAAATTCATCCAGATTAAGGGATTTTGCACAACTATACTCAATGCACAAAATCCCCATACACTTAGCCTGTTAACTTCTGTACAGCTGAGTCTTTATAATCTTGAGTCAAATAAATCTCAGTGGAAATGCAGCTGTACTGAGGAACGTCCAACATAATTTTATAACCTGAAGAATTCCTGGGAAACATCCTTATATGGTTCAATGAATACAGTAAGCTCCAGTATGCTGGAGGGTTTCCACATGTCACATTTAACCTTCCCATTCAAAACATTTATGTTCTTCAAGCTCAGATCTATACATTGTGGGGCATCTCTACATAATTGGGTAGTGGTTGCTCAAGCTGGTACAGCTCTGGGATGTTGATTAGAGGATCAGGGTTCAAGCCCCAGCACTGCTAAGCTGCCATTGGTGGGTCCGTGAGCAAGGCACTTAACATGTCTGACACTGTGCTCTGACCCCAACCTCCAAAGTCGGGATATACAAAGATAGAATTTCACTCCGCTGTAATGTTTGAGACTAAATAAAGTCTCCTTCTTCTTAAAAAGTCTTCCAAATTCAGGATTCATAGCTTGGATTCCACTTCATCATTTCACAGTTCTGGACTGAGATTTAATTCTTAAGTTCACTTGGTAATATGTCAAGAATTGGGTATTGGGATATGAGTGTCTTGGTCATCCTTAGATGCCTTCCCATCTACAGTGAAACAGACAACACTGTGCACACATATATTGTGCTCAACATTGTGGCACTGTGCTGCAATTTCTCAACCTGAGTTTATCAAAGATATGCTCAGTCGTGCAGTTTTGGAAAGTCTGAATGAAGGTTCACCTAAATTCTCTGATTTTCTGAAGGTAGCATGGAGCCATAAACTGGAGCATATCTACTGTCCATCTCCACAGTGCACCTGGTCTGTTAACCATTTTAACCAGTACACTGGTGTTCTATACCACCGGCATAATGGAAATCATTTCATCAGTCATTTTCAATGAGTCAGGGTGTCTGATTGCAGGCTTTCGTTGCTATATGCTTTTTATGCCCCTGGTAGGATAAGTAATGAGCTAAGTAATGAACAGACATATGAGCTTCATATTAACCATCAATGTGGATTGTGACATTATAAAAACATTCAGTGCTGAACATGGCCACAACAATATACATGAAAATAACATTTTTTGGCCTTTGGTAAAAAGAATTTTAATCTATCCTTTATCTGTCCATTAATTTACTACGGCCAAGTCCCTGTAGGCCCAAAGGATGTCAGACAAACCCTAAAGAGCTATTGGAGAACATGGATATGTTCCTCTTTGAACACACAACAACATTTAGTGTGCAAGAACCATTCCAATTCAGAAACAGATCCGTGTCCAAGTACTAGGTTTAAGAAGTGACCTTTACATAAGACATAAAAAACCTGCTTTGCCACCTCCTTTATGCGCATCTGAACACCCCAGTGCTTCCCACTCATGACGGAAGCTGTATCTCATGCCTGCCCTACAATATTACTCTTATATTTCAGGCCATACCTTTCCAGAATAGCTATGATCTTTTGTAAGAAGCCTCAGCATCTAAACACTTAGCTTCTTCAAAGTGCAAAAATACTTTCACTCACAGCCCAGTGTGATAAATTCCCAGCACAAATGATATTTGTTCTTTTCTTATTTTATGCCCTTGCTTTCATCAGCTAAAATACTAAATGTTTAAAAGTTCACAAAACTTTGTTTTACAATGAAAGCAGCGCTCCATCTCTGCTAAACAAGTGTCTTTGACATTCCTCTTTCCATAACATTTCGATTATATATAGCAATAAAAATTTGATAATATTAAAAATTTACATTCAGGATTTTTCTTTCAATAAAATGTTTGTTTTTCACTAATTTCGCTGGTTGATATTACAATAAGATCTGACAAGATTTATATGAGTTATAGATATAAATATATATAGATTTATATTACTTTTACCTCAGACTTTATTTTCCCTCCACTGTATAGAAACAGAGGAACCGTATAGACAGGAAGATGAGCTCAGATAGTTTTATTTATATATTGGAAATCTGACAAAAATATATCTTTACACAATACACAAATTAAATTATGTTATATCCACAATTCTACTAACACTATATAGCTATAATGTAGTACACCTGTATATCTTACTTCTGAAAGGTCATGTCACTAGATTTGCACTCTGTTGTGCGAAACACTCGGCAAGTTGAAATGCCAAGTCCCGGTGGAATTGAATCGCACCTGGTATTGCTTTTTGTCCTCGGTTTTCCATTTCATCTGAGGGAATTAATGCTTGCTAACCAGCCTCTCTAGCTCAAATGCCTTACCTTTAGCATCATAGCCAAATGATCTGTAGCTACAGTCGATCCAGAAAACCAACATCTTTTGCTACAAGGCCATTTAATTCTCTTTAATTATTAGCCTCAAATATTACAGACATTTCAAAAATCATAGAGAACTGTTTATTTAAGGAACTCGTCCCCTTTCACACGTAGCAAGTGGAGAAATTTAAGTTCATGCCAAAAATGAAACACTTCAGATAACTTGTGAGATCTCTGAAGATGCAAATGAGGGCAGAATTTTAAGAGCGCTCTTTCATACTCTGTCACACATTCTCCATCTCCTTATTAATGATTATGCATCTAACCTCAAAGGACTAAAACAAGCAAGCACGCTTTGCTGGGCATTCAGTTGCAACTATCCTCTCGCTGATGTCATTAAGTCTTAATTTGTCACTTACAATTTGTTCACAGCTTTCACTAATTGAGTCATTATTTTATTTGCCGCTCAGATGCTAATGTGCAAAGGTTCATGTTACCCATTCTTTGAAATTGAGGAGTTTTTGAGCAATATTAATGATGAAACAATAAATCTTTAAAGGCATATCTCCTGACCTTGTTTCCTCCCTTCTAACGTATCAAACTTCACTATTTTGATTTATTTATGTATTATTTTTGCTTTGAGTAATTTGACAATACTGAAACAGAGGCTTTGTCCGGTAACAGTTTTCTTTCTTAGACAATATAAACATACAAAGAATGAAGTTGTTAGTTAATTGAACAGAATTTTGTCATTTTCAGCTAAATATGGTTCATATAGTCTAGCACGTAACAACATATTGTTCTATAAGTAGTTTAATATAGCTTTTAATAAATAATATAGATATAGAAACAAAATGATCAAGATCTGTATTACAATTTATGAAACTTTAACACACGTTTTCTGTCTGTTATTAAAGTTTGTTGAAGAATCTTAAATACAAGGGGTTTAATTGCTAAACAGCTTAATATACACAATATGGGCAAAAGTATGTGAACCCTGACCATCACACCTACAGTATATGTAGACCTTCAAACTGATAACACAATGTGTGAAACACCTAATTGTACAGAATGGTTACTGTATGCTGTAGGATAAAAATTTCCCTATCTTTGGAACTAAGAAGCCCAGCATGACAAAGCTAATCTCCATGAAGAAAAGGTGTAGAGGTTAAGGGGTAGGATTGGGGTAGAAGAACTCAAGCGTCTCACTCAGAGCCCTGAATCCTTACTCAACCCCACTGAACATGTTTAAGAAGAACTGGAACACTGACTGCACCCCAGAACCAACCAAAATCTAACCTAAAGTCTTCCCAGTAGACTGGAACTTATTATAACAGCAAAGATGAATAAATCTGGAGGTGAGATGTTTAAAAAGCTCATATGGGTGTGATGGGCATCAGGTGTTGACCATAAACCTTAGGATATATGCATGCGTATTTTGACCATCTTGTTCTTAAACACTTTAATATGATTTAAACCTTTCTGCAACTAAATATTTGAGTATGATTTCTATGAAATGTTAGGTTTTTGGGATTTAAGGCATTTAAGACAATTTTCTAAAAATTTGTCCTATAAATGTATAACTTGATTGCTTATAGCTAACTGCTTAAGAGACTTATATGGCCTCAAAATTTACATTTGAATAAATTAACTAAAGCATGTTAGGGAGATTAGGTTTCAAGCTTGATAATGGATACAATAACTGTGTAAATTGTTTTTGCTGTTTCTTTTTAATAGCAAAAGCCATTAAGTTAGTAGACTAGAAAAGTATAAAATACAAGGTGTTTTTCAATCTCAGTAAAAAAAAAAAAGAAAAAAAAGGAGGGGGGCCAAAATTTGTGCCCCAAATTGTGTCTCTGAAGTGACTTCACACTGTAAATTTCTGTTTGTCCTCCATTGTGAGATTTAATCAGAATTTTTATGGGAGTTTACATCCTGATGTTTAAGCGGTATTAATGCAGTAAATATTTCTCAGTCCTGTCATGGTGTCCATGGTAACCGAGAGGTGGAGGCTCCTGACTCTTATTTTATATTCCGAGTGTAGTCTGATTGACGAGCAGTGATACCACCTCAAAACCAACTCTCGCCTCTCTCTGATGCCTGGATTCACTAGCATTCCTTAGACAGCTTGAGCAAATGGAATATTTCAGAACATCGATTTAAAATTTAACATCCTTTCAGGTGATGCAATTATTATTAGAAGTTAGTAAGAATTGTCGATACTTAGTCAAGGCTGGACAACATCCATAAAGGACTTGATCGTTGGACAGTTTGAAGCTGTGAAACACGAAAATGCTCGTTCAATTCGCCAAGACTGGATTTAGACTAATGCAAAATCTAAGATGCTGCAGAACCCAAAAGAAAAAAATAAATAAATACAAAGGGTAATAGAGGAGATGGCGACACCTAGTGGTAACAAAGATGATTATTCATAGAAAAAGTGATGGGATTCATCAGATTAAATAGATGGATAGAATGATTTGAACAGATTCTTTACAAATATCAATGACAAGAGGTTTGCTGTGGTGTCCAGACCAACTAACACCAAGCTAGCTCCTAGCTCCGCCCTCATTGTCTAGCGCCTCCATATCGTTGGGACAAACTGCTACCTCAACCACACTTCCAAGTCATTTATTTTTCAGCTGACAATTTTTATAGTGTTTGAGAATATTACAAATAAAATGTCCTGTAAGGGACAACAATCCAGAATATAAGGCAAACAAACGTATCTTCACACACACCTGTAGATCAGTACATCCATCTTCTCCACCGTTACTGTCCTTGCTCCTGCTGGACCACCGCTGCAGGGAAACAGCAAATATGTAGAGAATCAGCACTCATTTTTACTGCTTTAATCCATCAAACTCTAAGGACACATCGGTGCAGATTTAATATCCTTAATCTAATAAACCTTTATTTCATTGTACTGATCGAATATGCATGAAAGATGCATTCCAAGGAGGAACTTAAACGATGAGCCAGGAGCCAAAACACTAAATAATTAATAACTAATATCTTGAACATATTAACAAGTAAATGGTAAGACAGCCCTGTACTGAATTACTGGCTTTTACCTCCTGATTTAACAATAAACTCAAAGACTAAAAGCATCCTCATAGGCTATTTAAACATAATATTTATACAAAAAAATATTTTAACGTAGTGTGCCATTGATTCACTGCTGCAATATTTTTTTCTATTGTTACTCAGCTGTATAACTGAAGTTTGCTTAAATTGGCATTGAACTGGTTCCAGGTCAGCAGAGTTGACATAGCAGGATAAGACTCATAGTATAGGATTTGTAGGAAACATTTTACAGAAATGACAAATCAATGTTTTGCTGGTGTAATCATCCTACTGAAAAACCTGGGGTCTGAATTGAAAAAGACAAATCACATGAGCAAACCTCACAATGTAAAGAAACTTTATTAAACAAGTTTAAAGAGTCAAAGAGGAAGTTGTGCTTGGTGCCAAAAGTTTTGAAGCCTGCTTTGAGGAAATATTGCAGTCAATAATTCATACTTTTGTTAAGTGTAAGGTTACTAGGTTTTACACACACACTCACTAACACTAACACACAGCCATGATAAATGAGCCAAAATCTATAAAACCCTCCATTTAAAAGGGAAATAAGGGAGTGTTAGTGTGAGGAAATCCTGACATGGTCGAACTTTCCACCGCTAACACAATACCCACAAAATCCTATTAAAATCCCATTGAAGCACTCAGGCTTCTCCACCATTAATGAACACACATTATAAAAACTGGGGGGGAAAAATTTCATCAAAGCATTTTTTTTTAAGTTGTGTTAAATTTTATTTGGTCTCATTAACGCTCTTCCATTTTTTTTTTTTAAAGTTCCACAGGTTAAAAACATTACAAGAGGCAAAACACATTTGAGCATAATTACATAAAAACATAGACTCTCTGAAACACAAAGTCGTAGAATGATTAGGCCCAGCCCAGTATGTCATTTCGCACGTCACAAAGCCCATTGGAAGTTGAACGTATCCATAACAGGAAGGAGGAACAACATAAAATCTCGTCCAGGTGAACAGAATAGAATATCAGCAAAAAGTCTAGTATTAAAAAGAAGGAATTAAAAAAGCAAAGTTTTCTCAGAAAAGACGAGCAAACGTCCGAAAGACTTTGTGTTTTTTTTTTTTTGTTTGTTTGTTTTATTCTTCCAAGTTCAATGAAATGAAGAAAAATATAAAGTAAAACAGTCAAAGAATGTCGTCATCCAAAAAGTCAGTCTGTACCTGACTACGGATGATCGTTAAGTTTGTAGAATAGGTTGATTTGTCCCTTTGCAGCACCCATACATCTCCATCACACACTCCAGTGATGTAAAATACAATAAACAAAGCATCCTGATGAGGACTCTGTCTCTGGCCCATTAAAATATCTTAAATCCAGTGTCTTAAAGGCCGTAATAAATAGATCTATCTCTCTCTCTCTCTTTTTTTAAATCTCTCACAAAGAATTATGCACAGTACTAATTACTCTGTCAAAGCTGATTGTGCTTAGCACAAAACAGAGTTTAGCCTATTTAGTAAGGAAGCAGGGAATGGAACAGCATTAGTACAGAGAATAATCAAAAAAAAAAAACAACACAATTACCCTAACGACGTTATTTCCATTGCTAATTACTATGTTTAAAACAACAGCCCAAGACACTCCTTTCGACCACAATAGCTTAGGTTACAAAGTTTCTTTGGCACAAAAATTATGCTAGTACATGATATCAGTGTCTTCTGAACAACAGCATATCATACTGATTTAAACCACCGCTGACAAATCGAGAGGGGGGGAAAAATACTTGATGAGGAAACAGCAGTTAAAAAAAACAAAAAAAAGAAAAAAAGAAAGAAAAAAACAGGACAAGGTAGCGCTGATAAATGAGAACCTGCTAATGACGGCTCATATGACGGTTATGATGAATGGCTGCTGGGCTTTTGGGCTTGAGCGCAGCTGTTCTGTGTGACCTAGAGATCCTGACTAGGATTGGAGAGCAGCCATATTAAAAACAGGTTCCCAAGCCCAGGTTGATCAACGTGAGAATTAGATATTACCGCTAAAATGAGCCCAGCAGATGGTGACTTTGGGGAAAAAAGCTTGCAAAACTAAAAGGAGATTCATGCTAATGTTTTAGAGACCGCTGAAATATAGCTAAAGGATTTTCAGGATCCTGCAGGTGTCTGGAGAGTCATTTTTATCATTTTTTGTTTTCTTGTATTTTTGTTATATCCGTGATTGGAAAGTGGTGTGAGAGGTGAAAGGGTGGTGGTGGTGGCCTGAGAAAACTATATACAGGTTTTCCTGAACTGAAAAATGTTTCTCTTTAGCAGGCATCACTACAGGAAAGTAAAATCTGGTTACATCATAAACTACATTGTTAGGGTCAATAGCTATGAAACCGCTTGATCATTGCCTGACATTCATTGTGCGAGGAAATCATAATCAGCTAGCAAAGTTTTAGACATCTTCAGGCAAACTACGTTTGTTAGCCTGGCTCCTGTACAGCATGTTATTTTCCAAGCTAAGAATAAAAAAATCGATAAAAACATTTCATCATTGTTTTGATTTCTTAAAGTTGAGGTGTCAAATCTGTTATAAGAAGAAGAAAAAAAAATAGTTTTATACAAACTAATTTTTCATCTTTTCTTTTTGGCCAGACTTAAGCCACGGTGACACCTGACAAGTTTTTTTCACACACATAACTTCATCAAGGAAAAAATATTTTAAAAGGTCGTTTTTTTACCTGAAACAGGACAAATAATATAATATTCAGAAACCTTGTATTTTAATCTCTGTTTATCAGTCATGCTAACTTCATTTAGTCTTCCTAGCTAGCTACAGTACAGTTCATCATATTAGCATCTCAGCTAAATTATTTCAGTACTGGCCAAACTTTGATACAGTTACATTATTGATTATACTTTTAAACACCAGTAGAGATAAATTTTCATGATTCTTGACCAGTTTTGTCTAATCTCTAGGTCAATGCAGTGATTAACAGTGAACAGTGACCTAGCTAGCATAATGGCTAATTACCTCAAAAAGCCTTACTGAGCATAAAACAAGACATTTCAGGAATCTGTTTTCTACAAGATGGTAAAAGATATCTAAAAAAAAAAGGTGAAATACCAGGCATGAGTTTAAAGAAGAAGAGGATGATGATGGTGAGATAGAATGTAGAATTAATGCAGGACTCAATGATTTACAATGAAAGGAGCAAAAATATTATTGCTGCTGCTTCCTATAAAACTACAGAAATATACTGGTAGAGAATGCAGTCTAGATTTAATATTCTTGACCTTTAATAATTTAATATAAACTTTTGTCTTGACAAGTGACCACTCCATGCGAATGACCACTAACTTTAGAAACGAAGACAATAAACCAAATATCAAAACTCTTTTCAATAACTCTCAACATCTTTGGTAGAGAAAAGGCCACAGTGTTATCCCTTGAAGAACCTGAAGGCTTAAAGTTAAAAAAAGATGTATTTGAATAGGAACTTTTGTAGGGAATAATGTCTCTCCTATACTCCTTTCTGATTGGTAAGAAGGTGTTGACTCATTATTATATCAGAAGCTAAGGAACAGCAGCGGTAACTATTTTAAAGCTCCTTATGAAGCTTTGTATGTATTTTTTGTATTTTTGGAAGGAGCTCCCAAACATGTAAAAGTATTTATAAAGAATCTTTTCTAATTACTGACCAAATGCATTTTAAGCAATATTTCAGCATTTAGCAATATTTTAAGCATATTTCAGAGTAAGGAAAATATCTGTTTTATCAGCCTCGTAGCTCTATCGCAATACTAAAGAAGCATACAAGCTTGGGTTTATAACGTTCATTTCCACCAGGGATGAAAAAAAAAAGTCAGAAGTAATCACTTTTTTAGTATTGTGAACACTTTTCATTTCTCTGAGACTATGTAGCCTTTGACGGCAAGCAGCCGTGTCAGTAAGTTAACGCTGATGGTGTAGGACTTGTGTGTGCCTGTACGGATACAATTTTTGTACAGTGAATGCACTTTTTCAAACAGCAGTCAAAGACTCCAGAGATCCTTTGTCGTTCCGAACAGATTTTCCTCCAGACTCGAATGAAGGCTTTGCAATTTCGTGCTTAAATTGAACAGGGTCTGTTGTAGTACTGTTGAATATATGGTGTCTTGGTGATTAAAGGGCCTATCTGAAATGTTTGCAATATGTCTGATATGTAGGAAATGTCAACATAAACCTGTCATATAGTTTGAATAGCAGGTTTAAGCCAAACCCCATCATGCTGGGCTCGCAGAATTTTTTAGTACAGTACATGCACGTTATACACATAAGGGAGGTAGATGGCCTGCCTTATACATTGCTACACAGTTTTTTCAGTAGTTTAAAAATAAGTATAAAAAAGATTTAGGGCACTGTCTCATCACCAAATTTGTGGTTTGAATTAAGAGAAGCAAGCCTTGCCAAGATAATTGAGCTTTCTGTGATGTTCTCTGCGATCTTGTGCCATCTTAATCAAACATAAATCATGTGATTTAATCGCAATGGAAACCATGCTTCGGTGGCATGTCCTGCAACTAAAGCCATGCCGGATAAAATGTATTAACCACAGATTTCTGGTTCAATTATTGGACCATGTCTTTACTGTGAATATTTTGTCTAAAGAGTTCAATATCTGTTGCTCAGAAAATTAAAATGAAGTTTTCTAAAATTTGATGGATCCATTTTAAGGGAATTATCTTAGTATGCTAATGTAGATTTTGCTCCAGGCAGAAGTGAAGAGGTGATAGTGATAATATGCGCTGGCCTGAGCTTTCTTTTTCATTCTTTGGTATGTGTATGGAATGATCTGCAAGTTTGTCTTGTTCATCTCTGCAGATTGGAACAGTTGCTCTAAGAAAAAGATGAATTTTAGATCCTATCAACTTTCCATAGGAAATCAACAGCTTGATTGTTTGTACAGACTATGCTCCATGTGACGAGCGAAGCAGAATAAAAAAGCCGTCTTGAACTCAAGACAGACATGTTAGAATCAGATCATCTAAAAATGCTAACACGGCTCATGACAAAACCAAAAGTCAATATGTGAATTAAACCGATATTTGAAATCTGCTTGTTTCTGTAGCATAACTCTTACTTACTCTTAGTTGAGACAACCAACAGACAAAGGCACTTAAAGTAATGCAACGCATATTAAATAAGTCATATTAAATAAGCTAATAATGCAAGACGGATTATGCTCCGGGTTCTGGTAGAATCCTCAATCTGAAATGGTGACTGATGGTGATTTGAAGAAAATGAGCCACATCATAAAATTGGAAATATTATGAGCATCATCTTTTTTTCTGTGAAGGCAAAAATTTTTTGCAATCCAACACTTGGGTAGTCTGAAGCTTTTCAAAGGAAAGCAGACAACTCCAAAGCATGCAAAACAGGGTTGTTTGAATGTGGACTGGTAAATGTGTGGCTTCCAGTAGAAGCTCAGAATACGTCATCTCTTTGTTTTGCTGGCGACTTGAAGGGACTAAGACCTAGAGTCTTTCTGGGGAAAACTTTCTCTTTGGCAACACCTATGGGCTTGTTGACCCCTGCCCAACCCAGGTCTAGGAATGGGGCATCAGCAGGGTTCAGTGGGGCGACCCTGAGAGAAAGGTTGGGACTCCCGTTGGTGGAACATGGTGCGGAGCGAGAAACAGGAAAAGGGGCGGAGAATGGATCAAAGGGTGAGGAAAGATCGGAGTTTATAGATGGGTCCGCCTTCAGACTGAAAGGATCACAGTCAGGGGAAGGGAAGGGGTCACAATTCATGAAGGGGTTGGTCGGTGAGGGTCTGTACCCTAGTCTTGGACTTGTTGGGCTGCTGGTTGAAATGGCATGCCTTGAGCTACATTTCTCCATCCCACCAGCTGAAATGAAGCTCCAGGGATCTATCCGGGGTCGGTTAGGAGACGGACGAGGTCGTGGTATGATGTTTACCTCCAGGCGCCGCGTTTTAGGGCTCCAAAGACGAGGATCGGGGTAGAGAGCAAATGGGACCGGGGATTTCTCATCTGCTTCCATAGTATCTTGACATAACGGTAGATCCAACACTGAGGAAAAGGGAAGAAAACATAAAAAATTTAAATGCAAGATAAATTCAGATAATAATAACATCATGAAAACAGAAGCTTACCTAGTTGTGAGGAAAGTCCATGACTAGATCTTCTCCTTCTGTCTCCAGTCTGGTTCACACTCTCTGTCACTCCATTAGCGATCCACTCAGCAGCGCTATGCTGGACAGTCTTTTGGCTTGTCCTGTCCCTCTCTCTGGGATTTGGAGGAGGTGGGGTCAAAGGTAATGGCTTATTCTCTGTGGGCTTCAGTGAGTCAACAAGAAGTTCTTGCGGCAGAGAATCTGTACTAAACGTGATAAGGTCTGCAACCAAAGTGGGATCCGTGGGCAAGTCCACCACAGCCAGCAGGGGCTGTTCTCGGACTAACTCCAGAGCAGGCACATTAGTTCTATGGGCTGTTCGTGGAGGGGGTGTTGGTGGGTGCTGGGGTTCCAGATGCCGTCCCAGAGCCACAGAGGCGAGAAGAGCAGCTCCGCTGAGCAAGGCACGGTGAGTGATTTTAGTATGAGGTGGAATACTGGAGCGACAGTCTAGGTTTGGTGAACTACAAGGGGACAAATATCCCTCTTCACTCCCAGAGTCCTCTTCTGGAAGAGCTGTCCATGAAGGTTCCTTAACCAGGTTAGAGCCTAGAACAAGAAGACAAAAAAGTGAGAAAATAAATCAAGCAAGAAAACCAAGGATGTCCCAGACCAAATTGATATATACAGTTCAGTGTATACAGAATACCATTTTGGCTTGGTTCAGGTGTGTTGGGTCGGTACTCCTCAAAGTCATCTTTGGAGTCTCCATTTTCATTGCTGTCCAAAGCCAACAGCCGAGCTCTCATAGACAGTCTAAGAGACACACAGAGAGATATCAGTGGCCGAACCAAACAAAGTTCACTTGGGTAAATGGTGATCTGGAGTGGTTGAGTATGCTAGAAAACTGGTGTCTACTGTATGTAAACGTCTCTTCAATTCTAACATCCCAATTCTAACATCCCAAGTATTACAGCAACCGAGTAATCCATCTTCGCTAACAATCTCCAAAGTCTGCAACCTCCCTTGGTTGGTGAATACTCCGGTTCATTTAATCGAAAGTGTCTTGTTACGACGTCTAATAACCTAAAACAATCAGATACTTTGCCTTTAAGTCTTAATTAAGGTGTTAATTCTTAAATACTTCTGTTTAATGTTTAAGTGGATGAAGAAAACATCAGAAGACCTACAAGAGGAAGATTTTTACCTTTGTACAGAGAGGAGAAGTGTTTAAATACCAAATAGTGATAATGTAATAGAGTATAAAATAATTTACACATGGGGGGAAACATAAAAACATAAAAAAAAAAAAAAAGAAGGAAGGAAGGAAGGAATGAATAAGGTTTATGCACGTACAGGCAATCTGGAAAAAGGATTTCTTCACAATTTTGTCACAATAATAATTCCAATTGTTCTACCTACAGATTATTTGAATAAAGTAATATTTTTTTTGACCTTTACTTTCCGGGCTTTTTCTGTACTTCGTATGGCAGCACGTCCATTCCGTTGTTATGCGTTTTAAATATTGTTTATGTTGTTGTAGTCGTATGTTGACAGAAAATAGCAAGCACTTACTGGAGAGTATGAACGTGACCAAATATATAACATATATAACAATATTGCATAAAATGTATAAAATAACATGCATTAAGGGAAAGATGAGCGGTACCTTCAGATGTCTGAATGAAAAAATGTAAATAATTGTGTGGGGTGTATATTTTATAGAATAATTCTTTGCCATTATGTTAAAGGGTGGCAATGTTTTGCTGTCGCTCTGTCTTTCCTTTCTTATTTATGCTTGTGTGTGTGTGTGTGTGGTGTGTGTGTAAGCAAGTACCCGCTCTCCTGCGGACTCAGGCGCTGAACCTTAGGGCTCTTGGGGCTTTTAGGGCTTTGAGGGCTCCAGTGAGGAGAAAGTTTCCTTTCGCCGTTAGCCTTCAGAGGAAGAGATTCCAGCGGCCACACCGAGCTCCACTTACTTTCACTGGGGCTCACTGCACGAGCGACAGGCAGAGAAGGGATTTACATTCAAATAATTTATAAATAAGTGTCTCTTATTCTCAGTATATGCATGTATGTGTGTGATGAAATGGCAGAACCATCCACAAGAACTCATGATGCTTGGAGCAATGTAATGGCAGAACAATTATCATTTACGGTGTTTAAAATATTCATTGCTTAAGAAATTGTTTTATAGAAATCACAAAATTTAGCTTGCTTTATTTCTCCTTGTACATGTTTTGGCTATAAAGTAATCACTTACGTTGGATGGCACGGAAACGTGGGCCGATAGAAGGAGAACCCAAATCTGGAGAATTTCGTCTCTTCTCCAAACCAGGAGAAGCCTGAACGGTGATTTTGTGGATAAAATCTGAAAGATAAAACACATGTGACGTTATTTTGTATACCAGAAGATGGTTGCTTCATTTCCCTTGAATGTTTATAACATACTAACTTGATACTATAAATGGATCAAATGTACAATTGCTGTGAAGTAAGGAAATCTTAAAGTTGAAGCAATTCCTGTCAGTTTTCGTTTAAAATCTAAAACTACATTAATAGAAGAGATTAAAGTGCAGAATCAGCTCATAAACAGTCCCTTTTTTCTCAGAATGTCTTAATAATAACAAACTACATCCTGTTTTCTTCCAATTATATGTAGCAATTGTCGCATAGCAATAATAACATGCCCTGAAACAAATACTATTGTCACCTGTGTGTGTGTGTGTGTGTGTGTGTGCATGGTTGCATAACCCTTATCTGGTTACTGCCTTACCTTGTGGCATGCTGATTTTCTCCCCGTTCTTTAATTTCAGCTTGTGCTTCTTGAAGGTTCCTTTGCGCTTCTTGACTTTGGGTTTCTCCTGGTTTTGGTTTACATGAAGAATGAGGAGTGAGAGCTCCCTCTCAAACACATCCTGCTCCCATTGAGCCAACTGCTGCTCTCGCAGACGCAGAAACTCCTCGTGAGATTTCTGTTCCAGAGCGGCGCGCTTCAGCTCCTCTTCACGACACCGCAGCTCCTGTACAAAACACATCCTGTATGTTACACTTCAATTCTCTGTTATTACATTAGATCCTTATAGAGCTTAACAGAAGATTTAGTTAGCAGTACATATCTTATATGCGACGTAGAAGACTTTTTTCGGTCACACACACACACACACCTTTTCCTTAGCACGCAGCTCATCAAACATGCCCTGGATCTCCAGTCTCCAGTCGTCCTGCAGAGAGTGGAAGGAGTCTTGAGGCATCTCTTCCATCACCTGCTGCTCCAGAGCACACAGTTGAGCCAAGATGGAGGCAAAGCTGGGTCTGTGGTGGGGGTCCTGATCCCAACATGCTGATACACACACAAAAAATGTATTATGATCATGGATGGATGGATGGATGGATGGATGGATGGGTGAAATAAACGGATAGGTAAATAGATGATGAGTGGATGTATTCCACTGCTTACAGTAACAACTCTACTAAGAGGGTGGGTGAGTGGAGGGATAGAAAGATGGACTACTAGAGAGACGGGTGAAAAGAGGAAGATGGGTGGATATTGAGGTAGATGAATGAATGGATAAGTGGATAAAAGAAAAGATTGATGGACGCATTGCATCAAACCTGGTGGAATCATCTGACGTATCTGTTAATAAATTGATGGAATTTTGAGAAATAGAAATGTGAATGAATGGATACCTGAAAAGGTCTTTAAGATGGATGGACGGATTAGATAGAGAGAATAATACATCGTCAATGTATGTGTGTTGAATGGCACCGTTTCATATCTGCATAAATATGAAGATTGATAACAGATACATTTTGGATGGATGGACTGATGGACATCTATGTGTAAATGAATGGATAAAGACATGAAATATTGATAATAAAGAATTGTAGAGATGGATGGACGGGTGGAGGGACGGATGGATGGCTATGAGTAAATGAATGGATGGAGACATGAAGGTACATATAAAAGAGCACCGTATGGATCGATAGTTACGTACTTGAAGAGACTGAAGTGATGGATGGTTGGATGAATAACTGAATGGATGGATGGATAAAAGACGTTACCTGACATGAGTTGGGCGAAGGGTTCAGGGCAGGTGGAGGGGATGGGCAGAGTCAGTTTATTTACTGCCACACCGTAGGCCACAGCCAGACCATCAATCCCTCTGTATGGAGCCTCGCCTGTGAGTAACTCCCATAATAAAACTCCATAACTAGAGAGAGAGAGAGAGAGAGAGAGAGAGAGAGAGAGAGAGAGAGAGAGAGAGAGAGAGAGAGAGAGAAAGAGATAGAGAGAGAAAGACACTATTCAAATCAGGTTCAAGGTTGAAGCAAACTTTACAGGATGCCACAGACCCACACAGAACCGTCCCGCAAAACACACACACATAGTACAGCATATAGACACATACACACTTGACACAGCTGTTCAGAAAAAGAACATCAGCATCCTCCGTGTCTTGGCTCCCACGCACCTACAATTACAAACCCTGCAAGAGCGTTTTCTCTTTTAAATACTCTTACTCAGAGAGAGAGACTCGCCCACAGTGGCTTTATATAGCCCGGTAATTACAGCATGCGCGCACACGCAGCACAACATAGCTTTCTCTGCCCCGCAGCTCCTAAACACTATAATCTTAGAAGTATATTAAGACGCCTTTAAAGTCTGAGAAGAAAGAAAAGAACTTTTTCTTTTTTAATGTAATGATTCCACAGCGGTTATTCGGCCTGTCGTTGCAGAGAGGACGGATACCGTTATATGCGGTTACAAAAAGTCATGACGAGAAAGGTGTGAATTTTACAGTGGAAGATACGGTCTAATCAATTATCTAGTAGTCTTGTGGTCTAATAAACAGCACCAGGAAGTATTGGTAATAAGTCCCGGATCTGTGCACAGCTCAGGCTCACAAAGTTCATGCAGAAAATCACAGGCTGAGCCACGTTGTATGAACAAACAGAAAACATCTCAACCGTTTTTAGCTTCGCAAGCGGGATAAGTTTCTAATTTCCGTCTTCTTACGAGACTAGCATGCAATTAAAATGGTATTTTCCTACTTCTCCACCACAGCACACTAAGCATACTTCTATACTAATACACTTGTCGGCTTACACGCTAGTGTACGCTCTAGAAGTATGAAAGGTTGCACGCGTGCTAGTGTGAAGATACTGTGCGTTTTTATTCGTACTGGTAATAAAAACGAGCGTTTATATTATTATACGATTATAGAGTATGACTGCTTGACTGTATATACATTTACATTTCTGCCACTTAGAAGACACCCTTATCCAAACTGATGTACATTTTTATCTCATTTCCATTTATACAACTGAGCAATTGAGGGTTAAGGGCCTTGTTTAGGGGCCCAGCAGTGGCAGCTTGATGAACCTGGGATTCGACCTCGTGACCTACTGATCAGTAGTCTAATGCCTTAACCACTAGGTGACCACATGCCTATATACGCAGTAGAATATCCTCTACAAACATGACCGTGTACATCGTGTTCGTCCTTTCATACTAAAAAACCCCGGTCTGAATTTGTAAATTCATTACACATTTCAGATCCCAGGGCTGTCGATTAAAAAGCGGCCGTGTAAACACGAGGATTACAGCTAATACGCATAAAGCTGGCTAGTTTAAAAGTTATTTCCACTCTGTTATTTCCACTCTGTTATTTCCACTCCGACTTCATGCATGAAAACGCCACGAGGCGTTGGATGATTTTTTTTTTTTTTTTAGATTTTGAGATATTAAATAAATTCCAGCTTTTTTATATAATGCAACGTTGATGTGCACTGGATTTACACGACAGCTCCTGGTGTGACGTTATCCTGTCGAGCTGGTGTTATTGTTGCCATGGTGACGTTTTATTCAGGTGTACAGGTTACAGTACGGTACACTGCGTCTTAAAAGGGCATGAACCTCTCTCACCAGACATTCCACTTCTCTCTTCAGTGATAAAGAATGTGTGTGTGTGTGTGTGTATGTGTGTGTGTGTTTAAATGTGTGTGTAAGAGCCTGAAAGTCGTTCCTGCCTGAGTGGATAGCATTGTAATTGGCGGTAGGGATGCGCCCTTGAGGACAGAGGTGTCTATTGTTTGGGGATGTGTGTGTGGTTGCAGTGTTGAGGTTACCTTTTTTTACATGCTATTGTGACTCTGTGTGTGTGTGTGTGTGTGGCTCCCTCTCACCTCCCAGTCTCTAAACCTGGATAAGAGCCGTATTGTTTCGCTCACCTGCTGTGAATAAAGGCAGCTGTGTGTGTGGTGTGTGTGGTGTGTGTGGTGTGTATGGTGTGTGTGTTTAACCGAATGTGGGGGCGAACAGCAGGAGTCATCTGTGAGCTTTGATCAAACTTCTGATTACTCTCTGTGTCGCTCCACTTACTCACTCGTTCCTCATTATTGTACGCTTTATTTCTTACACCACTTTCTTCAGTCCTTGTGCAATTATCCTCAAAAAAAATAGATAAATAAAATAAACTCTCCTTATTAAACAAACTGCCACCTCTGAACCCAAACTCGCTCCAAAAGAGCGACATTTGGCTCAAATCTGACACTTATCACTCCAACAGACTTGTGAATAGTGTCCAGGGATTGAAGCCTTTTTCACATGTTCCACCTTTGGAGGTTGGGGTCAGAGCACTGGGGCAGCTATGAGGGTCTTGCTCAAGGGCCCAACAGTGGCAGCTTGGTAGCGCTGGGGCTTGAACCCCGATCCTCCAATCAACAACCCAGAGCCTTAACCACTTGATCCACCACAATATTTCTCAATATGCACCAACTCCCATTTATCTTTCTCTCCAGAAACTTTGTCAGTGATTGTGGCCAAAAATGTTTAATTTGCTGGAGTCTTTTTTAACATTTGCAATACAATTAGTTTTAGTTTTATTGCAAGAACAGGATTTTTCTTCTGCTGTAATTCTCGATTTTGTGTTAAGTCTCTGTGATCGTGAAATCCTGGAGCGACTGTTTTAGTCTAGACACAAACTCAATTTGAACTGAAGTACGATATTAAAGGAACAAATCAGGGTGAAAAGAATCAGTGATTTAATTCACCTCCACACATCGCTGCCCTTGGAGAAGGTGGAGGATTTGATGACCTCCGGTGCCATCCAGGCATAAGTCCCCGCTGTGCTCATCTTGGTGGTCTTCTGCCACTCTCGAGCCAACCCGAAATCTGTGATCTTCAGTGTGTTTCCCTCCATCACGTTCTTCTCTATCGGCTGAGACAGGAGGACTGAGAGAGAGAGAGAGAGAGAGAGAGAGAGAGAGAGAGAGAGAGAGAGAGAGAGAGAGAGCCACAGACAGGAAGAGAGACAGAGAGACAGAGAGAGAGAGAGAGAGAGAGAGAGAGAGAGAGAGAGAGAGAGAGAGAGAGAGAGAGAGAGAGAGAGAGAGAGAGAGAGAGAGAGAGAGAGAGAGAGAAAGAGCCACAGACAGGAAGAGAGACAGAGAGAGAGAGAGAGAGAGAGAGAGAGAGAGAGAGAGAGAGAGAGAGAGAGAGAGAGAGAGAGAGAGAGCCACAGACAGGAAGAGAGACAGAGACAGAGAGAGAGAGAGAGAGAGAGAGAGAGAGAGAGAGAGAGAGAGAGAGAGAGAGAGAGAAATAGAAAGACACAGAGACAAGAAGATAGATGCAGAAAGAGAGAGAGACAGACAGACAGACACAGAAAGAAAGAGACACAGACAGGAGAAGAGAGAGAGAGACAGGGAGAGAGAGAGACAGAGAGAGAGAGAGAGAGAGGTGTAAGTAATGAACTTTTACATTTCTGCTCAATGTATAACTCTGTCCGAGTCTCATTCATCAGTACATTTCTGCTTAAAATCAGAACATAATGAGTGAAGGCAGAAAGCCGAGACACACAACCTGCAGGTGGAAACCCCTACTCTGGTGTGTCTGGCTGCCTGCTCAGTCTGTATGATGTAGGATGTGTATGATGGATGATAACCGAAGCTGAATGAGACACAGATCTGAAGCGGTATAAGGGGAATTGAAGCTGTTTGAAGCAACACATCTGGTAGGATTTGCTTTATCTCAGGAGTCTGGGTGTAACACTAACTTCAGCACGGGCCAAAATAAATATGTGTGTTTGTGTTACGGTGCACAGACTTCATGTGAGGAGAGAAAACGCTGCCTGTCGAGTCCTGACGTGTGCACTGATTATAATGAATATGAATTACAATCCATTACTGTCATGTGACAAGGATGTAAACTTACCCACAAGGTCTGACTTCAAAAAAACAAAGGTTTTGTAAGTGAAAAGATGCAAAGACTGTATGTCTGTCTGTCTCGCTCTTTCTCCCTCTCTCTGTCTATCTATCTATCTGTCTGTCTGTTTGTCTCTGTCTCCCCCCTCCCTCCCCCACTCTCTCAGACAGTCAGTGTCAGTTAGTCTGTCTCCCTTTCTCTCTCTCTCGCTCCCTCTCTGTCTTGAGCTCTCTCTCTCTGTCTGTCTGCCTGTATGTCTGTCTGTCTCTCTCTCTCTCTCTCTCTCTCTCTCACTTCCTCTTTGTTGGCAGAAAAGCAGAAGTGTGTACATATGTAAGACGTCACGACCGAATGCGCTGTGAGACTTTAGAGGGTGAGGAGAAACAGAGTTGCAACTTTGCCAGCACTCTTCCTGCTACTGTAGCTCTCCCCTACACACACACACACACACACACACACTCGCACCGACAGCAATACACACAGTCACAGCGTCAGCATGTCGTGCACAGCATGCATTGGAGTGGAAAGTACAAAAGGGGACCTGTGCAGCCACACACACACTCACACACACACACAGGCGTCTTTCAGTATCTCCAGATAGCCATCACTATCCAAGTGGAATTTGGACTCTGAATGCACAGTGAAACGTGGTGTGTTAGGCAGAAGTGAAACAGCTCCTGTCTTCATTTTTCATTTACTATTAAAGAACACACACAACGCTCACTGCACACCGTCACAGAAGTTTCTCTCTAAACATTCTGCCCAACCAGGCCCAAAGCCTGCAAGCCACCATCCACGAGCAAGCCAAAATCAATGTTAGAAATGAACTGTACCACACACACACACACACACACACACACACACACACACACACACACAGAAACAGTGGTGGTTTCCTTTGGCTCGTTCTTGTGACCTCCCCCACAGGACGTGACGCAAATGTGACCTGCTCAAAAGTTCCTCAAAAGAGGACAGAAAATATCCGCATTCGGCTCAGCTATAACACGAGATGCACAAACACACACGGCAGAAACACGGCAGACAAACCTGCATATAAGAACACACACTTACATCTGGAGAAATGTCACCAAAATATCAAACGTTCGTATTAAAAGAAAGTATAAATACAAACAGCACGAAAAAACACTGAACCAAAAGATTCTTTTGTCTTGTTTGTTTATTTGGGGTTTTTTTTAATTCAATGCTACTGAATACTGGATTCTGATAGGTAGAAAATGATTCAAATAACTTTCTAACAGAAGCTCTGATGGTAAACGTCCACATAATGATGTTTTCTTTAAGGAAATGTTTAGCGTTGATGGAAGGAATCTCCAGTATCGGTGTCAGTGCTTTGGAACTAGCATTAAGTTCATTTGAGCAGATTTACGCAGTAATAAGCGTAACTAGAAACTTTAATTAAATCATCCTTGTGGCATAAGAGGAATAAAACTCTTTGTAATGTAAAATCCTTTGTGGCAAATCGGAACTTTTTTAAACTTTAAGACGGATAAACAAAAGCGGTTTCATTGACGAAACGGTTACTGTACACCTTCAACACACCGTGGTCCCATTTTCCCAAGTTTAACAGCATGAGTAATGAAAATCTTTTCGTATTTCCTCTGCATTCGTCATAACGCCGAACTCCGCTGAAACCGACATCCAGCTTCTACACCTTCGTGCCAGCTTTCCGTCTGGAATACTGGTGCGTTTGTGAACCTAGAATCTCACATTTTCTCTAGTTCCTAGCCAAAACATGGTTTCTTAGCTGCGACACACCCTACAGAACCGTTCCAGGTTTGGTGCCAGATGCTGAGCAAGTATTTGTCTGGCTTTATTTCTAGCCTTTAAAAGAAATGAGGACCTTTGAGTATTGTTCATCCCATCGCTGACAGTTCTGGCTCCACTGTAGTGTTTACTGTCTCCGGTTGCTTTAACTTCTTTCTAGACAGTTTTTAAATAACCACCATCCCGTACACTAAGCCGTGACTCGGATAAATATCATGATTGTAACGTTTATAGCGTCTGATCGATGCTGCTGGTTATAATTAAGAAATACTTGGAACATTAGTTGCATGGAAAGGTTTAATATCAAGTGGGTTTAATTCATTTTGGAGAAAATGGCCACAAGTATTGGGATGGTTATTGGCAGACACTACCTACTTTTCTGTAGCTATATGTCAGTGAGACGAATGAATCAATGGTCTTTATCACAAGGTGAGAATCTTGCCTACATTCCAAACCTTGATTTCTTCAGTATTGATTATAATAACACTGGCCACCAGCTGTCTTCAGAACAAACACTCAGACACTGAATTTATTCTGAATTTTATTTTTGTCTTGCTGTGTTTGTCCAAGGTGATTCATTTGATTTCTTATATGTATGGAATCAACAACAAAATATTTGACCCGTGCCTGGATTCCAAGAATTGATATGAAGTCTATATGAAGAAATAAACAAAAAAGAATTAAACAAAAAAATGTTTATATACTTCCAAGTTAATTGATTCAGATAGCTCCGCTATTTACGTGTAGAATTGACTCCCAAAGTGATTTGAATCTTTTTGGGATCGACTCCCAGAACCTTTGAAAAATCTCCCAGAAAATCTCGACACAACCTATATTTAAGATATACATTCTGTATTTTAGGATAGAGCAGCAGTGTCCAAAGCGTAATTAATTAATGCATAACTAATTCATGAGTTTTGGAGGGTGACTCAACTCTTATTGGAATTAAACTTCCTGAAACCAAAAGCAAGCGGGTGACTGATCTTATGTTTTTTGTATGTTAAGAACAATATAGGCTTAGCAGTAAAGGGGAAAAAATTCGATTTAGCTATACATAATGGATTAAATAACCTGTTGTGTTAAGTGAAGTGATTTAGTGTGCAGCACAGTGCGCTTCATAACCTTCAGCGACTGGCTGATCTGTTCGTTAATTAGTTACAGCAGCTGTATGAAGCAACAATTTATTACATACAAAAAGGTTCACACACACACACACACACACACACACACACACACACACACAGAGTGCATATTCAGCATGTCTGCCTGTTCTGCTTGTGGTTGAAAGCAGGGCCACTGACAGTTCACACACTTCCACTAGCTTTATTGCTTCACTGTGAGCAGAACAACAACAACACCAAAATACAGAAGATTAAGAATGATTCAGAGAAAGATAAAGAGCATAAATATCAGTTTCTCAGCTGAAAATACCTAGTGACTATAACAAAAAAAAATAATAATAATACAGGACAGGTCATTAGGCCATCTGCAGTGAGCCATAACCACCAATTTAGTCCCACATTCCCCTACGGTGTGGAGAGCTACGGTGATTTCAGACCAGTGTTCTCTTTAAACGCTATCTGTTAGGCCCAGAGCCAGAAAGCTGTATTTTTTTCCTCTGCGGTGGCTCAGGCAGGAAAAACGAAACAAAGGAGAGAAATGAGGGCGCGCTAGACACCGTGCTGAATGAACAGTGGCGCTATGAGAGAGCGTAGCCATGGCAACGGGCTGTGTTTGTTGTTTGTTGACTGTTTGGAAGGCAGAGATGTTGGTAAGCTGAACGACACAGGCTAAACCCGGTCACACCATACACCCACAGAGACACAACGACAGATTGTGAGATACATTTGTGAAACGTTCCTTGGAGGAAACTTTTAACATTTAGGTTTCAGCGTTACATTTCTATTTTAATCACAGGCCTCTGAGGTAGAACTCTGTAGCTGTCAGGCTCTGTGATGAAATAAGGAGGTGTGGCCTTTGTGCCAGTCAGTTTCAGTGAAGGAGGTGTGGCCTTTGTGCCAGTCAGTCTCAGTGAAGGAGGTGTGGCCTTTGTGCCAGTCAGTCTCAGTGAAGGAGGTGTGGCCTTTGTGCCAGTCAGTCTCAGTGAAGGAGGTGTGGCCTTTGTGCCAGTCAGTTTCAGTGAAGGAGGTGTGGCCTTTGTGCCAGTCAGTCTCAGTGAAGGAGGTGTGGCCTTTGTGCCAGTCAGTTCCAGTGAAGGAGGTGTGTCTTTTGTGCCAGTCAATTTCAGTGAAGGAGGTGTGGCCTTTGTGCCAGTCAGTTTCAGTGAAGGAGGTGTGTCCTTTGTGCCAGTCTGTCTCAGTGAAGGAGGTGTGGCCTTTGTGCCTGTTAGTCCCAGTAAAAGAGGTGTGGTCTTTGTGCCAGTCAGTCTGAGTAAAGTGGTGTGGACTTTGTGCCAGTTAGACTCAGAAGAGGGGTGTGGCCTTTGTGCCAGTTAGACTCAGTAAAGGGGTGTGGCCTTTGTGCCAGTCAGTCCCAGTAAAAATGCACCTCTGCACCTGCACGCTTCTGTGAGACATCTCCTGTCCCAGTTAGTCCCAGATGAAATAAAAAAAGGCTCACCCAGTTTTTTAAATACAATCAGCCTGAACTGTATTATATTATTGACAGCTCTGTTCTAACATGCATTTTATCACAGCTTTAAACACCCCCATTAAACTCATTCCCTTGTGTCTATTTTCTCACCCTCCATTCTGTCATCGTCTCCTTGCGTCGTCCTTCCTCCCTTCACTATTGTACTGCTCGTCTTCCATTCCCTGCCTGCATTCTCTCTTCCTCCCTCTCTCTCCCTCTCTCTCTCTCTCTCTCTCTCCATAACCTTTCTACATTCTCTCCATGTGTGATTACCCTCTCTCTTTGTGTAAGTGTATGTGTGTATGAGTGTGAGGTTGGCAGACAGCATGCGTGTCAATGCGCTGCTCCCCTGAGAGACAAAGCCGTCCTTCTTCCAGGGGAAAACCCCCACCCTGCCGGAATTCTGCTCCCACCCACGGACCGGAGTGAGAGAAAGAGAGAGAAAGAGAGAGAGATGGATGAAAGAAAAATAGGACAGGTCACGATACTAATGACGTTCAGAATACCCCACCTCATTACACCCTGTGTCCACTGAAACAATTTTACATTATACCACAAAATTATCTCATATGATTGGTCAGGACCTCGGCAAGGTTTACGTTAACACGCTCAATCTGATATGGTATTGTTTCTATAGTAACAGTGAATTTTCTGGGATTGATATCATAGCGGAGGAGCCACAAATCTGAAGTCTAAAAATAAAAGGATTAAGGAATAACTTTTAATAGCATTAAATAATTAGTTATAAAATGAACTATGTAAGTGATGCAAGTTATGTATGAGCTAATTAGAGCGTTGATATGACAGCAACTTGCTCTCTACATAACACTGGTCTCAGTTGTCGTAAAACTGTGGATCTATTTAGCAACTAACACTGATTTATGGTTGTGTGCAGCCTATCTGGTCAAATATTAACCCAAATCATGATCCATTAACCTCAGAAAAAGCCTGATGTTTCGAAGGCATATCAATCATGAGCTGATGGTTAACTAGCCCCAGCGCTAGCATCGTTTCACAGTCGTTGTGCCATTTTAGCATGGACAAGGGGTGAGCAAAAGTGTGTGCACCCCTTGATGATTCAGCCATTATCACGTTGCAGGATCAAATATTTGTTCGGGGAATAGAAGTGAAACGTACAGCTGGATGAATGGTGTAATAACAGGACTATAAAAAACCCTTATACACAGCCTTCTGGCTTGAGCTTGTTCTCCTCCCCTCCTTCCCTCCTCCTCTCCTCCACTCTCAAGCTAAATGATACCACAAATAGTGCTTAGAAGGCAAAAACTAAGCTATTGCACAACTCTGAGAGAGCCCAAGCCTGCTTAAATGTACATTCACACACAAACACCAAATACTGTATATACCAATTCAACATGCTTGAAGTTGTCAACACACTGAAAGGCAGCATAGGGTTGATTGCGTATTCTTCATATTGTTAATCTTAACACACAATGAGATTGCGCATTTAGCATCATTTGAAACTATGCACTAGTGTTGCACAAAATTATACGTCTGTTTTCATGTACATTCACCTACCCAACAAAACAAGTTTAAAAACTAACTACCAAGCTAGTCAACACTTCGCTTATAGCCAAATAATGACATTAGCAACTGTTGTTCATCTGTGCTAATTTAAAAGTACTACAAATATTTCAAAAACAGACTTTCAGAGTTTAAGTTAAGTTATTTGAAGAAATTGGTTAAAGATTACAGAAAAACTGATATATGAATAAGATGTAGTAGTTAAAATTAGTTAGTTGCTGTTATGCTAGCTTGACTTAAATCCTATATGGTCGACTTTTATTAGTGCATATTCTACTTAAAGGATTTTTCATTTTTTATGTTCAAACATAAGTGCTCAAGGCTTGGAAAACTCCTTCGTATATATAGCGTCCTCTGGACTTCCTACTCCGTTTGACCCATCGGTGTCTTTGTTTTCCTACTGCACTCATCCGGTTTACACTTCTTCTCCAACAACATGCTAACACAAACACGTGTACACGTGTGGGCCGGTGTTTTTCCGACAGCGATACTGCTAATACACATGAAAGGATTTTTAACCACTTTCAATACTTTGTGTATGATGGTGAGAGTTTGTGCCATTTAAAAAAATATATATTCACATAAAATAAAAAGCCAAAGAATGAAGATTAATTTTTTTAGTAGTTTATAGTTGAAATTGCGTTGTTCTGTAACAGCTATATTTTACCTCAGGTTTTGTCACTAGAATCTTTTCAAGTTATTACGTCAAAATAAAAGCTACTTGCTATCAAGAAAACGTAAAGTTACCTCATTATCTTGCTCTCAAACAAAACACATCACCATATCAACAAACAATAATTAAGTGTAAGTTGATACAAAAATAAACAAACTCTGCCTTTGTCAGGACTCAGCCCGGACTTTGGCCACGTGCATTTGTTTATGTTCCTCGTCACGTGTCTGCCCCGCCTTTTTCTGCTCCTCCAGTCTCCACACACCTGTTTCCCATTGTTATTACCTTTGTCTATTTAACTGTGCCACGTTGCCTTGTGCAGTGCGGAATCAACAGTTGTCTTGTCCTGTCTCTAGTCCGTGTCATGTTTCGTGTTCCTTTGTTATTAAACCCCGTTTATTTCGCTATCCTGCATTTGGGTCAGTTTTATCCCGCGTTCGTGACCGCCTTCTTCAGAAGAACTTTCAATTTTTCTAGATTTTCTGCAGATTTTAGCCAAAATTGTCATGTGACATCACAACACACATTCAGCCAAAGGCCGTTTCATCTTCATTTGTGGCAAACATAAGTACAGCTCTCTGACAGTCACATAGGCGTCTTCGAGTTTAAAAAGAGAACGACCATTTTGAACAAAGGTGCCGCAAAATCAAGCGGTTTTGGCTGCAACAATCCCAGATAACTCGGAAATCCTTACAATTAATCCAGCCAATCAGAATCGAGAATTCTAAAAAGCTATGGTGTCATTTGGTTTATTTTTACACACACACACACACACACACACACCACCACCACCTCACAATCCCTATATCGGCACTCACGGTTGGAAACGAGGTTGACTCGTTGAGTACTGATACTGATTTTGATACCAAACTGTCTGTTAGTTACTATGGTTACCATGGATATTATTAAACATTTGTACACTATATAAAATTAAAAAATTAAAAAAGAATAAAAAGTTAATTAAATTAAGGTAGCTAATTTAGTTTCTAGTTTTTTTAGTTTTACATTTAAATATGTAAAGAAAATAGTTTCTAATCCAACAATCTTACACAGGGATTTGTATAATTAAAAAAACATAATTGCTGTTGCTGTTGTTTTCAATCAGATGCCTGTTTAGCATTATGGAAGGAGTCTCCAGTGCCAGTGCTATTGTAACAGAGTTACAAAGTCCAACATGAACTTTTCCTCCTTGGTAAAGTCTTCAATTTCAGTTTCTATGACAACCTGCGATTTTTATTGGTTGTCTGTTTTATTAACTTTAACAGTGATAGAGAAAAGAGGCTGGTGATAACATAGCATTAAAACATACCACATTCTTTAATTGATAAATTAGAAATATTAGTCAGGATATTCTACAAGTGTAACTCTGGCTGTGGATAAATCTTAGATCGTTAAAATATTTACAACGTAAATTGAAGGCACTATAATGCTATAAATGTCACGGTCATGTACGTATATGATGTATATCATGAACAGAAAGACAGAAAGAAAACTTTCCAATCCGGAAAAAAAATGCCACAAACAGGAACATAACTAGAGAGAAAAGGTTTCAATAATATCGCAAACCTTAGTGACTTTCATTAAGAGAAGTAAAAAATAAATAAATAATTAAGCCGCTGAGTAGTAAATGAAAATAAGTTCATTTCAGGTACTACGATCTCTTCAGGTCTTGCCTGTCAGATGGACACCTGCCCTCCACATGCCCACATTTCCCTCAGCCATCTCCGGATACAGCCTGCTCTCTTTTCCAAAATAAAGAGACAATACCGCTGTGCTGCCCTTCCTTATCAGCCTCAGCCAAAAAAGACAGGGTGGGAAAAATGCTGACTAGTGCCCTCTGTTTCCTGTCCTTTTTTAAACTGTTCACTTAAAACAACTCCGGTTTCGGAACGGTGCCGATTTTATCAGGCCGCGTTTCCTTTGATAGAAAAAACACACACACACACACACGAAAAAAAACTTCTTCCGTTGTAGAAAAATAGTTCAAATGAATGCAATAAGAAACTGTCGCTTTATTCCCCTTCTGCACTCTGATATGTTTCATCCTCCATGGTGTGAAGACTTGTGTGAAGACTTGTCTTGCCATTAGCGCTTGTCTTGTGTGAATCTTGTTATTATACTGTTTTATACAGGTATATACTGTTATTATACTGTTTTATACAGGTATATACTGTTTTATACAGGTATATACTGTTATTATACTGTTTTATACAGGTATATACTGTTATTATACAGGTATATACTGTTATTATACTGTTTTATACAGGTATATACTGTTTTATACAGGTATATACTGTTATTATACTATTTTATACAGGTATATACTGTTTTATACAGGTATATACTGTTATTATACTGTTTTATACAGGTATATACTGTTATTATACTGTTTTATACAGGTATATACTGTTATTATACAGGTATATACTGTTATTATACTGTTTTATACAGGTATATACTGTTATTATACTGTTTTATACAGGTATATACTGTTATTATACTGTTTTATACAGGTATATACTGTTATTATACTGTTTTATACAGGTATATACTGTTATTATAATGTTACAACTGCTATTTCGTAAGCGGTAACAGGAACAAACTTCACTGATGTTGTATAAGAGGAATAAAACATTACTAGGCTTCAGGACCCAGTCAGTGACTATTTTTCTTTCATGGATACGTCTCACCGCTTACATAATCACCATGGGTAACATTGCTGTTTGGGAATATGTGTAAGAAAACACGGTTCCCAGAATTTCATTTAGTCTATCAGTAAATGATGAACTCTGAAATAATTTAGATGAAGATTTACCTAAAGAGATCATCATGATCAAAGCAAATATACACATTATGAAAATTGTATTTGAAATCATTATTTTGAATTATATCAGAAATATTAACAATTATTTAAATGTGACATTTATTTTTAAAATTTACTTCTTGACATAATTCTTGCCATCCTTAGATTAGTCGATTATCGATTAAGAAAATAAATAAATAATTTGAAAAAATTCGGTTTTCATTTAGTTCAGATCACTATCACTTAAAATTATTTAAATAATTCAGCAGAAATTTGCTGTAAATTTGAAAAAGAATAACAATTCGGTTGTCTGATGCTGAAGTGCTGAAATGTATAAAAATGGAGTTGATATTACTGGATATCATGGCAGTAGAATAGAATTTCAAAATAATTTAATTTCAAGAACCCATTTTCTCAGGATATAAAACAACACCAGACTGGATTAGAAAATATTATGTTCTGTCCGATTAACAGTGCAGCAAGAAAGACAGCTGTCTTGCGAATGTCTAGAAAAGTCTAGAGAAAAACACTCAGCTCGTCGTGTCGCTATCGTGAGATGTTACTCTCTGTCTCTGTCTCTCTCTCTGTCTCTATAATCATGCCGTCTGATTAGACCCCACATTCCTCTAGAATGTCACGCAGCCCTAAATTACCCCCATGGAACCAATAGGCCAGGTATGGGTGTGGCATGGAGAGAGCGCAAGAGAGAGAGAGAGAGAGAGAGAGAGAGAGAGAGAGAGAGAGAGAGAGAGAGAAAGAGGGCAGAAGACAGGCACATGTTTTCAATAAACTAAATATAAGTGCACAAATTAGAAATATGCACAGCATGATATAAGAAGCCATGGAAAACCACAATATGTGAGTTATATCTGATTTCTGTCCTCTTGAGAGAAAATGAGGGACAAAAGACGGAAAGAGAGAGAGAGAGAGAGAGAGAGAGAGAGAGAGAGAGAGAGAGAGAGAGAGAAGCGACAAAGTGTTGACGTTCTTGAGAAAGGCCAGGACCGAGTGCTTAGCCTTGGCGTGTTCCCACGATTTCCCAGCTATCCTAGGGTGTGTGTATGTGTGTGGGCTTAGCTGAATATTTGTTGCCTGGGTGAGTCAAGTGCACTTGGTCTATGTGTATATGTCTCTGTATCTTTGCAGTCGCACCTCATTCACTTTCTAAATGATACTGATAACGCGTGCATGTGTGCATGCATGTGTGTGTGTGTTCATGAATGTGTGTGTGTGTGTGTGTGTCTGTTTGTGTTGCTTGCAGTTGAATTCCAGTTATGAGCCCTGGCTCTGTGCCGATGCCTTTCCCATCAGCAGCACTGATGCAAAGCTGCCTTCTCAGGATCTCTGTTTAGTCCAACACACACACACACACACACACACAGACCTCATGTTCTAGCTATCTATCTGATTTTCATACGAATAAACATGTAACAGTTCAAAAACAAAATGAATAATGCCTTCCTTAGATTCATTCACACACACACACACACACACACCTGTAACAATAGCTGAAGACTGATAAACCCCCATATTTCCTATCTGCTTCGCCTTCTAGTGCCCTAAGACAAGTGTCCTTCTCTCCTCTCTCTCCAAACAATGGTGTATTTAGCAAAAACTTTCTAATTCAATTAGCCTTATTATCTGGATATAAATGGCTCCGTCCCAAATAACTCCACCATGTGTATACTTCTCTCCACACAGAGCAGCCACCAGAGAAACAAGTGAACTCCAGGATGCCGTGCAAACTCGGTCAGTCCCCTGGGAAAGATTTTGAGCGAGTTCAAAGTGATAGACAGAGAGAGAAAGAGAAAGAGGAAAGAAAAACACAGGATGCCATATTTTGGCACGACAGAGATCGGGAGACAAGTAAGGACAAGTCCAGGACAAAGGGTAATGGAAAGAAGAGAAAAACAAGGGCCCACAGGAGTGAGAGAGAGAGCGAGAGAGAGAGAGAGAGAGAGAGAGAGAGAGAGAGAGAGAGAGAGAGAAAGATAAGATCACAAGAGTGGGATTGTAGGTATAAAAAAAGACAGCATTATTTTAAAAGCTTCAGGAGACAGGGGTGTTTTCCAGCATTGAGAAACCGGCTTATTAAAGGTGTGAGTGGAACAGCGGAAGAATAACAGATGAAAGGATGCGGCAAGTGAGAGAAGAAAAACAAATAGTCATGCTGAAGAATGAGGAAAAGAAAAGGGTGGATATGTTGCTCTACTAAAAGTCGCAGAAGCGTCACAACCTTAACACAGGCCCGGGGCTGGGAGCCGAGCCGTGACGATATTAGGATAAATCAGGTCACTTATTGATACCATGGATAAAGATCTATCATTTTTTTTATGGAATTAAAAATAAAGCTGAAAAATGACATTTGAAAATTAAAATAAAAATGATATGAATATGGTTTTTTAAAAAATATTTTCAGAGGAAAAATTTTTAACATTTTTTTAAAAATTTTTGGAGATTTTTAAATTTAATCAGATATTTCTGGAATACCGGTTATGCCTTCAAAAAAAAGACATAAATTATAACATAAATTTCCCATCTTTCTCAGTAAGCGTGCTCAATTGGCCTAAATGTCTGGAGAAGTCATGTGACTTCTCCAGACATCAAAACAGGTCAGAATGCAATCAGCTGAACTGTTACAACACTGTGACTGACAGAATGGCGAGGAAGAAGAAAGAAAGAGTGATGACGGCAGAGAGGCAGCATCTATGTCAATTGAAAGCTGTCTGTAGCATGATTCATCAGCGTTACATTAATGTTTGCATTGGCAACCAACATATCAAAACACTGTGGAAGTTTTCAGTAAGTGTAGCCTGGTAAATGTGAATCTCTAGAAAATTCTGCTAGGAAAACTTTTCTTCATAACTCTTCATTCTTATTGGTCCGTTGTTTTTATAGCAACACCTCATCAACGTGCAATATAACAGATCACTGTTTGTTGTTGGCTGTGGTATAAAGGGAATTAAACACTTTGTGAATTCATGCTCTTATAGGAAAACAATAATCATTGATTATATTCCTGTAAGAGTAAATCCCAAATTGTTTAGTAATGTAATGTACTTCAATTTCTTATGTTATGGCACCACTTAAAACTGTTCACATGTCTGTAGATGGTCGGATAAAACGTGATTTCAAATGCTACTGTACCAATTCTTATGTGGCAGGTAACTGAGATCTTTGTTTATGTTGAAGATTGTGAAGTAGTTTAAGTCAGAGGACTGGACGAAGAACTGGGTGCAGCCTGAGGATGATATTTACACAGTGAACAGATTACTAAATAATTACATTACCAAAAAATGAACCAAGCAAAATTTGGACACTGATCTGGGTGAAAGAGATATTGTGGAAAGAAGAGATTTCGTTTTATTTTTCTTCTGAATCAGTACTTTAGGCATATTTTGAGACACCAAGTGCTTTACATTGAGACTTTTTTGCTCTGGTTTGTAATGCAGCACCTAAAGTATGACAAGACAGAGGTGATGGAAAATGCATACTGACGCACATTTACTAAAGAAGGTGGGACACTTACTGTTATTTGATTTGAGGTCTCTGTGAATGACAGTGACTATAGCATCGCTGTGAAGGTACAGCATGCCTCTGGCGATCTGCACGGCCCAGTTGACCAGAATGTGTGGTGCGATGCGTCTCCCGGCCAGCGCACGGCTCAGAGGTCCACCAGACGCGTACTCCATGATCAAGCACATGTTGGGCTCCTGCAAGCACACTCCTTTGAGCGCGATGATGTTGGGGTGCGTGAGCATGGCGAAGAGGCGCGCCTCGTTGCGCACGTTCTGCGCCGTCACGCTGATATCCTCGTCCGGGTCCTGGCGCGCAGCCTTTACCGCCACCAGGTCCCCTCGCCATGTGCCGCGGTAGACCTTCCCAAACCCGCCGACACCGATCACCTCTTGCAAGCTGAGATCCCGGAAATCTACCACCTCTGGCTCGACCTGCAGCTCCACTGCCGGCCCGAGTTCACCTGCTGTCACGCTGGAACCCGGGATCTTTCCATATCCGCTGGGTTTAAGCGAGACGTAATTGGAAGGGAAAATTCCCACCTTGTTGTTGACCTTTCCAGCCCACCAGCCTTCATCCCCGGATATTTCCGAGTCTAAAGACAGAACTTCCACTACGTCGCCTTTCCGCAGGGTGAGCTCGTCCTTGCCGGACGCCTCATAATCAAAGAGTGCTGTCCAAACCGGGTTGGTGAAATTCCCTTTCTGGGATTGCTCCAGATTTTTCCAGGGGGATAGCGTGCCGCGCGTAAATATGGTCTTCAGGGGCTCCATAGCGCTTCTTCTTCTTCTTCTTTTTCTTCTTCCTCTTTACGCACGGATCCAAACAATTGGAAAACGCTCCAGATGTACACACTCTCCGGCCCCTCTCTCCAGTTTCCAAACTGTACCTGAGGATCATGGAGAGGGACTGGTGCGCTCTGATTTTTCTTCCAAAGCCAAGCGCGCTAACCATGAAAAGACGCACAGCACCCGGACACATGGAGCGCGCGGGTCTCCATGAAGATGGAAACGGTGGATGTGAGCGCAAACCCTAAGCACTCCATGAACGCTAGGCTAGGTTGAGATCTGTTCAAATCCCATATCCTATGATCTGATGAACAGGAAATGGGTCGAATTTACTACATTGACGAACTAAATTTGTCCATAAAATCTTGTGCACCTTGCTTTGCTCAGGGGATGCGCAAAACACATAAACTGCTGCGCCAACAATAATCTAAAACCATGTATATATAACGAAATATCCTGAGTGTTTTAAAAGAAGAAAAAGTCCATTTCTCCGTCCATGATGAGTATTTTTAGTCGTGAACTGCTTGCGGTCAGTCCGAGCAGGAAGCGCAGAGAAGAATGGCAGGAAAACGCACAAAAACCGCAAAACTCATTGTGCACAAGGCAAAAAAAGAAAAAACTCTATCACCTTTTTACTTTAAGTCTCCAAATCCAAACACGCAACTGAACATATTTAGGACCAAACCCAAATATGTGCGTGTTTTTCTCCTCTTTTTTTCTCTTCTCTACCACCACTAAATGTTAAAACAGGAAGTTCAGTGCCAACAATCAGAAGCGTTACTTAAACCCCGAAAAACACAAAAAAAAAACAAGCTGTTGTAGGTGATTAAATCCAAACAGTTCCACACACTTCTCTCTGTTTTTTTTATACTAAGAAACTGACCTTCCAGTCTTTTTTTTTTTTTTTTTGGAGTTACTAAACCCCACATGGGAGGTGCTTAAAGTTTTCACTCATTTCTGGTGGCTGAATATTAAAAAACTTGTCATACACTTAACAAGAGCCCTTTTCAGGGTGTAACTCAACGGTGTTATGCGCTCTATCTAGTCCACTATACAGCTGTTTGACATAAACCTCTAATCAGACGAGCGTTTGGACGGTTTCCTTTTGGATGAATATAAAACAAGTGATTACTCCCTATATTCGCTCCCTATATACAGCCTACTTCAATACATATGGACTCCCTATCTAGTGCACTATCTAGTTTAATCATGGGATACTGAGATGTTCGTTGTCCAACAGGAAAGGGATCAAATGACCGTCATAACGCGATACTGTTGTTGTGTCGTTGCTAATCTGAAGTGCAATTAGAAACGGAAATGTGTTTTAAGTTTGTATTTACTGAAATAAAAGTTTTAAAAACTTTTATTAAAGTGAATTACGTGAATTAGGTAACAACACTACTTCTAAAATAATAATAATAATAACAACAACAACAACAACAACAACAACAACAACAACAACAACAATAATAATAATTAATAAAAATAATAATTATTATTATTATAATAAACACCCAACTTTGAGTTAAACCTTATTGGTTAAAAGTATATTTTTTTTAAGGTGAAGTGAATTAGGTAACACTACTACGAAAAATAAATAAATAACTAAATAAATAAATAACCAACAACAGCGACATACACGGTGCTTGGGCCCCTAATTATGATAGCATGTGGGCGGGGCTTATGTGACGTCATTTGAACTGCACCAACAGGTAGATGTTCTTGGAACAAACAGGTTTACCGAGCTTTATTCAAGTTTTTTAAACAGCCTAATCAAGTACATTGCCTAAGTCATGAGTCAAAAACAAAACAGAATTAAATGAAGCTGTTTGTGCTGTATTCGTATTGTTTTACAACGTAGAGAGAAGCCGGCTTAAGCCTCAAGACTAAGGCGTCTACATTTCAGCCAGAATACAAGTAGAAGGTGATTATTGTGGTCATTAAACAAGTACAAGTCATCAAACTTCATATAGCCCCAAAAAAACAAGACCAGCAACAGCATTATTTATGGGACTGATTAAGTCCGTAATGGATATCAGTCCTCGTGTTCCTCTTCCAGTTATATCCAGTGTAGCTTCAGTTAAGCAAATCACAATCCACCACGTCCTTGTGGTCCAAACACTGGCTCTCATGTGAGATCCATCATTAGTAACAACTTCCAAAGTCTATCCTGGGACAAATTTTGCAGAATCAATCCTCAGACGTTTCGGCGAGGTTTGAAGAAAACCAGAGAACCTAAAGAAATCCCACCCATATAGACACAGGAGGAGAACATGTGCACAGATAGTAACCTGAGCAAAATCAATTTAAGTGTTGCCATGGATGAATCACTTAAGCTGATGGATATTTAATTATTTTAGACACCGGAAACATCAAAATCCTTACCATGATGTGGAAGGATCTCTGTGGTAGCTTGACCGTTCTATAGCAACGTCTCGGGAAACGCTCTAACACACCGTTTCTGACACTTTAATTTTCAAGACATTTCATACTTCTATTTCACATCTAGATATTAATGTAAATAGGTGCCTAAAAAAGTGAAATATTTTGGCTTCCTCAGTATTCTCGAGACCCCTAGAGGGCCACGCTCAGGTTTAGCCTTTGGCTCGGAAATGCTGCCTTTCCACCTCTTTACCCTTTGACGTCTCTCGAAGGTGAGTCTTAATATCATGGCTCGTTGTGAATCACTGATCGTGTACGGACGCAAAAACTCCGGGGACTCAACTTCGGGGGACTCGGACATCAACGTTTTAAAGGAAGAAAACAGGAAGGAATGTCGAGTCGACTCTTATTGCCTGCGGCTGGTTGCTAGTTTGGGGTTAATAAAAAGGGGTCAAAGGGGAACGGGTGTGATTCTGGAAATGCTTCACATCTAAGAGTTGAATGCGAGAGCACACACACACATACACACATACACACAAACAAGCGAGCACTGAGTCATCATTTCTTCAGGAAGGATGTTGTGGTTTCCGAGGCCCAGTAGCAAAGATTTTTCCCCCGGCTATTATAACAGCCTACTACACAAACACACACACACACAAGCTCCTTCTCCATTAAATTGATTATGATCATCACTGAGTTGACCAAATGATATATATGGTACAATGGGTAGAAATGTGCAGGTGTAAATGGGAGCCAGAAAGCTATACGACCACACTCTCAGTGGTCTACAGGTCAGTCTTCATACTACAACCTTTTAAAATACAAAAGAGGAATCTATTCTAAGAAAACTCTAGTGTTTCTATAGTTGTAGCTTTAATGGATAAACAAGCTTGTCTGTTACCCTGTCAAGATCAACCATTGGCTGAAAAGCTAGGAGTTGAAGAGCATTCCTAGGGCCTTGAGGCCACTTCCATTTTTTTCTACCCCACAGAATCCCTTCCACAGCAAAACATAACATGATGTTATTTATATCATATATTACATATATGATATAAATATATTACATATAGTTATATAGTCTTCTAATCAGTGAACAAAACAAACATAGAGAAGTAGTGAAAATGTATCCATCAAATCTAGACGTACAGTATTGTTCAAAATAATAGCAGTACAATGTGACTAACCAGAATAATCCAGGTTTTTAGTATATTTGTTATTGCTACATGGCAAACAAGTTACCAGTAGGTGCATTAGATTCTCAGAAAACAAACAAGACCCAGCATTCATATATGCACGCTCTTAAGGCTGTGCAATTGGGCAATTAGTTGAAAGGGGTGTTTTCCAAAAAAATAGCAGTGTGGCATTCAATCAGGTGGCCCCTATTTAAGGATGAAGCCTGAAACCCTGAGGAAAATGGGTCGTTCAAGACATTGTTCAGAAGAACAGCGTGATTAAAAAGTTGATTGGAGAGGGGAAAACCTATAAAGAGGTGCAAAATATTATAAACTGTTCAGCTAAAATGATCTCCAATGCCTTAAAATGGAGAGCAAAACCAGAGAGACATGGAAGAAAACGGAAGACAACCATCAAAATGGATCGAAGAATAACCAGAATGGCAAAGGCTCAGCCAGTGATCAGCTCCAGGCTGATCAAAGACAGTCTGGAGTTACCTGTAAGTACTGTGACAGTTAGAAGACGTCTGTGTGAAGCTAATCTATTTTCAAGAATCCCCGCAAAGTCCCTCTGTTAAAAAAAGGCATGTGCAGAAGAGGTTACAATTTGCCAAAGAACACATCAACTGGCCTAAAGAGAAATGGAGGAACATTTTGTGGACTGATGAGAGTAAAATTGTTCTTTTTGGGTCCAAGGGCCACAGACAGTTTGTGAGACGACCCCCAAACTCAAAGCCACAGTACACAGTGAAGACAGTGAAGCATGGTGGTGCAAGCATCATGATATGGGCATGTTTCTCCTACTATGGTGTTGGGCCTATTTATCGCATACCAGGGATCATGGATCAGTTTGCATATGTCAAAATACTTAAAGAGGTCACGTTGCCTTATGCTGAAGAGGACATGCCCTTGAAATGGTTGTTTCAACAAAACAATGACCCCAAACACACTAGTAAACGAACAAGGTCTTGGTTCCAAACCAACAAAATTAATGTCATGGAGTGGCCAGCCCAATCCCCGGACCTTAATCTAAACGAGAACTTGTGGGGTGATATCAAAAATGCTGTTTCTGAAGCAAAACCAAGAAATGTAAATGAATTGTGGAATGTTGTTAAAGAATTATGGATTGGAATAACAGCTGAGAGGTGCCACAAGTTGGTTGACTCTATGCCACACAGATGTGAAGCAGTTTTAAAAAAACTGTGGTCATACAACTAAATATTAGTTTAGTGATTCACAGGATTGCTAAATCCTAGAAACAAAAACGTTTGTACAAAATAGTTTTGAGTTTGTACAGTCAACGGCAGACACTGCTATTTTTTTGAACACACCCTTTCAACTAATTGCCCAATTGCACAGACTTACGAGCGTGCATATATGAATGCTTGGTCTTGTTTGTTTTCTGAGAATCTACTGCACCTACTGGTAAATTGTTTGTCTGCTATTATTTTGAACAATACTGTATAACTAAAAATAACAGCATGTCTGTCTACTTTCGATGACGTGTGAAGCACACCGTTAAAAAAGGCTACACGTTTCGGGAAGGTTTCGCTAAGAGAGTAAGCTACAAAAACGTAGTACAGCAACGTGGTAACTTTTTATTCAAGAACACACTCTTAAACTACATGTTTTTATGGCTGTAAATAATAGGTTTTTCCTCCTTCTTCCCATTCTTTATGTAAAAGAGTACACAAAGCAGAGAATTTGTAAATCTACCATAGGCTACTGACGCACTTGTGCAAAAAAAAATAAAGACGTCGACAAGCCACACGTGTCCGACGTCGCGTACTACGTCCACGGTTATAATTTTCAATCCCGTCTCCAGTTCAACGTTTACAGACTTCCAAGCTAACTCTTCTGTATAAGAAATAAATAAAGCTCTAACGTTATATCAATAACAAAGCAGTTTATTATTAGACTTAATCCCTGTGAAGCAGCTGTTTCCGTAGAAATAACTATCACGGGCGTGTTAACAGACTTCCGTCGGAGCCGTCGTGAACAGAAGACATACGACGCCGTCGGCTCTTTCCAAGTCATACGCAGGGTTAGAGAAGATATTTTGCTTTAAGTCTTCAACCAGAGCTGGAAAATCACCTGCATCCTGCATTTGAAGCTTTATTCAAAATGATATACCGGTTCATTTGCAACTATTTATAACATTCTACACACACACATATGGAAGAAAAAAAAACAATAAAAGGACATTATACCGAAATTTGCACTTTATTTCACTTATATAAAATAATAAGAATGTTAAAAGTTTCACATACAGTCTCGGAGCAGCCAAATATTTTACACACCTGAAGAGAGACAGCCACAAAAACAGGTAGGAGGGAAGGATAGAAGTGTTTCTGGCTCGTCACGGGCCTCATTGGAGAACATTAAAACAATTTAAAAAAGATACAAGATGGTGATGAATAGCGTGGATATAAATGTGCATTTGGTTGTCCGGAGGGTTTGTACAGGGGGACGTGGCTCACGATTCTGTTTGTGATTCGGTCTTGTGCAAGTTTGACTTTTTTCTAAACAGTTAATCCTTTCAATCTCAGCCTAGAGTTCAACTCGGTCAAAAACAAATCTTGAAAGAAACAAAACTAAAATCCACACTGGAGAACAACATGGTTTATATTTAAAATGTCCCAAGATAAGTTTAAATGAAAAAACTTGGAGTCTTATTTAAGGAAATAAAACAAAAAACCAAAAAAAAAGCTCTATATACGCCTGACAGAATTAACAGCATTAATGCGAGGCTGTTGGACCAGAGTTAACTGTGTCAGGCCATTTCCGGATTCATACACGTCACATTCCTTAACGCCGCGAACGTCCTTCATCTTTGTCGCAGCCGGATTTCCCCACGATTGATCTGAGGTGTTGGTGACACCACAAATGAAACTTAAATAGCAAAGATTGGAAAAAATTTGTGCTACGCTTTTAAAGTCACTAATTGGCGGACTGTAGGGGGAAAAAATAATAATAAAAAATAACTTAAAAAAGAAATCACGGCCTAACTTAACAGAGAAACAAAAAAAAAAGTGCAAAAGACTACAGGGAATAACTATCATGGGTTTTTAATTTACAAAAAAATTAAATTAAAAAAAAAAAAAAGAGCTTAGGGACATATTCCAAAAAAAGACTGCGAGCCAAGAATGCAACAATTTTTTTTTTTGTTTGTTTTTTGTTTTTTAAAAAATAGCCTAAACCAATTGTCCGCTTTTAATCTGGACAGTAAAATAAGAATTCTTAAAAAAAGAAATTAAAACACAGAGCTAATATACAACCCATTCTTCTTCTTCAGCTGTGGCTGCAGGCTTGCTAACGCCCTTCACCTCGTGTCTGGACGTTAACTGTTTAAGTTCTGTCGCGTCCCGTCCGTTTGCGTTCTGCAGCCGAACAAGAAAAACTTAAGAAAAACGAATGTAAAATGGTTCGACCGGGGTGAGGTTGAGGAGCTAAGAGTCGTAGTCTTCGTCGTCGTCGTGTTCTTCTTTGTGCGGCGCCATGGCGTTAGGAGGCGGGATCATCCCCATGACTGAAGGCTGTGAGCCGAAAGAGCCGATGGGCATGGAGAGAGCGGCCTGAGGGGCACCCACGGGTATGGGCATGTACGGAGGGGGCATGTCTGGGCTATGTTTAGGGAAGAAACAAGAGATAAAAAGAAGTTGTTAGAAGTCAAAGTGCTATAATTAAGTCAATGTCACGTAACAGACATGTAAGGTGTGCAGACATAAAGCCCTGTGTATGAAACGAAATGACATCGCTCGTCGTTAGAGTCACGTCGAGACTACTGTAAAGTATTGAGAAACAACACACGCAAAGTTGGACGGGAACCAACTCATACTTATTAGTGAAAAGGAAACGTACCAGAGTCGTTCTATTTTTAAGACGGCTAGAGAGCAGGTGAGATGAAACTAAATGCCGTCACAAATCAGGTTAGAATAGATTTACCAACATGTTGTAGTGTTCGAGACACTTCCTGCTAAACTGCAGCATCACTGTTACCATGCGGTTAAACACACCCTGTGTGTGAGAGAGCTGTGTGTGTGTGTATGCACCTGTGAAAATGGGATGGTGCCTGATGGTGCGTGTTGGGCTGAGGAACGTCCTCCTCGTCTCCATCCGTCTCGCTGTCCTCTGAGTCGTCCTGACAAACGAAACAGTAACGAGTCGTTCGTTTGTCCGATATAACAAGTCGAGATGCAAAACCGATAAGCAATGATGTTAAATCACGGTTTCTAAAACCCCAAACGTTGCACAAAGCTCTGCACCCAAAGATCAATAGGAGATTAAAACGACTGACGACAGACTCACCTCTTGTTCAGACTCTGTGCCTGACAGCTTCTTGTCTTTGCCTTTGGCTCCTGCTCCTCCATTCTTGCGTCCTGAGCCAGGCTTTCGGCCTCTGCGCCGAACAAACCACAATCAGTTTACTCTCTAAGGGCCTTTTTACACCTGGTCACTTCATGTGTTTTCTCTGATCCGATAGCTATCTGATGTGTTAAAACTGTTCCATTTACATTAGGCCACATAAAAGCGTCTTGGTGAACCGGATATCAATCCGATCTTTCTACTCCCGCCCAAAATGCAAATATTTTTGACCTCATTTCCGGGGTAATTGAAATGGAACACACTTTGGTGTGTGCGGTTTTCAGAATGCAATCAAAAAGACGACGTAAAAACTTGTTACGATGGTTAGGCTATAAAAAACAGCATTTACTGTTTGCTGCATTTTCGCTGGCGGCAGCAGTGCATTTAAAGACCCAACGAGACACCTGGGTGAAAGATCACTTGCGAGTGACGTACTTCCGTTTGGGAGGAGTAAAGCGCTGACGTATGTGGCTTGAACAACCACATTCATTTACACCTGTCCAGTTTCATCTGAAATGCGTCCCAGACCACCTCCTGAAGTGGTTTGAATGAACAGATTTATATCCGTCTCGAAAACGTTTCGGAGGGCATTTACACCTGGTCTTTTTACCATTGGATAGCTATAGCACAGAAAGCCCCTAAACGATCGAACCTCTCTTACAAAATCTGCTGGGTGTTTCAAAGTCGTGAATAAAACTGCCGTTTACACCCTCAGATGCTGAGACATCACCTATTAGACAAATTTCCACTTTTAAATTTAGGCTTAAAAACCTCGAGGCATTTAATCTGCATCCGATTTTTTTTGTTTTTATTTCTAATGCGATTTTATTTCTTGCTCCGTTTGACATAGGCATAGTACACTGTTTTCTATACAATTTTTTGATGTGTAGATGTTTCCCTGATGTTATTCTTCGTACGCCCGCTTAAAAAAAGTGCATCTCGTAAAACCTTGTAATTTTCTCATGTTCTGATGCGTGTATGCTACTTTATTCATACAAGTCATCCACCACATTGCTGTGACTGAAAGTAAGTGTGTGCGTGTGTGTGTGTGTGTGTGGGTGACCTGCGTGGGATTCTCTCCGCTCCCTCCGTGTGATTTTCGTCCCCCTCTCCCTGCATGTCCGGGACGGCGGCCACCAGATCCTTCAGGAAGTCGAACTGCTGCTCCAGTTCGATGCACTGTTTCCTAAACAAACACGCACACACTTTTCAGCCCTAGCACAATAACCTGGAGAGCTATTTGTGTATCTGATACGTTGATGCTAAATACTTACAGATGTGACGTGGTCATGGTTTTGGCGTTGCGGGATTGAGTAACGTGGCATGCTTTTGTCAGAAGAGACTCCAGGAAGAGTTCCAGTGCCCGCGCTCATACATGAGTCAAGGGCGCATCACACATATGACGCCGTTTCTACGGGAACAACTCGGACGTGTACACATTATCAAAAGATTGATAATAAGCAAGTGCGGATGTTTGTTTTGTTTTACAATGTTTCTAACATTTATGGAAGGGGTCTCCAGTGTCAGCAGAACTAAAGCAGCTGGGACACCTAGAGGGCAAATCTTCTCGATCTACTCAATCACTTGCTCCACTGCAAGGACACCCTAGAGGGCACTTCATATTGCCCCCAAGTCATTTTTTTCCCCTGTTATGGCACCTTCATCACTTTTTTTCCTTTTAGTTTAGGGGTTGTCTGTAGAGTAAAGGACCGGGCACGTTATTCTGTTTTGTCTACCACGGGGCAATTTTGCTGCGCTCTATAACCCGGAGGAAGAAGCATTAAACATCACTCTGACCTCCATAGTTGTTGTTTAGCATAAAGCAATTCAGGCAATAGAGGTGATTTTAGAAAAAGTAAATTAAAAATAAAATAGAAAAATAAATAAATAAATAAATAAAATAAACCTCAAGGATACATATTATGACAGGAACTGCAGCGGCAACTTTGCCTATTTCTTCATCCGTCTGCATGATCTTCTTAATCCTTGCCTAAAGCACACGAGAGAGAGAGAGAGACACTTGATTTAATTTCCATAAGCAAGGCAGTATTTTTAAAAGCTATACCACGACCCAGATCCAATTACCGCACTGACATCTTAAAAGATCAGAAAAATCTGAAGAATTGTAGAATTAATTGTTCACTATTGCTAAGTCACTATAGGACTATATTAACACCACGATGTAAGAAAAGTTCTCCGGTCATTAATTTGTATGTTCTACACAACATACACACACACACAGGCATCGAACACAGGCAAAAAAAGGCCCAGTCTAGAGCTCTAACCGGATGTGATTAAATTTACATGGGCTCCTGGAGTAATTTCCTGTTTAACAGGTGCTCCCCTCTGATTGACGTTTTTTGTCCAGATCGGTCATGTCTGGGTTTCCTGCTGTTGTTTTTCACCAAATTCGGCAATCATTTGATAATTTTAGTCCGGATGCACGCCTGTAAATTTCTATGCAGATGTCTTTAAGTCTGATTGCTTTTACTTGCAAATGTTTCATCCTCTAGTGTGCGCGTCAGTGATCTCACACGTCAGCAAGGGGGAAAAGGTCAGCACTGCGTTCTGCATTCGAGTAGGTATCGTTATCTTTCACGGCTTTTTTGGCGTGAGGCTTGTGACAAAACTTTAAAGATCAGTCAGGGTTACATTTTTGGTTACAGTTGTGGAAATCACAACACAAAATACAAAAAAAATGAGTTACTACATGTAGATCTCAGACCTAACCTGTTAACAAACAGAAAGCTCTACGGATCCAAAAATATCTGTAACACAAAAAAAAAAACAAAAAAACAAACAAAAAAAAAAAAACTTTGGAGGGAGAAACTCTCTCTCTGCTCTTAGGGCTTCAAAAAAAAAATTATATGTATATATAAATAAAAGGAGCCAAGAAAGTATGACATTAAATAGCAAAAAGTTAATATTTTTAATGTAATATTTTTATTAAAAACATTTTAAGAGGGTGAATACTGTTTATATATATATATATATATATATATATATATATATATATATATATATATAGCTTTACAGGTTCTTCAGATGGTTGAGCAAAGTTTGAGCAAAACCTAATGTAATGATAATAGCAGAAAATGTCTGAATATTAAATCATCAACTACAATAGCATTTGTTTTTAAAACGTGTTGAATCTGTCAATGGTGTGTGTGTGTGCTAAACTCACTAATTCCGCTTCCTTGCTAACTTGCTAGCCATAATCACTAGCTTAGTTTGCAAAAGCTAACTACATTTGTTTAGCCAAATACTAAAAAGAAAAAAAAAAAAACAAAAAAACACTTTCATACACCGAGTCTATTTATATCGGCTAATAACAGTACTGTAAAACAAAACAAAACAAAACACTACGGGTGGCTAAGATGGGTGGCTAGGATAGCCTGCTAGCTAGCTAGATATCTATAGTGCTCTGCTGCAGCCAGTTAGCACCGGCCTTGACTAGCTCATTTGCATTAGTTTGTTAAAACTGACGTCAAACAGCCATGTTGGGTTGGAAACACAAGGGGGAAATGAGATAATAAGATAGCAAACAAGCTATAATAAAATGATATGATAGATCAGTTGCTATAACAACGGATTAACGCGAATTATCTTAATCTGGTAAGCTAGCTGTCATGTTCATGTGGTGTGTAAAGCTAACCAACTCACCGGAGGGAATCTGGCGTTGTATTTCTTCTTTTTACTTGGCATTTTAAAACTTTTTTTTTCTTTTCTAATCCGAGATCGAGTTTGTTTACACCGTTATTCGTCTCCCTGCTGGATTCAGGCCACTGTTTTTGGTCTGCGGCTTCTTTTCTCTTCCAGCCGGATTCACTAGCTCAGCTCGGGTCGCGTCCCAATACACTCACCTATCAACTCACTTAGGGAACGTGAGTCTTCTAATATACGCGTAAAGACGCACTAGTTAGGCGCCCTAAGTAGGGCTCAAGTGTGCGAATCTGGACGGCGCCGCTTCCCAGCGATTCGGTACAGTGTATGTCGTGCTGTTTGTTTTTGTTTTTGTTTTCGTTTGTTGGTTTATTCGTATCGGAGATACGATACAAGCAGTATGTAGAATCGGGTTTGATATTCATTCTCTTGTGTAAGTTTTCATATTATATCCATAATAGATTGTAGCATGGAAATAAAGTTTGGTATTGGAACTGTAGCCGTTAGCACTGAGCACTTAGCATAGTCGGAGGGCTTAAATGCAGAAAATAGTAAACAAACGCTTTTTTATTAACCGTAGACGTGTTTAAAGAAAGGAAATGTATGTAATGGGAGTAAAGTTGGACAGTCTGTGAGTTGGGTTTGTGTGGGAATTGGTCAAATGTGTGCCTGCGTGGATAAACACACAAACGCAGGTTGCTAACGTCTGAGGTGAGATTTAAGTTTTGTGACCGTTTGTGTTGTTGTTTTTGTTTGTTTTTAACGTTTTCTTCTTGTCTTGCAGGTCTAAATAATACAAGACAACTTTATCTTTAGCAAGAATCTGATCACTAGTAGTTTAGGTACAGCATGGAGTTCACTAAAATATTTATTAATCTATTAATTATTATTGTTATTATTATTGTTAATTATTATTGTTAATTATTATTTGTTATACATTTTTATTTTATTATTATTATTATTAACAAATTTTTCTTTTTATCAGCTATTATTATTTGTTATTATTTTTTTATTAACTATTATTATTAGTATTAATAATAATAACTGTTATTATTATTATTATTATTACTTATTTTTTCTTATTAATAACAATTATTATTCATTTATAAATAATGCATTTATTAATTAAATGTAAATCATCATTATTAGCTTGATCAAGGTTGCATCGATACTGATATCGATATCAGGTATTGTTCGATACCGAAAAAATGATCTCATGAGACTCTGATGCTACATTGATAGCTGAGATGATGGTGTCCTGGACGATTCTTTCCCCTTTGAGGTGTTTTAAATCAAAGGTGCCTTGTGCTCAATTTTAATGCCGACGCTCGCTGTTTCTGTTCTGTTGGTCCACTTGATCTGTTTACTCTTGTACTGTTTTTGGTGTCAGTATTAGGGTCGCGGGCGGACGTCAGTATTTGGTGTCAGTATTAGGGGCGGAAAGTTTCCACGGGAACTTAATCTGGGGAATTTTGGGAATATTCCAAATTGGAAACTTTATGGGAAGTTATGGGAATTTACAGGAATTTATGGGAATTATTTGGAAATATAAGGAAATGTATATAAACTATATCATATACAAACATAAATAAACATTTTGATTGGTCATAAGCAGACATACATGCACGGTAATACAAATTTTAAAAATGACGTCTTGACTGATTTAATTGTAAGTAGAACTCTAATTGATTATTTCATTAAGTAACACAAAAGCATAATAAACATTATTATGCTTATAATAAACTTAATAATTGTAATAAACATATTTCCCTATGATTGCTGTAAAACGAAAGCACCCCCCACCCTTGTCCTTCTAAAAAAAGTCCCAATGAAAATGTAAAATGAGGCATTTTTTCTCAAGCTTATTAGGTCTCTGCTTCTGTGGTAGTCAATGCCTGGAAAATGGAGGTGAATCTCCCCTTAAGTGATATATGGAGGATGTTTTTTTAATTTCAGTGGGGAGTGAGTGTGTGAGGGGGGTCATCAAATAATCTGTGCATGTGGTAACACTCCTAATTTACTGCTTATTAAGAGTTAGTAAGGTAGTTATTAAGTTTAGGTATTGGGTACAATTAAGAATGTAGAATAAGGCATTAATATGTGCTTAATAAGTACTAATAAATAGCCAATATTCATGATAATAAGCAACTATTTAAATGACCCTAAAATAAAGTGTTACTGTGCATGTTATGTAAGAATGCAAGTATATGCAGGGGGTTTGGCCACAATGGCCCTCCAGTAAGCAGTGTGCTGTGTGCAAGTGACCGAGGAATGCAGGGAACAAATTCAACTTAAATTGCATTAAATCTTGTTCTTTTAAACAAAATTATGCTGCAAGATGTTTTTCTAACTACATTTAAGTTCCTTGTTATAGGCAACTCTGAATTTTTTTTTAAATTCCCAGTTTATTCCCATATATTCCCATTAATTCCCATGGAAAGTTTCCAGCTTTGAAAATTCCTGGAATTTTGCAGCCCTAGTCAGTATCAGTACTGAACGAATACCATCTTGGTATCGATGCATACCTAGACTTTAGCTATGTTCCTTAAGGAAAATAAGACAAAGTTTTTTTTTTATTATTCCTGTAGCGTTCGTTGTTCACAGGATTACACGCCACAATCCGCCGAGTCGCACACAGAAAAGAAGATGGAGGAAGACGAGCAATCCGGAACTCTTTCAGCAGAAGATTACGCTGCCGAGGCTATGGCGGCCGATCTGGATCCTTGGATCGTATTCGACGCCCGCAAAACTCCCCGAGCCGAGTTTCCTAGTTGGCTGGAATCCAATCGTCCTTCACAGGTGAGCCGCTATGGGGACGAGATTTCTGGGCCCGTAGGGTGGATCGCTGTATACGGCACCGATCACTGCCCGAGCAATGGCGACGTCTCGGGTTTGCAGGAGAGCTGGGAAAGACTTCAATCCAGCAGCCGAGCCATCAGTTTCCAGACCATAAAAGAGCTCGCTCTGAATCACAACGTGCTCACGGGGAAATGGCTGATGCACCTGGACACAGGTTTCAAAGTGGACCATGCATGGGAGTGTGTAGCGAGAGCCATCCTGGATGGAAAGATCTCAGTGGCCAAAGTGAGCCCGCGCGTGCCTAACTCGGACGGCCAGCACGTCATTTGCGTCTACAACGACAACTTCACCGATGAGGAGCAAGTGATGCAGCTGGACACGGCTATCAGGACGGCGGGCATCAAGTGTCCTCTGTCTTACAAGCCAGACGTCTACACGTACCTGGGGATTTACAGGAATAACCGGTGGAAGCTGTGTCCAACAATTTACGAGAGCAAGTTCGATCTGGAGTGCGTACCTCGCCGCTCACACATCGTCAGCAAAGTCACCAACTTAGCGGTTACATAAGGGGAAGATTAAAACTCCGGCATGGAGAACTTGCCTGATTATACTGGAGACAACATTTTGTCGCTTGTTTGTTTGTTGTGTTTTGTTAAGTTTTGTTGATCGACCTGTTAATCTGTTCTTTCACCAAAAATAGTTGCTCGTTGACATTTCTTAACGTTCTTAACCAGTTTTTTTTGACACCTTTGTTTAAAGTCAGTACTCAAGATATTGTAACTTCATCATCTTTGGTATGCCAAGATGCCAATTAAACCTAATTAAATCGTTTGTGTTGAATTATTAAAGATATCACACGTCACGTTCATAAACTTGTGTATGTGTGAGAAACATTTGTTTTACAGGTACTTATAAATGAGAAGCCACAGGGATAGAGTTCCACAATGTAAAATTCCATGGTGGAGTCAGATCTGATCAAGCTCCTCGTACCCGGGAGGGGTGCAGTCACTGGGGTGGAGTTTGTTCCTGTTCGAACAACTGCGTTTAAATTTTAAATCGTACGCCATCGTGTAGGTTAGGGGTTAGACCTAACCTAGGTCTATACAAGTCTAACCTAGATATAGGGGGAGTTGGAGCAGATGCAGCTCCACCCACAGGACCTTTGGTTCTGCAGCTCAAGGGATTAAGGGAAAGAAAGCGAGTAGGAACCGAAAAAGAAAAAAAAAGTGTCACCATGGTAACATGGTAACAGCATAAATTAACCCGCCCTTGTTTTTCCATTGGCTCTCAAAAGAGACATTTGTGAAGAAAGCAAAGTTAATCTTCCAACGTTCTTTTCCCGGTCAGTGAATTGGCTTTTTCTCTCAGAGAACTGTATCTGATTTCTGCATTACCAGAAATGCTGTCTCTATTCCATAAATATTGGCCCTCCCGCGTGCTTTCATTAAGGACTGAAATCAATCCAAAATTGTTTCTTTGAATAACTTAAACTGAACTCCACCCTTAAGAGCGAAGGACTTTATAAACAACACCAAACCTGGTTTATTATATTGAATGGAAATATATTTATTTCTGTTTGATCAAGACAAGAGTATCAAATCTACAAACATAATTTTTTTACACGTAATATCATGCCTACAGATCAGCTAGTTTGTATAAAAAAAAAAATATTAGAGTATAAGAGATAAAACATGACGGTCTGAATGAAAACAATCCCCTCACGTTCTCCTCAACTTGAGACCAATACAACAAAGAAAGAGAATATTTATTCAGTGGTAGAAAAGTGTTGTGATGAGATTTAGCCAATATTTATACCAGTTTCTGCATTTCTGTGGCGTTTTCGCTTTTATCTACGTACTCGTCGTTCACTTTAGGAAATCTGCGCCGTTTTGTATGTACAAAACCTTTGTTCCAGATTAAAACGTCTCGTACATAAAAAAAAAAAAAATGTATGTTTTTGCTTGACATTACAATGCACTGTGCTAAATACAACCTCAGTGGGGTTACCGAAACTTCTGCTTCGTTCGCACCCCCGCGCCGTTAAGTACAGGGTGTCAAAACATTTGCACGAAACCCATTCTGTGATACATTTTGTAAAATACTTTTGCTATATCGCTCTCTCTTATGCCCTCTTCGTTCACACCATATTTACACTCGTTCCACTATGCACTTACTGTTTGGGCCAAAAATATTGGCACCCAGCCTAGTCTTCTATCACAATACCTAAATTACTCCATTCTTTAATCTCGTACGAGGTCAATCCACTCACACATCATTAGGGCTTTTGTTTAAAATGCTCATTAAAGGGTGTGCTGATTTTGTCCCTACGTTAAAAAAAGCTGCTTAATCGAGACTGTTAAAAAAAAACATAACTTTTCAAACTAAACTAGTTCATTTCTTAGTCTTTCCAAATGTACACCGTTTAGTCTAAATGCAGGAGAAAGCAGAATAAATGACGTTTCGGATCACAAATCACGATCTCTTGTATAAAGGTTACATTAGATGACTAGGATGGACGCCTGGGGTGCCAATAATTTTGCCTTGTGCTGTACAAGCATTATAACCGCCATAATTTGTATTGCTGAAATGCTCTCTCTTATAAACATGGCAATATTTTATTACAGTTAACAGATTTGTCTTCCATGTAAACAAAAATTAATTACAAATTAATATCATAACCAATTGTTGTTTTTTTTAATAAAAATTAATAATAATTAAAAAGATAAACGTCCACTAAGTAGGTGAACAAATCTGAATTGTGCATTAAAATGAGAACCGAACCCCAAAATCCCAGCCAAATGATATACATTCACCATATTATTGTCTCTTAAAGACTAATCACGCGATCGGTCACGTGGCTTTGCATAATATATGTAAAGGAAATAACGTTAGAGTCACTTTGAGGGATTTTCTCCGTCGTGATGGCGTGGGAATTTCTTCCATATTTTGTATCGTATAACTGAAATACTTGAATTTTGTGGACCTTTAATAGTACAGTCGTAATCATGGTCTGTTTCGAAAGTGGGTGTGGCTGATTCTTGATGCTCTGTCTTTCTCTCTCTCTCTTTCTCTCTCTCTCTTTCTCTCTCTCTCTTTCTCTCTCTCTCTTTCTCTGAGCCGAGGCTCTTTACAAAACCCAAGCTTTTGTAAGCGAGAGGTATCAGTGACTGTGGGACAGGAAGGAAGTGTTCTTTGAAAATGGCAAGGTAAATAAAATAAAATGCTGTTAGTTATTTGTGAAAACCATCTTAGATTGAAAGAAGAAACATGACGTATTAGATCATGAATTTGTATGCTGAGATCCTAAGGCCCTCAGTGAGCACTGTGAAAATCTGGCCTCCATTTTGTCCTCCGTCCCATTCTTTCTTTGTTTCTTCTTGAGTTGCTGCCCTTCCAGTCTCGATATGAGGATGGTGCAAGTCCAACTCTATGTGAGATCTAAGTGGGATGCCCGGACAGGAAGTTTTGGTTGCCGTTGTGAAGGATGGACATGAGCCGATCTTCGTCCAGGGAGTTCATTATGTCTGTATCGTCAAGGATTTGCTGAATGGGTGTCACGGGTGTAGCGGATTGTACCATCGGCTCGTTCTGCAAATAGTTGATGATGCTTGTTGGGAAACTCATCCAGGGTTCGTTGTCTAAGTTTCTCGAAGCCTGCTCTGCACCGCCAGAACACGACGCGCTATCGGCGGTTGTGTTTCCCGCCATGTTAGCGTGACACGCAGAAGCATTCGAAGGGCCCTCTCCGTGAAGTCCACTTTGGCTAAACAGCGCCTGAAACTCTGCAGTGTTTATGTTCTCCACATCTGACGTCTGAGCTTCAGAAAAGCTAGGAAAATTCAGAATATCGTTGTCAAAAGACCTGAACGTGTTTTGGACCTCTTGGGACGCCGTAGTACTGGCCCCGTTAGCCCCAGTTCCTTCCCCTCTCCTGATTGTGTCGGACTGATCCGGAGCGGAGGAAGGGAAATTACTATAGGGGAAGTCGTGCAGGTCGGAGAGATTGACGGTGCGGAGTTCTGTGGATATATCTGGAGCAGCAGAAGGCTGCACGGGGATACTGCTGAAAAACTTCAATCCGTCTCCGTTCGATGGCATCAGCTCAGTTTTGGGCTGAGTGAACAGATGGCCTGGTGGAGGAGTGTTGAACATAGGCGTAGGCTTCATAACGTTCATGCATGTCACAGGATTCACCACTAGAGGGAGACACAACATGAGAGTTGAGAGTACTTAAGTGCTTAAATCTCTCTCATTGGATACATTAATGCTGGTTCACTAGGTTACATACTTAAGATACCATGGGTTTAAAACATTGTTCAAAGTTACAATAAAAAAAAGTTTCAAAGTTTTGTTTTGTGTTTTTTTTAAATAAATGCAGAAGATAGGGAAAGAAGTGCTAGTTGAAGTGTTTCCTGAATAAGTAGGTCTTCAGCCGCCGTTTGAACAAACACATGGCATTAAAACCAGGAAGATTAAATGAATACTTTTAATAATTAAACTAAAAGTAATTATAACCTGTCATTGCATTCAGCTCAGTAAAAACAAACTTCATAAAGTAATACATTACTTAATATGTTTTAAAGCCTCACAATGATTCGAACTGAACAAAGGACATCTTACACCTCACACTCGGTTCAACGTTATGGACAGTGTTAGGAGAGAGAAAGGTGTGTGTACCTGGTGGAGCGCTGACAGCAGCTGAGGGCTTTGAAGCTGTAAGTGTTCTTCTGGCAGTACTGATAGTCCTCTGATTCATGGTATCTAAATACACACATTATAAATCACATTATATTATAAAAACAGTACAGAGATGTTGCTGTGCTGCTCTTTATGTCAGTAGACCAGGTGTATGTACCTGGCACTACGTTGCCCAGTTTGAGGTTATGGAGCATTCCCTCAGTCCGCTTCCTCTTCTCCATTAGTCTGTATTCATCTGCTCAACAGATAACAAACAAACAAATTAACCAGTCCGTATACACAATTTTACTCAAGCACGGTTTTTAAGACTTACTCAGAATTAAACTTTACACACAAACATATAGGTGTATACAGTGGTGTGAAAAAGTGTTTGCCCCCTTTGTTTTTTTTTGCACGTTTGTCACACCTTAATGTTTCAGGTCAAAAGCCAAACCCACATGGCCCTGGGTGAAAAAGTGTATGCCCCTAAACCCTAAACCTAATAACTGGTTGGTCCTCCCTTAGGAGCAAGAACTGCAATCAAGCGTTTTTCGATAACTTGCAGTGAGTCTGTTAAAGCGCTGTGGAGGAATTTTGGTCCACTCGTCCTTGCAGAATTGTTGTAATTCAGCCACACTGGAGGGTTTTCGAGCATGAACTGCCTTTTTAAGCTCATGCCACAGCATCTCAATAGGATTCAGGTCAGGTCACTTTCACTATGCCACTCCAAAGTCTTCATTTTGTTTTTCTTCAGCCATTCAGAGGTGGACTTGCTGGTGTGTTTTGGATCATTGTCCTGCTGCAGAACCCAAGTTCGCTTCAGCTTGAGGTCACTTTTTCACACAGGGCCATGTGGGTGTGGATTTTATTTTCCCTTAATAATAAAAGCCTTCATTTACAAACTGCATGTTGTGTTTTCTTGTGTTATCTTTGACTAATATTTAAATTTGTTTGATGATCTGAAACATTAAAGTGTGACAAACATGCAAAAAAAAAAAATCAGGAAGGGGCAAACACTTTTTTATACCACTGTATACACACACACACACACATATATATATTTGAAGCCACACCCCTTCTGGTAATGAAATTACTTGATTTTGATGCTCTACAGGTAGCTATAATTATTAGGTACATTATGTCTAGTGCAAAAGTTACAAAAACATAAAGGGAACTTCCGCTTTACAGGAACAAGGAAAAAAAAAAAACACAGTGCAAACAAGTCTACCATTCAGTTGTAGTGAATCATTGATGCCACTGAGTCACTCCAGTGCTTTTCCCAGCATGGAAAATCTCAGAACAAACAAAGCACCGACTTCACACAGAAAAAAGCTGATTGGAGCTCAGTGGAATTGTGCAACATTCCTGTGACATTACATCTTAATCGCAGCATCGATGCTGTGCGACGTCAGCGATCATAGCATGCACTCAGGATCGGAGACCGCTTGCACAATGTCCCTTCTGAGCCTTCCTGTCACTTATTTCACCAACACTAATGTAACTGGTTCAAACAGGATTTGCCCATCAGCGAGTAACTCATCATGACTCAGGAGGTGACACAGCAATCATCGTAACAGGAAACACGGTCTCAACTCGTAACCTTACAGCTGGCCCCTGATTAGTTTTGCTAACTGGAGCTACTGTGCTTAAAACAGTCATGCTGTGAGCCTTAGCGCTACACCGAGTTTGCATATTTGAAACACATTGTTAGCCACAGGAATTTAGGGTGTAGCTTAAAATATGATACAGAAAAACACACAGACACACAAACCTCATGAATGCATGTAGAATAAGTGGTATAATGAATGATTCTTCTAGCCACTTTAACCAGCTAGCTTTACCACACTTTAGCTTTTTTTTAATCTTACTATAAGAATGCTTATAGCTACCTAGCCAACAATTTATCTTCAGCTAATGCTTTGAGCTAATGCTAGTCAGCTAGCTATATTTAAAAACTTTCTAACATATTAAAAATATAAAAATCTCAAACTAATACTTTTTTTTACAGTGACAGGAGCTAAATAGCTTGCTTTTGCTATCCCACTGACAACTCGTTATGGCTAAAGTTTGTAATCTTATTTTTTAAATACATGCTTTTATTATAGAATATAAAAGAAAAACAAAATCCTCTGAGGTAAACACTAGCCGACTAGCTCTATTTAAGACATTTTAAATTAGCCAGCTAGCTGTATATAATACCTTATTTAATTATTTCTTTATAGATCTTGCTAGCCAGTCAACTATTTGTCTAGAGTGACTCTTTTAGAAATCTCTTGTTTAAGGTAAATATTTTATTTAATATGTTTTCTATTGATAGTATTTCACTATATAGCCAACTAGCTATTTTGGCAGTATTTTGCCGCTACAGTGTGAACCCCTCAGTGTAACAGTAGCCTGCTAACAGCTAATTATTTATAACACACTTCCATCTCACTATTTTCTAGCTAGTTTATCAAGTTTAGCAAACATACTCCGATGTAACGAAACCTGGCTAGACTTTTGTTCGGGTGGTGTAAACAATTATCCGACTGTTAAGGAAGAAAATATGGAAATGACATCATAGGTCACCTGGGTCGGCAGGGAGGTACTGGAAGTCCATGGGCTCGCTGACCTCACGGTCTGATGGCCTGCGGAGCTGCATCTTCACTCTCACAGGCTCACTCAGGTTTGTATCGCAGTAGGGCGGTGTACGGAACACGATGGCGACCTGCCTGTGGACGTCGGCCTGAGAGAACGAGCCTTTACTTTCCCACGAGTCTCGGAAGAAGCGCACCTCGATGTCCTCTGAGGGGAAAAATCGTGCAGGTTTATGATAAAAACATATTAATAACAGAAATATTATCTGTGTTATCATGTTAACTACAATGTTAGTTGGCAGGTTGTTCTGTGGGTCTGTGTCATCTAATCACATACGCTCTCCCACACCCTCTCTCTTACACACACACACTCACTCTTTCCCTCACGTGCCACCTCTCACATGGATCGTGACACACAAACACTCTCTTGCACACGCTCTCTCATACACATGCATGCTCTCAAGCACTCTCACACCCAATCTCACACGCGCGCACACTCTCTCACACGCACACATTCAACCAGCAGGATCACTTTTTAACAAGGCTGCAAATGAAAAACAAGTCCTGAGTAGTCGACGTGCAAAAAGATATTATGTCAAAGCAAATAATCAAAAGTAAAACGAAACAAATTGTGGCCAAGGCAAACAAAGGGAAAGTGTAAGTGCAGGCAATGTGTCTCAGAACCGTTTCTGCTGTTAGTGATTCTGCAAAGATTTTAAAAGGGAAACTAGTTTCAGTTCTTTCTTTTTTTTTTTGAAAAGTTGCAGGCTGTTTACTATAAAATTAGCCTACTTGCTAGTTTGTGGATTAACCTGTTTAGCTCGATTTACCTAATTACGATAATACTAGTATGTGGGTCAACACAAATAATATAATAAGCCTTGTTTACTTTTTTCTCCTTATTATCCTCCTGTTTACTATAATGCTAATTCACAGATTCATCCGTTTTCTATAATACTAGGATATGGGTTTAGCCTGTTCCATATAAAAATAGCTCTTATGTTAGCATGATCTTGGGTTTGTCTCTGTGTGGGTTTACTAGAATATGTAATAATTCCTGGCTTAATCTATTTACTGTAATAATAGTTCATATTTCACATATAGTTTTCTGAAGTCATGTAGTCATCTGGACATTCCGGCCAAACTAAAGTCCCATTTGGATTCTGGCTGCCTTAAATAACTGAATTTCAGTAGTGCAGTGAGTAATGATATTTAAATTAAAAAAAAATAGAAAAAAAACTGAATACTTATAGAGTTTTAAATATCAACTTTTGCACTATTTAGTCTTAGAAAGTCTTAGAAGCTGAACGTCCATTCTGGAGTCATATACATGGCTGCAACTCGAAGTCATGACTCAAGTCTTCCTTATGTCTGATTCCTGGCTGAACTAAAAAAAAAAAAAAAAAAAAAAACTGAATGAACCAGTATGAAGTGCTGGAAGTGCAGCGCCTGATTCTCACACCTTTTTGCACTTTGTCACACAGTAGGAAGATTTCGTCTCCGCCCCGGCAGCTGCCCGAGTTCCTGTTCACGCGACAGATCTTTAGCTCGGCTGTGTTCGGAGCTCCTGCAGGGAAGAGGATGGATGCAAAAGAGAAAGAGAGAGGAGGAGGAGTTGGAAGACAGGGGGAGAGAGAGCAGAGAGCAGTTAAGCGCACTTCTGATACATTTCGCATTTTGGATAAGGTCTAAAGGAAACATGCATGAGCTGTGTGCATGTGTGTGATTTTAGTATGTAAATGCGTTGCTGATAAAACTCATTTCTGCAGAATATAAAACACGTCCTAATTTCCTCACTGCGGTGTGTGGGTTTGATTTCTGCACACTCACTGTTGTCGTAGATGGGCTGAGAGATGACGGGCGCCAGAGGATACAGCTCGCCGGTTGCCAGAGTGATGGTTGCCTGGAAACAGAGGCGGACGGCGTTCAGGTCGAACTCTTCCTCCCACACTTTGGCTTCGGGAACTGCGACACAAAAAGATGGGACGATGAGTGAGACAAAGCGAGAGCTGCACGCAGGCTTCAAGACAGACAGGATTTTAAGTTTCACCCTAGAAATGAGGTCATGAAGGGAAGGGAACCTTAAGATACAATCTAATCTTTGAACAGACTTCCTGGATTACACCAACTGAGCAGTAAATGAACAAAATAAGTTCGAGTTCCTTCAGTGCCTCACCAGTTATGTCCGTCCGAAAACGTACAATTAACCCGTTAACTAATCTGTCATCTTTAAAAAATTTTCACAAATAGTAACCATGGCAAAGAAAGGGAAAGTATAAGACTCAGTGTGTGACTCAGGAAAGGTTTATGTCGTAGGTTATACTGGATTATGAATTAGGATTATTAATAATTAACCTGGATTATAAAATAACGGATAATTAACCAGGATATTGTCTGTATTGTACTTTTTTGCGAATTCCTCTTTCTTTGTAGCTCATTCAAAGCTTCCTGTCTACATGAATATGGTTACTTTCTGTTGATTGAAGAGTTAGACACTGGATCATGATCGTTTTAAACGACAACACTTGGAATACAGCTGATTGTGTGTAGATATTGATATTTTTTGTCAGGCTGATTTTCTTTGCACTCTCACTTCTGTGTGTTCACGCTTATCGCTCGAGATTACATGTACCTCTCAGAATCGGCAAAGTCTTCATCTACTCCGCCAGATAAAATAACCGAATTTACATGTCATTTGGATGATCAACAGCGCTTGTAAGTGTTATGCACGACTCCCTCGTTTGTCCTGAGCAGTTAAACTACCTGCTGTTCTTCCTCCTGATCCTTCGGCACCTTCGGCATATTTTCCCCCTTTCCAGCAGCCGCTATATGATTTTGAGATCCGTCTATTCACACCGAGGGACTCGTACACAACTATAACAGTTCACTGATACGCAAAGGGGCAAACTATGCAATAAGGAAGAGGGTGTGTGTGTGTGAAAACTTTTGAACGGGAAGATCGTCTGTAAAACATGTAAATATCTGAAGACATTTCTGAAGACAAAGCTTCACAGAAAAGCTCAAGCACTGCAGAGCGTCGGGTAACGGAGACACCAGTGACGCTTCTTCCGTTACAGGGTGCCATTTCTTTTGTTGTAATTGATTGGTCTAGACTTATTTGTCTTTAGATCAATTTCTTTCATCTTTCATGAGTTCTGTAAATGTTTAAACGGGGGTGTAAACGTGATGTCGGAGTTTTTATATATAAACGATTTGAAACCCATCGTTCGAGGTTCACGTTCCAATACAAACACTCTGGATTTTTCCGCTCTGGATTGTCTAGAATACGATTTTTTTTGCATTAAATTTCTATGATGTGTTTACTATGATTAGAACGTTACAAATTTCTTACTGTTTCAAAGAAAATTGTGCGCTTACTCTCCTGAAAATGTTTCTCCATGAACATGGAACAAGTTTTGTTTGCGCGAACGGTTGCTGTGCTGATCGATATGCGGTGTGGGGAAAGGATGCGGGTTGTATGACTCGCACGTGGAAGCTTACTTCTGCATGTTTGTGTGTGTGTGAGAGAGAGAGAAAGAGAGAGCGAGAGAGAGAGAGAGAGAGAGAGAGAGAGAGAGAAAGAAAGAGAGAGTGAGAGAAAGAGAGAAATAAAGAGAGAGAGAGAGAGAGAGAGAGATAGAGAGAGAGAAAGAGAAAGAGTGAGTGAGTGAGTGAGAGAGAGAGAAAGAGAGAGAGAGAGAGAGAGAGAGAGAGAGAGAGAGAGAGAGAGAGAGAGAGTGAGAAAGAGAGAGAAAGAGAGAGAAAGAGTGAGTGAGTGAGTGAGAGAGAGAGAGAGAAAGAGAGAGAGAGAGAGAGAGAGTGAGAAAGAGAGAGAAAGAGAGAGAGAGATAGAAAGAGAGAAAAAGAAAGAGTGAGTGAGTGAGTGAGAGAGAGAGAGAGAGAGAAAGAGAGAGAGAAAGAAAGAGAGAGAGAGAGAGAGAGATAGAAAGAGAGAAAGAGAAAGAGTGAGTGAGTGAGAGAGAGAGAGAGAAAGAAAGAGAGAAAGAGAAAGCGTGAGTGAGTGAGAGAGAGAGAAAGAGAGAGAGAGAGAGAGAGAGAGAGAGAGAGAGAGAGAGAGACAAAGAAAAGGCACTGGTGTCTCACTGTTAAAAGGGTTGTTCTGTGTATGCAGGCGACAGGAAATGGCTTCAGGCACATCCTTCTTCTTCACACACTGAATACCGAGATTCTGGAAACTGAGAGTGAGAGAAAAAAAAGTGAGAGTGGCATGAGAACGTGAGAACGTGACTGCTATATAGACGGGCAGACTGATGACGGAAGCAAAAAGGAAGAGCAAAAAGTGAGCATTCACAAACTGACTCACGCTGTATGGATTAAAAACCTCTAATAAAAACATTTCATTCATATGTACTGTAGTAGTAGAAGACACAGTGGTAATTATCCTGTGAATAAAACAGCGTGTTTTGAGGGGAGTTTAAATTGCTACGGCAAAAGAATTTTCTACATTTTCAACAACCTGGAACAATCGAGCTGACTGTCAGGATTGTGAGCAGTAAGCACACAAGCTATTCGCTCCAGACCTTTATTCCCAACCAGGAACGTGTCCTTCTTCCTTGTCCTAGAAAATCATGATTATCTGTTTCATGGTGCTGCAACATGTCTCGAAATTCAGAAGCAAACTGAGTGGGAAGTGATAACATTGTGTTAGACAAGAAAAACGCAGACACACACACCTGTGAACCCGTCTCTCGGGCAGGTCCGCTTCGTAGTAGCCGTGTTTGCAGTCTTTTCCCACCAGCTCATGTGGGTGTGGCTTGTATGGCTGGTTCTTGGTAACCAAGGAGATCCTCACTCTGATTGGCCCGCTGTAGTTATGCACCTGTCACAATAAACACACCTCAGTTGTGAATAAAAACAATCAAAGTTTTAGTTACATTGAAACAACCGAACAGCCATTTCCTTTTGTAGCTGCTTTTTTCCATTTCTATACTTAATATAAAATAAAATATAGCAACACATTGTTTATTATTTGTTTAGGTTTATTACTAGCCGGCGCGGCGGGTCGAAGTGAATGTGAATGAGTCATTATGAGAGGAAAATTAATCATCCGAAAAATCAGAAACGAGAAATCCAAAGCACTGTGGTGTAAGTGACAATAAACACTGATTGATTGCATTTTTTTTGCTATTATGACGATAAAACGTCTTCGTATCTCCCGCTCCTGAACGCGGCATCTCTCGAGATGAGACGTGAGGTAAGAAATACAAACTGACAAAACAGTCGTGCCGATCTTGAGGTACAGTACGTGTGGGAGCTCCGTCGATATATAACGTATGTAGACTGTTCTTGTGTGTGTGTGCAGTAACCGACTGTTATGCTTTCTTCAAAGAACCGAGGGAAGTATGAGTCATTCAGAGACGAGGTTGATGGAAGTTCTGGTTATCGGAGGCAAAGTCAAACACATGTCAGCTTCTGTATCGGTTATGTTCCAAAGAAAGCTTGCCAAAAAAAGACCTGAACATTTCTAGCACGGTGATAACATATTACTGAAAATGATTCCTTTTATGAAGACACTTTTGGAGAAACAGGAAACAAGGAAACAAGGAAACAAGGAACCTTTATACCCCAGACATCAAAATGAGTCACTTCGAGTTATATATGGCTAACGTGTGCAGCCGCTACTGAAATTAAGTTAAAGGAAGGTCGCGGATAGAAATGAACGCTCCTGATAATATGTAGCGATAAAGGGTGGTAACGGTGCGAGTACGAGTGTGAGCGTGCGAAGACGTGGACGTCAAGTACCTGGACGATGCACTTGTTCAAGTGGGAGAAAAATAAAGAAATAAACGTTGTGAAATGTTGGACACTTCATGTACTTGTTGCTAGGGGGAAAGGGGTGGAGCTACCAGGTGCTGGATGAGAACAAAAATTTCAAGATGGCCAAAAACACCCCAGAGGACAGGAGGTCTTACAAGTCACGCGCGTCGTGTTAGGTATTATATCGTTTTGGACAACAATTGTACAAGTGCCTGTGTATGAGCTGTTACTATAGAAACGATAAGATATTAGAGTTAGCGCTTTAATATTACTCGGCTGTTCGCGTTCATCTACACCGTCTGACCAATCATTGACTGATGTATGGAGTACGCTGCATGGAAGTAACCATAGCAACAATGCGATTTACACTCTGGGAAGTTGACTGTAGAATGAGTAAATAATTCACCTCCATCTCATCTGTTACTTTTTTAATCGGGACACGTCAAAATAAAAAACAAAAAAAATAATATTTTTCACGCTGGACTTGTACTTGTGGACGTGTTCACAGTCAGCAAACATCTTTTTCAATCAAGTTCATTTTCTATCCCAAAGTAAATGCGTATTAAGATTTGTAACAGAATTCTAGATTCTGATTGGTCAGACTATTGTGAATATTAATGAGCTTGGTCTAATAGGTGCGGAATCGTTGATGGAGTTTTATGGGAATTTTTCCATCGACCAGAAGTAAAGCTGTAGCTGATCTGATTCAGCCAGAGAACTTTGTCTTGTTTGTGACAAGTGTGTTTTTTTTGGTCTTAATAACTTTAAGAGAGAAAAACAATCTGCTGAAATATAACTGATAACAATAACTACAACGTTTGTGAGCGTGATGATTGTGATTAAATGTTTCACTGAACTGCTGACGGTGAGAAATACGACAAAAAAAAAAAGAATGTTGCAGAATTAAACCGAAGAGGTGTAACCATAGCAAGAGCTGTGTTAGGTTAAAGAGGTATGTATAGGTGGTGAGAGTGGTGAGACCTGAATGGGATCAGTGACACCACAACAATGTGAGAGTTACGGGAAGGGCGTGTCAGGCATGGTTTGTGAGAAGGTCTACGGAAAGCGCGCGGACGCGTGTGATGGCCGCACCTTGATGGCTGGGTGTGTTTTGGTGGAATCGTTGCTCTTTTCTCCGGGAATGCTGCCGGCCGACCTTCCCTCACATTTGTAACGAAAGCGCATCCCTCTTGCCTTGGGCTGCTCGATGATCTCAATATACGGTGTGCCTGTTGGGAATTAGAGATAGCTGTTTAAATACAACACGTTCAGAGAGTTTCACAAAATGCAACACAAATGATATTGTCCAAAATGGTGATACAACATAGTGTTGATAGAGTAAACTGTGCTACAAGATAAGGTGTCTTATCGTATTGGCTCGTGCAAATCAAGTACACTAACATGTGAGAGGAATGAACATGTGACAGTGGCTACTTGTGAGAGTATAAGCCAAAAAAAAGCACCAAGGTGGTCTTACTAACCTGAGATTACCTCAGGGGGGTGTGAAAACTCGTATATAACCCTATATAATCTATACCCTATAATCTTGTATATAACCCTAGACATAGTTTCAAACCAAGGTGGTCTTACTAACCTGGGATTACCCCAGGGGGTGTGAAACATTTTGCAACCTATGGGCTATATTTAAATATGTAAATTAACTAGAAGACAATCCAGAATATGCACATTTTATTCCAGGGTAGAACTTTACATACAGTGGAAAAGTCCATCAGGGTAAATATTTATGACAGACATTGCAGAAGACATCAGTGTGTTTATAAATCCTTCCTTACACACACACACACACACACACACACACACACACACACACACACACACACACACCTTACCTTGTGGCACATTGGACTGTACCCAGCTGAACATTTCTGGAAAGTCAAAGTGAAAAGAGAAAATTAAAGGGTGAAGCCAAACATTTTACACAGATAGCAGGAACACATGAATTATCTGTTACACAGTTGTATCATATATGTGATTGGAGGATGTAGATGTTAAGTGCTGTGTGATGAGAGGATGTAGATATTTAGTGGTATGATTAGAGGATGTAGATATTTAGTGGTATGATTAGAGGATGTAGATATTTAGTGCTCTGTGATTGGACGACATAAGTACTTAGTGCTCTGTGATCGGATGACGACATATCAATAAGTACTTAGTGCTCTGTGATCAGATGACATCATATAAATAAGTATTTAGTGCTCTGTGATTGGATGACAAGTATTTAGTGCTCTGTGATTGGACGACATAAGTACTTAGTGCTCTGTGATCGGATGACAACATATCAATAAGTATTTAGTGCTCTGTGATTGGACGACATAAGTATTTAGTGCTCTGTGATCAGATGACATCATATCAATAAGTATTTATTGCTTTGTGATCGGATGACAACATAAGTATTTAGTGCTCTGTGATCGGATGACATCATATCAATAAGTATTTAGTGCTCTGTGATCAGATGACATCATATCAATAAGTATTTAGTTCTCTGTGATCGGATGACATCATATCAATAAGTATTTAGTGCTCTGTGATTGGATGACATCATATCAGTAAGTATTTAGTGCTCTGTGATCAGATGACAACATAAGTATTTAGTGCTCTGTGATCGGATGACATCATATCAATAAGTATTTAGTGCTCTGTGATCAGATGACATCATATCAATAAGTATTTAGTGCTCTGTGATCAGATGACATCATATCAATAAGTATTTAGTGCTCTGTGATCAGATGACATCATATCAATAAGTATTTAGTGCTCTGTGATCAGATGACATCATATCAATAAGTGTTTAATGCTCTCTGATCAGATGACATCATATCAATAAGTATTTAGTGCTGTGATCAGATGACATCATATCAATAAGTGTTTAATGCTCTCTGATCAGATGACATCATATCAATAAGTATTTAGTGCTCTGTGATCAGATGACATCATATCAATAAGTATTTAGTGCTCTGTGATCAGATGACATCATATCAATAAGTATTTAGTGCTCTGTGATCAGATGACATCATATCAATAAGTGTTTAATGCTCTCTGATCAGATGACATCATATCAATAAGTATTTAGTGCTCTGTGATCGGATGAACATCATATCAATAAGTATTTAGTGCTCTGTGATTGGATGACATCATATCAATAAGTATTTAGTGCTCTGTGATTGGATGACATCATATCTAAGTATTTAGTGCTGTGATTGGATGACATCATATCAATAAGTATTTAGTGCTCTGTGATTGGATGACATCATATCTAAGTATTTAGTGCTGTGATTGGCTGACATCATATCAATAAGTATTTAGTGCTCTGTGATTGGATGACATCATTCATTCATTCATTCATTCATCTTCTACCGCTTATCCGAACTACCTCGGGTCACGGGGAGCCTGTGCCTCAGGCGTCATTGGGCATCAAGGCAGGATACACCCTGGACGGAGTGCCAACCCATCGCAGGGCACACACACACACTCTCATTCACTCATGCAATCACACACTATGGACAATTTTCCAGAGATGCCAATCAACCTACCATGCATGTCTTTGGACCGGGGGAGGAAACCGGAGTACCCGGAGGAAACCCCCTAGGCGCGGGGAGAACATGCAAACTCCACACACAAGGTGGAGGCGGGAATCGAACCCCGACACTGGAGGTGTGAGGCGAACGTGCTAACCACTAAGCCACCGTGCCCCCCCGGATGACATCATATCTAAGTATTTAGTGCTGTGATTGGATGACATCATATCAATAAGTATTTAGTGCTCTGTGATCGGATGACAACATAAGTATTTAGTGCTCTGTGATCAGATGACATCATATCAATAAGTATTTAGTGCTCTGTGATTGGATGACATCATATCAATAAGTATTTAGTGCTGTGATTGGATGACATCATATCTAAGTATTTAGTGCTGTGATTGGATGACATCATATCAATAAGTATTTTGTGCTCTGTGATTGGACGATGTTATAGGGGGTCGGTGCTCTGACACTAAACAACATTAAACCTTTATTTAGTGTTCGATGACCGTTTATTGCTCCATGATACAACAACGTCATGAGCATGTAATAAATAACACAATATAGGAGACACTTGTGACCCTAGGATTGGACCACGCAGGGACAAAAGAACCAACCCACCATCACCATTTTGTGTCCGGTACCACGGGGTGTTTACAGACACCGACAGGAGACATTTCCTTTCTGAATAGCAAAAATAATGTGTGTAATATATTACCAAATCTTTTTACCAACATGTCCCGTGCACAATATCAGACACAGACAAACGTATCATAGCACTGAATCCTAAAATCCGAAATAACGCCCATTTTACACTGATACCGTGATTCAGACCCTGGGGAAAATTATCAACACAAACCCTTGTGAATGTTTACTAACTAATAATGAACACAAACGTGCACAATAACAGCTGTATTTTATGGAAAACAAGTTATTACTGTTATTAGCTTCACTGTAGTTTGTAGCTGTACTTCCGACAAAACTTGGCAGCACCAGAAACAAGTCCCAAATGACTCCCGAGAAGACGTAAAGTACACTAGGTAGGTCGTGAAACGCGCACCTATGTAGGGCGTAGGGACACAATTTGAGACACAGCCTCTGTTTATTTGAACGGTATTGCAAGCTTTGACATTTGGGGCTTCCCCCTACCGGTGGACAAAAACAACAACTTCATTGAAGACACACACACACACAACACACGCAAAACACAACACACACACAAAACACAACACACACACAAATTTTATATATATATATATATATATATATATATATATATATATATATATATATATATATATATATATATATATACACACATATATGTGTATATATATATGTGTATATATATACACACAAACACACACATATATACATATATACATACACACACACACACACACACACACACACACACACACACACACACACACACACAAAACACTCCCAGCGAAACTTACCAGCCATTTCGCCTCCGACTCACGCTCAGAAAACGTGTAAAATCCACAGACGCGCAGTGTTCAGTAGGTTTGCACCACTTTTGTAAAGTATTTTTGGCAGGTTTGATCTTCCTCGCTTCTCCGAGACGAAAGTAAGTTCCAGGGCCGCCCTCTCGTTTAAAGCGGAAGTGACGTGAAGGGCTGAAAAAAACAGAAGGTTGCGTTTCGCATCCCGTTTAGAAACAAAAGCAGATGATTGAGAAAGTAACCATGAATATTGATAAACACCTATACGTAGGTAACGACTGTTATTATCAGGCTTATCATATAAGTACAAGCATCATTTAAAGGTGCAATGAGTTATTATTGTTTTATTGTATAGTATTAAATAGTAATAACATGAAAATTATCAAACAAACAAAACAACAAATCTACAGACAGCATTTTTTTTTCAACTTATTGTTATATAACCCTAATGTATACCCTATAATCTATACACCCTATAATCTATACCCTATAATCTATACACCCTATAATCTTGTATATAACCCTATAATCTATACCCTATAATCTATACACCCTATAATCTATACCCTATAATCTATACCCTATAATCTATACACCCTATAATCTTGTATATAACCCTATAATCTATACCCTATTATCTATACACCTTATAATCTATACCCTATAATCTTGTATATAACCCTATAATCTATACCCTATAATCTATACACCCTATAATCTTGTATATAACCCTATAATCTATACCCTATAATCTATACCCTATAATCTTGTATATAACCCTATAATCTATACCCTATAATCTATACCCTATAATCTATACACCTTATAATCTATACCCTATAATCTTGTATATAACCCTATAATCTATACCCTATAATCTATACACCCTATAATCTATACCCTATAATCTTGTATATAACCCTATAATCTATACCCCATAATCTATACACACTATAATCTATACCCTATAATCTATACACCCTATAATCTATAACCTATATTCTATAGCCTATAATCTTGTATATAACCCTATAATCTATACACCCTATAATCTTGTATATAACCCTATAATCTATACCCTGTAATCTATACACCCTATAATCTATACCCTATAATCTTGTATATAACCTTATAATCTACACCCTGTAATCTATACACCCTATAATCTATACCCTATAATCTTGTATATAACCCTATAATCTACACCCCATAATCTATACACACTATAATCTATACCCTATAATCTATACACCCTATAATCTATACACACTATAATCTATAACCTATAATCTATAGCCTATAATCTTGTATATAACCCTATAATCTATACACCCTATAATCTATACCCTATAATCTATACCCTTTAATCTTGTATATAACCCTATAATCTATACCCTATAATCTTGTATAGAACCCTATAATCTATACCCTATAATCCTGTATATAACCCTATACATATTTGCAAACCAAGGTGGTCTTCCTAACCTGGGATTACCCCAGGGGGTGTGAAAACTATTGCAACCTATGCACTTTGTTGTTTAGTTACAATGTATATGTGTTGCACCTTGAAATGTAATAAACAAATTTATGTGTAAATATTTCATTCCAGGTTAGAACTTTACAAAGAGTGGAAAATCCATCGGAGTAAATATATATGACAGACACTGTAGAAGACATCAGTGAGTTTAAAAGTCCTTCCTTACACACACACACACACACACACACAGACACACACACACACACACGCCTAGCCTTTACCTTAGCCCAGAAGACTGAAAGGAAAATCAGTAAGTGTTGGTGCTTTACAGCTTAAAATAGTACATGTGCGATTTAAGACACAACACTAGCTTGTTTGATTGAGATAGATATTTCTCATTTTATTTTTGTAAAATAACTGAATAAAACAAAAGAGGAGATTGTGAGTAAATCAAGCCACACCACATGGGGTCACAACCTCTAGATTTCTAACCCTGTCCTAAATGTCACCAGAAGAGCAGCACAACCCAGATGTTCTGAAATGACACATTAGAGCTCTGAAGGTTAATCTATAATCTTACAAATAAATAACAATAAGCAGATTATATCACAAGAGAGACGGGAAAGGGAAATGGGAAAAAGAAAAAAAAATTCCAGTATCACATGAAGAAAAAGCTTTGGCTCAGGAAATTAACTAGTCAAGTTGAAAACCTTTTAAACCGAGAAGAACGAGGCATGAGGGAAATGAGTGCTGTTTTAGGAAATCCTTTTTATCAAAAGAAATTAATCAAAATGCATCATATTCATACCATCAATAATATAGCCTTAACATTCTAACATAGATAGAAATAAAACTAAAGCAATTCTAAATGTTTTTAAGCATCTTATACAATGTTAATGTCATTTCTCTGTACTGTGTAGGCAGTGCAATGAAACCACTCCTGCAAAAAACCATTCCTGCTTCCTTTAGCTTGATTTCTCCATCTAGTGGACGAATAGCATTCAGAATAAGCAAAAAAACAAATCTCAAACTTCGATTTAAAACGTTCATATTGCTCATGCTAAATCTCTTCTCTTCTTCATGTTTTAGTTTGTAAATGAAATTAACCCAATACTGTTTAAGAACCCAATACTGTTAAGAGTCTAAGCATCGAGAATTGAGTCTAAATCTTGATTACATTAATGCAAACGTGTTTGTATGATGTTTGTATCCTCTGTAAATCCTCTAGTGGATAATGGATGGAGGGATGGATGGACTAACATACAGAGAGGTAGATGAATTTGAAAGGGAAACGAACATGACGTGAAGGAAACGACCTGCCCTGATATTTGAAAACGGAATGGCACGTCCCTAACTGAAGTCCCTAACTACTGCATGCATTACATTATAATTATGTGCAATTGTCTGTAATTATATTTGTTTATAGTGTGTCATTGTACATTTTTTAACTTTTTTCAAATTAGGAGTGCAATCACTGATAGTAGCGCTATGATTAGATAGTGGATATGTTCATAAAAGGGGTCCAGTTAACAATTAGTTGTATAGTTGTTTATTTGTGTTATCTATCTATCTATCTATCTATCTATCTATCTATCTATCTATCTATCTATCTATCTATCTATCTATCTATCTAGTTTGTTACTGTTAAAAAGTGGTTATAGCTGGTTATAACAACACTACAGCATGTTAATCTATCTATCTATCTATCTATCTATCTATCTATCTATCTATCTATCTATCTATCTATCTATCTATCTATCTCTATCTATCTATCTATCTATCTATCTATCTATCTATCTATCTATCTATCTATCTATCTCTCTCTCTATCTATCTATCTATCTATCTATCTATCTATCTATCTATCTATCTATCTATCAGTTACACAATATCACACAAGCAAGATTATAATTTTGATTTGAAAATACATTCTAGAAATAGTTGTATGTTTTTTTTTTTACATAAATATTTAAATTGTAGTTAGTTCATATAAGACAAAGCTTCCTTCTGCATGTTATATGTTTTATATATAAGCATTACAAATAATCCTGTCTGGTTTGCAAAAACGTAGATAGCGTCAAGTCTGGCGACTTTTTGACCGTACACGATTAAGACACATTCCAAACACTGACATTTACAGACTCATTTCAGGGAAAAGTAGCTTAATTATGCATGTGAATACATCCAGTATTTCAATTCAATTCAATTCAATTCAAGTTTATTTCTTCCAGCATTTAGCAGAATTGCCTTTACATTATCTCATTTTTATACAACTGAGCAATTGTCATTTACAGACTCATTTCATTTCAGGGGAAAGAAGATTAATTATGCATGTGGATACATCCAGTATTTCAATTCAATTCAAATTTATCTGTGTAGCACTTTTTACAATTGATATTGTCTCAAAGCAGCTTTACATAACATAAACATAGAACAAAAGGTTATTATAAAGAATAATACAAAGATTCAAGATTAATATTAGATATATTTAAATGTGTTTGTATTTATCCCCAGTGAGCAAGTCTGAGGTGACTATGTTGTATTTGTGAGCATATATATATATATATATATATATATATATATATATATATATATATATATATATATATATATATATATATATATATATATATATATATATATATATATGTATACATTTCCAGCATTTAGCAGAATTGCCTTTACATTATCTTTACATTATCTCACTTTTATACAACTGAGCAATTGAAATATATATCCAAAGCGCGCGCTTTGCGTTACGCCCACAGCGTGCGCGTCCCCGGCTCCGAAACGTCACAGGAGCGCGCATGTGTGCGTGTGCGTGTGCGTCCCTTGCTCTACCCAAGGCGCAAAAAAAGCCTCTATAGCGAACACCCTTCAAACATGGCGGAGGGGGAACTGGACGTCGATTCGCTCATCTCCAGGCTTTTAGAGGGTAAGTTGTCTCCCTTATATCTATATTTAACCACTTTAGCGTGTTTCCCAAAGGGTTATCGAGGAAATCCATCCACAGAATAGATAGTTATCTTGTGTGTGTTTTGTTTTCTCTCCAAAAGGCCTCTTTCTTTTTTGGGAAGAACAACTAACATGTCGGTCACACCTTTCAGCTCAGACATCTCTGCTTTATAGAGGATGTTTCGCATGGAATAAAACACCACACAAAGAAAACAGCGTCTTTATTATTATCTGCGCCATTGTGGGTTTGTTAGCTGTTGGTTGTTGTTGTTTGTTGTTGGGGAGCGACAGGAATGGAATAAACACCACAGTAAACCCGTATAGTGTAAAATAAACACAGTAAACACGTCTATAAAGCTACAAACACTCCTAACTTCTTTGTACAATGCCTTATTACAGTCATATTCAAATCGTTTTGGATTGTTTATATATTTTACTGGCATTAGTGAAGCTTTTGTTGTTATAACTAGGTGGTACCATTGTTATAACTTAACTGTGTTATAGTTTGTTACTGTTGAAAAGTGGTTATAACAGGTTATAACAACGCTACATCGTGTTCATATGTCTGGGTATAAAAATACATTGTTTGCATTGTTATAACTGGTGAAAGGGTTTGTGTTATAACTAGTGACGGGATTAATGTCGTTAACTGTATGATAGTTTGTTACTGTTGAAAAGTGGTTATAACTGGTTATAACAACACTACAGCGTGTTCATATATATCTGGGTAAATAAAATGCATTGTTTGCATTGTTATAACTAGGTGGTACTATTGTTATTACTTAACTGTGTGATAGTTTGTTACTGTTGAAAAGTGGTTATAACTGTTTATAACAAAGCTACAGCGTGTTGATATATCTGGGTAAATAAAATGCATTGTTTGCATTGTTTTAACTAGGTGTAAAAGGGAATAGGTTATACCTGGTGAAATGATTTGTGTTATAACTAGTGAAGTGATTAATATCGTTAACTGTATGCTAGTTTGTTACTGTTGAAAAGTGGTTATAACTGGTTATAACAACATTAAAGCGTGTTCATATATCTGGGTAAAAAATGCATTGTATGCATTGTTATAACTAGGTGTAAAAGGGAATAGGTTATAACTGGTGAAAGGGTTTGTGTTATAACTAGTGATGTGATTAATATCGTTAACTGTATAATAGTTTGTTACTGTTGAAAAGTGGTTATAACTTGTTATAACAACACTACAGCATGTTAATATATCTGGGCAGAAGTGATAGCAGTGTAATAACTAGGGTTGGTTATAAAATTATAAACATTGGTGTTATAACTGTTAAAGCTGACTGGTGATGTTATAACTGATAAGAAGGATCGTTATTATATTTGGCCAGGTGGATTTGTATCTTTATAAGTAGTCAGGATTGGGTTATATCTGGTAAAGAGGTTTAGAGATGTGATAACTGATAAGAAAAACTGGTATTTTTATAACTGGTCAGAAGGATTAGTCTTGTTATAACTCATGGTGGAGTTATAACTGTTATGAACATTCAGTATTGTTAGAGAAGGTGAAAAGACTTGGTAAACTGGTAGAACTGGTCACAACAACACCAGTCCATCTTACCACTTACAACTGGTGAAAATGTTTGATATAAAAGTGATTAACAAGTATAACTGTTTTTGTTGATAACTGGTTATAACTGATTATAACTTGTTGGAATGGTTGGGAAATGTTATAACTGGTAAAAAGAATTCATTGATTATAACTGGCCTGAAAGATAGTTATATGCTATAACTTTTTAAAAGGTTTGGTAAGGAAACATTTTAAGGTTTTTAAAGGTTTTGTCAGGATTAGCGGTGTTATAACTGGTCATAACGATTATTACTGTCTGGTATTGATGATTAGATTTGTTATAATTGGTGAATCGAATTGATATTAAGATGAAAATGATTATTTGACATGTTCTTTGGATTCTTTGGATATCTGTGTGTAGTTATAACTGGTTATAAGCTAATGTACGGCCATGAGTGTGGAGAACGGGCTGGTCTCTATGCTTGGTTTTATTATAGATGGTGAAAAAGAAGGTGTTCTCAATGCATTCGCCCTCATAGCTCTGTCATTACGCATGAAACCGAAATCAGAAGAAATGTTTTTGGGTTTGTTCACATTTTATTTTCGGATACTTTGACAACAGATGTAGTAAAAATATCTGAGGACCCCTGGCATATGAACAGTGGCATACTTAATGCATTAAAGAGCCTCAAAAGAAACCTATTTTTAGTCCCTGACTTGCAGGGGGTTAAGTAGATAGAAATATAATATAATAACTGCCCCAGCACTTAAAAACACACAGACACTGGACACAACTGTGGGAATAGATCGAGTAGTATATCGAGAAGATGCCCAGTCATGCTTTTAGTAAAGGTGTAGAACGCTGCGCAGAGAAATAGACGGGTTCTTTACTGACACGTTACGGAAAGAGACTCGAGAAGTTAAAATCAAGAAATTCGTGAAACAAACATAACCGCGATCAGTAAGAAAGAGACAAGGAAACATACGTTAATGAACTTTTTTAATTTGTTTTGCAAACGGTGCTTACCTTTAACATTATTCGAACATGATTAAAGAGACTTTTTTCTGTTACCATGGAGATTAATGACCCTTAATATATTTGCTGATGTCAAAACATGATGACTATGGGTTTTTTGTTTGTTTGTTTGTTTGTTTTGTTTTTTAAAGTCAAAAATTGCTAAAAATCAGTGAAGGAGAAAAGAAGTCCTGCTATATTATTTGTTCGTGTTTGTGAGGGTTTTTTCTTTCTTCTTTTCTTTTGTCTTCTTTGTTTTTATTCATACAGTTTAAATCCTCTGCATTTTTAAGCTAGCGTGACAAAAACAACAAATACATTATCGCAGGCGAGAAAGTCGGAATTGGTGTTGCGTCCCACAGGGCTTCTAACACAAGGTATGTATTCCTAAGGAATTGCTTTAGATGCAAGGTTCAGGAGTGTGTGTGTGTGTGTGTGTGTGTGCATTCTTAACAGTTTATTAAATTTTAATCATGGTTTTTCATGCTGAGTAAGGGATTGCATCATCCATCAGTCTGGTGTTAATCTGATTCATACCTGTATTACTGGTTGTGATCAAAACAAAACAAATCACTATTTCACAATTCTATACATCGAATTTATTTATGCTGAGCTTTCATCCGGTGTTTAACAGTACACAATTCTAAAAGTTAGACATGGATAAAAGCAACCCGAGTGAAATTCTGTTGACTATTTTGTTGGATGTTATGAGCTTGTAAACTTATTACTGCTATATAAAAATATATTCCTGGCACACGATTAGTCGTTATTATCTGTACATCACATTCAGATTCGTCAGAAAGTGCTTACGCTTCATAACTTCCTGTTTGTCGTATTCGCGAAAGATAATGTTTCATATATCACCAGGGGAGAGAAAGTTCTCTTCAGGACGGTTCATCGACTAGACGCACAACCGTGGAGCGTTAACCACATTTTGATTGTTAGCAGTTTGTTCAACTGTTTCCGGAGTGCTAAGAGAGCAACTTTTAAATTACTGTTAGCTAAACCAGCTAGCATTAGCACGTCAGGTAACTAGGCGACAGTGTAGCTACACTTTGGAGTAATAATCTGAATAATAAATCAGTAATCAAACAGTAATGGAGTTGTAATAAATAATTAATCAAAATATAAATGCAAAATCTTACACACACAAAGTATTCCTCATGTCTAAATCTGGTTATGACACAAGTATTTAGCAAATTATTTGTAGTAGCATTTACTCAGTGTTAAAGAAAATCCAGTTCATTCATAATTCTTATCGATCAAGAGCCTGAGTTTGAGTTGTAGATTATGGATTATGAGCTACTGCAGTTTTATTCGTTCAGTTAGGGTAAAGTAAACAAGTTAGAGTTTGGCACTAGCTAAAGCTCTGGAGAGGCTGAGCTGCATTAGTGGATGATTTAGCACATGTCAAGATTAGGAGGTTCTCTTTCACCGCTCTTTTCCTTTTATGGAGTTTTTTAATGGCATGGCTAATTGTAAATTAGCAGTCTTGTGAATGCGCTTGGTAGTTTTTGGGTAACTGGCATTAGTTGACATAGATTTATGGATAAGAAGGAAAAATACGGAACAGACTTTTTTAAAATTTGGCAGGAGGTTTAGTTCGGTTTGGCACACACTTAAACATTTACACACTGTACTGAACATCATTTTTTTTTTGTTCCCTTTGGGACAAAGGCTTCTAACGTATCCTTAACATGTTGGGGGAATTGAATCAGTTCATCTCGTGACGAAGCAAACCAGTAATCCTGTTGACCAGACAGCGGTGGAAAGAGTCTTCACTCAGACGTGATGTTATGCTAGAAAACAGTTGTGAGAGAAAAGCATACTATTATTAAGTCTCTGGAAGCTAGACAACAGACAGTTTTTGACAACCCAGGAACCCAGGTCCTGAAAAGCATGGTTTGTATTATTTTTACTTCTAAATGCAAGCGTGTAGAGATTTTTTTTTCTCTACAACTGTCTGACACTTTACTCCAAAATCTGTACATTCAAAATAAATGATGCTGGAAACTGTGATGGTTCTTACTGTACTGTAAGATTTAGTGCAGCACTCTTAGATCTAAAGCAGAAATGGTCGCATATCTGCATGCTCACGTGTCTTTTGTGTTGTGTGCAAACATTAATCTGATGCCAGTCGATGGTTTTGAGCAGTAGCATGAGCGCCAGAGTGACCTTCAGCACTCCACAGGGACCCTTGAGACGACGAGAGAGAGAGAGAGAGAGAGGTACAGTCGCTTTCTTTCACGCCGAGCCTTATTTGGACACAACCTAGGCGTCAACCCTACGCTGGAAAGTAAGGGGTCTTAAAATAGCCACTTCTCTGTATGCTTTTCCTTGCATTGGAAAAGAGTCTGTTATGACTGTCATCATTAAAGGAGGTCATGTCGAAGAACACTGAGTCATAATGCAACACAACGGTTTTGCTGGAAGTTCTTTGTTGTGGATCGTCTGTTTCATTTCGGTCCATTCAAGGCACTTTAAAGACAGTAAGACATATATGTTTAGCGTAGATCGCTTGGGTTTTTCTTCTCGCAAAAGCAGTTATAAAGATCCTTGGCTCACAGAGCGTTCGATAAGTTTTGTATACTTTTCTGGCCACAAGATTCAGAATCGAAACACGCTAGCCGATGTTGCAGCTAGCACATATTGTTAGGGTTGGGTATCAAAAGGAATTTTCCGGTTCCCATTCCGGTTCCAGTTCTGTCTTACGTATCCCGGTTCTGATTCCGATTCCATAATAATGCACAATACTTAAACAATTCCATTTGTGTTTATTAATCACTCTTTAAATATTTTAAACAGAGCATTTCAATTCATATCAATTTAAATTCAAATAAATCCAACATCAAATTTAACATCCAGAATTACAACTTAGCAAAACAGTTAGCAATTTTTCTGAAGAAAAATTAACATGTCTGCTTTCTCTGGGAGAAGATGAGACCTTTCCTGGCTTATTGTATCTCCAGCGGTGGAGAAAACCCTCTCAGAAGGGGGGAGATTTGCTTCATTGTTGTAGCTTTGGAAATTAATCCACACTTTAGACTTTCTTTTAGACATGTTTAACACAAAGCGTACCTCAGCACAGCAGCGCGAGTGACTGATTTCTGTCGTAAGCTGCGTTAATTTGGTTGCGTGACTGTAAAACAATGAATATTCATGAGGTTAGACATGGCTATTTAAAGTGACCGCTCCCAACGCTTTGCCCGGCATTGCATCGGAACCGCATTTGGAACCGAAACTTAAAGATTCCGTGCGGTTCCGGTTCCTGTTAAAAAACAGAATAAGAACCGGTTCTCGGTTCCCAACCCTACATATCGTAAGCTTTTTTAGAGAAAGGTGTAGTCACTGAATCGAAGAGCAAATATTACAGCATGGATGACAGTGTTTTTTAGTTATTTGTGATGTGAGTTTGCTGACATTCTCAGGGAAAAATCTGTGGTTGGTCCATTGCAATATCAGTCAAATGGCATCAGTAGGCAAAATATTTAGTACCAGAAAGTACCAGATATCTGTTTTTTTGGATGCTACAGCTAGCCAGATGCTTTATATTCCAAACACATTTTTTTATAATGAAGTCTAGTTACAGTGTTTGCACTAACGTCAGTACCAAGACAGCACCCGAGTACACTGGAAAATACCACCGCACCAGCATTTCAAATGTCACGCCTCCATGGTGCCCGGTCCACCCACATCAGCGTAGGAGTGCTTTCACTCTTTCTCTCGTCAGGCCCGAGACGTTTTCCATTCTGCTTTCTAAATGGCTGCGGTAGTTAAGCTTCAGCCCTTCTCTCTCTCTGTTCATTGTAACGAGCACAGAAGTGCGTCTCATAGCTTTTCTGGGACTTTAACAAGAATAAGCGCCTCTTGGGGACAACAAGCGTCCAGCAGCAGCTCTATCTGACACCACTGTTTACACTCTCAGCGCTCTCGACTGCTGAATAAATAAACAGGCCATTTTATGGGAGCTTGAATAGACGTGTTACGGCATCGTGACGCTTCTGTTCTTTTGCAGAAGAGACAGAGGGTCATGTTACTCAGCAGAATTTATAAGCATTTATTTTTTATTTTATGACTCGGGAGGTGTTTAATATCTGGAAAAGGTCACCGACGCATGCGCTACAAGACTAAATACGACAAAACCACGACACCTGCGTAGAAAATCTCTCCCATACAGCGGACTAAAATAAGCGTTGGTCTTTTGGCTTGTAATCTTCTCAAAGGAAGATGGAGTAATACGGACACGACCGATCCAGAAGGAAATTAAATACCGTAAAATAAGAAATGATCTCAGAACCACGTTTCAGTTGAATCGAATAGCAAAAGTTTTTTAGTAAAAATCTTTAAACTTCACCCAAAAAGTATGCTTTATAAATGTCATAGACGCAGAGTTGACTTTTTTTTATCCCCAGTTAAGTTACTTCAGTCCTGTTACTTTGAGTTATTATAATTTAGTTTTCAAAGTATCCAGTATTCACTGTATGTGCTCGCTACGTAGGCTTTGTAACATTAATGCATTCTAGGACCAACTTAATATCATCAAGTAGAATAAGTTAAAAAAAGTTAAGACCAGTTTTATATCTGACTGCTACAGCAATCAGCAGTAATATAAAGACCACCTGCATGATACTGTGTGAGACACGGACAAGACCTTGTATGCTATAAATCTGCCACCAAGACATCTTATAAGTTGCCTCCAACGGACGCTTGATCTGATCGAGATCTGGTGAACTCGTAGGCCAAAACAACACCTGGAACTCTTTGTTGTGCTCCTGAACTCATTTCCGAACTAATAAGCAGCATAGCAGGGAACATCGTCCGGCTGGAAGAGGACACTGACATCAGAGGATACCACTGCTGTGAAGGGGTATATTTGTACACTAAACCTCCCCCATCATTCAGATCACCCCATCATTCCTCCTTCCATCACATCAACTTTGAGAACGTCATATATCCAACCTCATCATAACGACATAATCAATGTTATTCACTTCACCTGTAATGTTTTGCCTGCATGTCAAAAAATATTATTTGGCAACCATAGTAGAGACAGGACTGACTTTTCCTCTTGTTCCCTCTCTCTCTCTCTCTCTCTCTCTCTCTCTCTCTCTCTCTCTCTCTCTCTCTGTCTCTCTCGCTCGCTCTCTCTTTTTCTCTCTCTTTCTCTCTCTCTCTGTCTCTCTCTCTGTCTCTCTCTCTCTCTCTCTTTCTCTCTCTTTCTGTCTCTCTCTCCCTCTCTCTCTCTCTCTCTCTCTCTCTCTCTCTCTCTCTCTCTCTCTCTCTCTCTCCATGTAAATGTCAGCAAGCACAGCTGTCTCTGTTAGTAATATCTGCTTTGCTGTTTAGTGACAGCGACAGCTCACACGCCACCCGAGGCCCAAGCGAGAAAGATTCACGATGTGCTTTTTTGTGCACTATACATTCAGCCACTTCCTCATATTAAAGGCATGAAGATCCCACTCCGAGACTCGAGCTGTTGGGATCGAGCAGGTGTGTAGGTTAGACTTTTATAGCAGAAAGTTCCATGGGACATGTATACGTGCTTGTGGTTCTCTGATCCAAGCTCAAAAAGACCTGATCCGGCTCCTCCAAGTCAGAAGTCTTAAGACATGAAGACAACAAAGCCGGATCAGTGTTTAAGGGATAGACCTTTAGGAAGAGTCACACAAACACATACTTTTAAAAAGTTTTCCCATCTTTTTTTCTACTTTTGCGCTATTTGCAGATCCCCTACTTCTGCGACTCGTTTTTTTATCCTATACGTCTCTATACGCTTAAGCGCTGATTAATTAAATCTAGATTACAGACATCATTCATGCAAATGTTGGCTTCACCTTTCAAAAAAAAGAAGAATACTAATACAAACTACAAGGTCTAGGTTGAAGTGTGCCGTCTGAATCGACAGGAAGTTGCGTCATATGTCCATCACACAGAAAACACAGCAAACTCTGCACTGTTTTATTGATGTAATGTCAGTATGATAAGATTTCACATCCTGGACTTATGTAAAAAAATGACACCCGTTGTGATGACACAATACGAAGGGCTACGCTGAGGATGGATAAATGTGCGAATAAACGTGTTCATCTTTTTAAAACCAGGTTGTGAAAGAACTGCATGTTTTTGCAGCACACAAATTCTTTCTTATTTCCACCCACCTCGCCTCTGGATTTCATTACCTTTAATGGAGCTCTGTGTGAGTGTGTGTGAGTGTGTGTTTGTTTGTGTGTGTGTGTGTGTGTGTTTTGTGGGATTGTTCATATTTTAGCTCATTAGCCCTTTGCAGATTATAAAACAACAGCACCTCTGTTGTCGTCTCTCTCTCTCTCTCTCTCTCTCTCTCTCTCTCTCTCTCTCTCTCTCTCTCTCTCTCTCTCTGTGTCTCTCTCTCTCTTTTTGTGTACGTGTTATTGCACCCATTCTCCATCCTGCCAATTAGCTATGGCTGTAAAACCAAACCATAAAACACAAATTGTAAACTATGCAGTAAGTGTGTGGGTGTTTAGGATAATGAACATGAGCGTCGTAATTGTTTACCAAAATGACTCATAATGAAAACACTTAGGAACGTTTAACACACAGAACGGGCCCTTCATCCTTCTCGTAGAACGGACGTGGTTTTCCAGAAGCATAAAACTCTTCAGAAACGCATCCGGTGCGATGACGACGCACTCTTCCGCTTAGCCCGAGCTCACAGACAACCACGATTGGCTACTGTGACTCTGACCTGAGTGACGGATAGCCGCAGCATTGTGAGGATTCAAACTCACACTCTCCCTACAGGCAACTAACTCATTCACCCATACATGAGTCTTACGTTATCTGAAGCCGGTACTGTAATTACGACATGGCTGAACACGAGCGTGACGCTCAGGCCACTGCAGGTTGCACAACAATGACGTTGTAGATTATTTCATATAAAGTGCTCTTTCGTTAGCGAAAAGTGGATGTGTGTGACGATTGCGCATCACTTTCTTACACAAAGTAGAAAATTTTTTTTCGCTGTGTAAAAAGATTACAGCAGGAGACGCAAGGTCATGTAGGTCACACCCGCCATGTGATTTAATGTCCATCATTACAACACGTAGATTTTTTTTCTCCCAATAAATAAAAATGTCGTGTATTGAATTTCAGTGTAGCAGCGATTCAGTCCGTTATACTCAGCATTTAAGTACAATGGATTAGTCTGTTTAAATTCTTACTAAAGGTTTGTGTGTGTGTGTGTGTGTGTGTGTGTGTGTGTGTGTGTGTGTGTGTGTGTGTGTGTGTGTTACGTGCTGTTTTTTCCTTCCTGGCACCAGAGCTGGCACCAGAATGCAACATAATGCCTTTAGTCCAAGAAACTCTCTCTCACACACACACAAACACACACACACACACACACACACACACACACACACACACACACACACACACACACAATGAGACATATTCAGTGTGTACTCCATAAACAGTGAAAAGGCCTTCTCCATTTGCTTCCATTTTCAGATGCCACAAGCCAGAGGAAGGGTCACAGTTTTCCACTGTGTTTTTCTGTGTGTGTGTGTGTGTGTGTGTGTGTGTGTGTGTGTGTGTGTGTGTGTGTGTGTGTGTGCGCACAAGTTGTGCAAGTATGCTCATAGTCATTAAATATAAATATTTCAGAGGTCATCTGTAAAAGTTTTAGAGAAACACACACACACACATACACACACACACATATAAGCTGCGACCCTTCTGATTCCTTTATTAAATAACGTTATACTTGTATTTATTAAAAGTTACATTTAATGAACTGACATTTTAATGAAATGGCTGTGGTTTAAGACAAAGAAAATTAAAACATTCTCAAAACTCTCCATTTAACAAGTTTATTTACTTCTTCTTCTTTTCTTATAATTCAGCATTTGCCATTAAGAGAAATTCATGCACGATCACTTCTTGCGTCTTCAATTAGTGCCGTCATCAAGGTTTAAGCTCCAACTCACCTAAAGTGGACACCTGTATCATGCAGAATCACACGGTGTGAACATCTCTACTTAAACAGAGCGAAGCTGAGGTACTTTAGTCCTTTGTAATACCACCGTCGACTCCACCACACTCATTATACCGTGGGTCGGTGATCATAGTAGAAATTTATTTAATGCATTTCAAGATGGAGTTAAAATAAACACCAACACTGTGTGTGTGTGTGTCTTTTGTCGTTCTTCCTCTCTCTGTCTATGCCCATATATGGCGTAGTTTTCGGAGGGAGTCATTCATACAAATAAACAACTCCGTTCTTCCTTCTCTCTCACGTTTACTCCCTTACACTCTCTCACATATCTTAAATCTGCTGTGAATGTGTTTCCTGTGGAATGTTTGCACACTGAGTTACAGGTATAACGCGCAGGTGCTCAGTAAGGTGCTCAACTTGTCCTCGTGCTGGTTTTGCAGGCTTTTTTCTTTTCTTTTGTCAGTGACAAGTACACGGTCTCGAACGGCACTGCCTGAAAAACAGGCCACATGGTTCGTCCGTGCCAAACTCCATCACTAGTGCTCAGTCATTATCTCAGCCAGGTGATGTGCAAATACGTCCCGTTAACTCTGCTGCCACTCTTAGTTTATCATATACAACAGCTGGATTTTTTTATTGTTGATTAGAAGGAAGTGAAAATTTTGTAATAGTAATTATAATAATAATAATAATTATTATTATTATTAGTAGTAGTAGTGGTAGTAGTAGTAGTATATTTATTATTTTTATTTTTATTATTATTATTTTTTTTTTTTATTACTATTATTATTATTATCATCATTCTCTGCTAAGACAGTACAAATGGTGTGGATTTCACTCTCTCCTGGGTGCCTTTAGCTTTCTGTTGATGTTTCATGCAGATACTGGCCACATGTTGGGTGGGACAATAATTATAGAAAGTGCTTGGACCCTTCTGATCGCTATATTTTGTTTTATTGCACTTTTTGGGTCAGTTTTAAAGTTTTAGATTAGGAGGTGACAACGACAACGTTTCTAGCACGTATTTATAACAAGGAATGTTGTTTTATTGAGAGAAACTGTGTAATCATGAACTGTGCGTGTGTGTGTGTGTGTGTGAGAGAGAGAGATTAGTGTGCAGACTCTCACATGTTGTGTGTTTTATTTAAAAGTCATTGTTCTTAATCCTCATCATAAACCTCCAAAATTTCCTGAGATTCCTGTTGAAAGCAGTTTAGGGAAACATAAACAAATAAAAATACCTGTAAAGAATAAAACCTGATGTGCTTTGAAGTGTTGCAATGACCCCAAGAGAGAGAGAGAGAGATAGATAGAGAGAGAGAGAGAGAGAGAGAGAGAGAGAGAGATGAAGAAAAAGAAGGGAAGAGCAAGAGGGCAGGCGGAGGCCAACAATCTGCACTGCAGTGTTTTAGTTTGGCATAAAGGAGAACCAGAGAGGACACTGTGTCTCTCTGTCTCTGTCTCTCTCTGTCTCTGTCTCTCTCTCTCTCTCTCTCTCTCTCTCTCTCTCTCTCTGTCTCTGTCTCTCTCTCTCTCTCTCTCTCTCTCTCTCTCTCTCTAAACTAACCCCTTCACTTTTGATCTAAAAGTACATAGATGATGCATCTCTCTTCCTGTCCTTCTCCTATAGACAATACAAAGACATGGGGTTGTGTTTAAAATCTTCAAACCTTTAAATCTTTAAATTACACACTACCTCTTGAGACCACACACACGCACACACAGACACGCACACACACAAACACACACACACACAAACCCACTACTACCTCAGTATTTGATCTGTTGTTTATCTGAGGATTCAAAATAATACATTTTAAAATATTATATAAATTATGATGGTTTCAAAATAATAATTAGGTTATTTAAGGAATAATTTTTTTTTTAATTTACTTTAACAAACCTATACATTTAATTATATAATAAACATCAAACACGATTAAAAAATACAAAATAAACAGATAAAATAATATAATAATAAAATAATAATAGTAATAAAAGTACATTGACAAGTAAAATTATACACGATGAAGGGGTGACGTGTTTATGGATCTGTCAGCTAGTCACATTTTTGAGACAAAGAAAGCCGCCGATCACGATGCCCCTCACCTCTCCTCACCTGATTCTGTTGCCATGGAGATTTTCCTTTGTGGAAATACAGAGAAGAATCCTGGAGAGGAGCAGAGGGCAAAACGCTCAGAAAAGCATCGACACCCCGCCTTCTGTTACTTGGTACAGTCCACGGGTGTATGTGAGTGAATGTGTGTTTGAGTGTATGCATGTATGCCTTTACAGCTGTGTGTGCATGAGAGAGAGGGAGAGAGAGAGAGAGAGAGAGAGAGAGAGAGAGAGAGAGAGAGTCTATGGTGTTTAGTGGGAGTGCACAAACTTGGAGTTGTATGTGCTTGTGTTTAGTTTTATTTTCTCGTTCACCATGAAATACATTCATGTTGTAAATAGATTGATGGCTTTGTGTGTGTGTGTGTGTGTACAGTCAGTGTAACTTCATCCAGGTGGTGTGAAGTGCTGTAGTCTCTGCTCTATATCAGGTCTAATTTACTGCTAACTGATCCTTAGATGCCCAGTAAATGCTCTCACTTCTATGTGTGTGTGTGTGTGTGTGTGTGTGTGTGTGTGTGTGTGTGTGTGGACAGGTGCTATAAGTGTCAGGCAAACAGGAATCCATACTGTACATATCTACGTCTAAGTTTATCTCCGCTTCAGGGTCAAGCCGGTAAAATTGGACACAACGATATAATATCCTCCTCGTGATAAATTACTGTACGTCACAACATATTTTCTGATATACTGTGATATCATTTTATTATATTAAATCATTTTATTGAAACGAACAAAAGTCCTATTTGTTAAAAATAATGTAGATAATATAGTCTAAATTTTCATATAACTCATACATCAGGGTTTCACGCAGAAAAGTTGTTAGTTAAGGCGGTAGGATTGGGCGGGGGACAGGGCTTCTTTGTGACATAGACCACAGACTCTGTACTACTTTTAACAATTATTAAAAACAGGCACGTGCAACCTAGCTAGCAGGTGAAGAACTCAAACAACAAAATCACCAGCTAACTTTAAATTTGCAAGAACTATAGACTAATACAACAACAGGCTTAAATAAACCCAAAACATAAGTCCACTTACAGTTCTCACTGTTATCCTCCAGACAGTGACGGACCACGTCTTTCTCTAATTTCGGCCGTGTGGCACGCGTGCCCGCTCGCGGTGTGAAGCGCTATTCTCCGAGATGCACATCACGGCCTTTTGTGCAGCGGAATTTTTTTTTTCTGGACGACCTAGTTAAGGCGGTAGGGTTTCCCAGCTTAGGCGGGCCGCCCAAACTGCAAAGTGCTGCGGGAAACCCTGAATATATATATATATAAAAAAAGATTTTTTTTGTAGTTTATTGTATAAATGTATCATTTAGTATCATATACAGTATGTATAAAGGCAATTCTTACTCTTAGAGGGGCTTATTTATTTATTTATTTATTCATTTTTCAATACTTTTGTCAGCTTTTTTGCTCCATATGACGGATATACACTTCATTTCATGGCAATTTTTTTAATGACTACTTTTGCCAAATTTCTGTCTTTGAACAAAAATAAAAAGACGAGTAACTTTTATCACCTTTTTGTTTTTGTCTTTTATTTTATGAGCATGCATTTTGTCGTCTCGAGTGTTTTCTACATATTTACGGAGCCGAGTACAAACGTCAAATATACATCAGTCATATTCAGTAAAGCCGTAATAACGCGATGTGTGACGTGCGGCTTCTTTCAAATATCGTCTCTCTGCTTAAGTTCTTAACTATTCGGACCAATCAAAAACGTTTAGCTTCATGTAGGAAGTCGCGTGAGATGTAAAACCACTCCGTGATACATGGTAGAGGGAAATCCTTATGATTTATAGTGAAATGAAAGTATCGTTTGGCGGCACAGGGACTGTAAATTAGATACGATTCGCATCTGCTTTCACACTTTCACACACCAGCATCGCTTTCCTCCTGCTCAGGAAGTTTGCACAGGGCCTTGCATCGTTCTCCAAGATACACAGAGGTCGACTCAGGTTTTGCTTACATTACTGAAATGCTGCTTACTCCAGCTGGAGGACCAACCTCATGGCTTTTTAACAGCCTGCAGTCTGTTTATTTCTTTATATATTGCTTTGTGATTAATTAGCTGCGATTCTCCATGAAGTTCACCTTCACCTTCTTGTTTTTGGCCGTGTTTTCAAAACCGTTTTCCTGTCAAAGCTAAAGACACGGTTTTTCTCTCTAGTGCGAGTCTGAGGATGAAAAGCATTCCCTTGAGCACGATGCTACTGCTACCGTGTTTCACCGTACGGACGATTTTGATCGGAAGCCATTTTGCCAAACGACCGACGTGTTTATTACCGCTAGCGTTTTTCCAGAAAGTTCCATCGATGGATAGCATTTAAGAAAAATAAAAGCTAACATGATTTTGTCCAGTAACAAACTGCAAACCTCGGATTTTCAGTTCCTCTGTCAGGGGAACTTGAGTGGTTTCTTTTAGAAAGCTAGAAATGTTTGTCTAAATAATGCAATACATCCGAGAGTTGATTATTTTTCCAACGACGGTGTGGCCCGAAGTGTTTTTTATCCTCTTACGTTACAGCTGAAATGAATCCACGAAAATGAATCCACATCTTCCAGCCAATCAGAGTTGAGAATCCAGTTGCTGCACACTTTTGATTGAACTTGACATATCGTCGCTGTCGGGCAGAAACCTTGTATGTCCAAATTTTGTCAATTTCATATTTTTTTACATATCGATGCTATTGGTCAGTCTCCATGTGGGTCTGTTATTTTTACAAGTTGTTAACCAATCTAAAGCCTTGAAAATAGCTTGAGTGCAAATCTCTTAACTCCATTGGACACTTCAACTGTCTGAGAAACCTCGTAACTCCACCTCTTCTTTACTCCGCGGGAGAGCTGCGCGGCATATTTCTCCTCAAGATTAAGAGTTGCAACGAATCAACACGTCTTAAAGTGATATCTAAAGTGATTTTCGTGGGGCTCAAAGAAAAAAAAATCTTGGCCCCCGCTAGTTCTGGTGCTCGTCTGAGGACAGGAATTTAGCGCAAGACAATCCACTGCAACGGGGTCTAAACCCTGTGCATTGCAGATAAGATAGGATTGTATCTTACAATGTCAAGGCAAACCGTTATGTTCAACCGTCATGCTCATCACTTTAAGCAAGCTGGCTGGCTTTTTGCTTCATTATTATAGGTAAACATGCCGTATAAACTAGTGAAAGAATAATTTGACCTTTATTAATTTTATTTTTTGGGTGAACTATCCCTTTAACTCTGATTTTATCTATGTTTATCTGTGTTATTGATGTATAAATATCTATTTATTACTATTTATTACTGCTTATTATACATGTTCATTGATGTTTTAAAATGTTTTAATAATATAATATTTGAATTAAATTGAATGTTTTGGATACCACTATTAAATTATTGTTTTTATTATTATTTTACTGACTTTAAGTCAGCCTACTTATAGACAATGCCTCTCTTGGCACTGTGCATGTAAAACACTGTTTTTTGGACACTAACAAGTGAAAACAGTTAGGTTAGATACATTTGAGTAGGTCTGTTTTGTTAAAAATCCATAGCTGTAATGCTTCTGTGCAGAAAGAAACCTGTGAGCCACGAAGGTAAGTTTGTGAGCAGATTAGACTAATCTCCACCTGTTAGACAGCCTAATCAGCTTATCGTGTTTTGTATTGCATCATTTATAGCTCTTAAACCTTTAAAATAGAGTTTAGGAAGATGTATGTAACTACAGTCATTAGCTTTGGTTAACTATTAAAGCCTTGTCTCTTGTCAAAAGGCTCAACGTAACCGCAGACTTTATTAAACACTGCTGGCAGCAGCGACGTCTGTGTCCGTACCGTTCTTATCAATGACAGCATAACCTCGTATCTCCCTGCTCCCAAGTCATAAAGCTTGTATCTCCGATAAAACGTGACTTTGGGAAAATGTTGTGTTAATGTTGGTACACAACAGTATATGATAGCAATATAAGGTATAATAACAACTTTAACGATACAATGTTTAATAACTCAAAAAAATACGGTGTTTTTTTAATTTCCTGAAAAATAATGGTTTTGGAGATACGAGGATTCCGCCCGACAGCGACGATATGTTTCATTGTTTTTATTACCTCTTATTCATCGCCATCTTTGTTTTTTATTTATAATTAACTAATTTACTTTTTAATTTTCTCTCTCTCTTTCTCTCTCTCTCCCTCTCTCTCCCTCTTACTTTCTCCGTCTCTCTCTGTCTCTCGCTCTCTCTCTCTCTCTCTCTCACTCTCTCAGTGCGAGGATGTCGCCCAGGAAAGATTGTGCAGATGACGGAGGCTGAGGTGCGAGGGCTGTGTATTAAATCCCGAGAGATCTTCCTGAGTCAACCCATTCTGTTGGAGCTGGAGGCACCGCTCAAAATCTGTGGTCAGTGTCCACACGTCAGGGTTTAACTACATATCATCACCCGTAGGGTTGCAGTATCAGGGCTGGGCAGCAGGATGATGTGAGACTGAAATAAAAATGCCCTCATGTCATCTCATACACACAGAACAAAACCTGTCATGATTGGTGTGTTTGAGTGAGCAGACACACTTCGTACTCCTCACAACCATTAGATCTGAAGATTAGATTTTTAAAATATATATAAAGATGCAAAATAAGTGCCTAAAAAAAGGTTTGTAATGTCTCACGCAGCCAGAGAGGATGCTGGTTGAGAAAATACTTTCAAGATGTCTGACAAAACTCTGTGTCTCTCTGTCATTTGCCGTCGAACGGAAATGAGACAACGCTGCACTTCTAAAACTGTCTGTTTACGCCACGGCTCTTATTTCTTTAAATTACTTCTTATGTGATTTCTTTCCACACCGTAGACCGGAAAGGTTTGCAGACGAGACATTATCCGTTTGTCCTCTGAGACGTCGGAGCGCACAGACTCTACCGCGTCGATCGGTCGACACCTTTATTCACATTCAGCTCACTTCGTCACTCCACCTCAATTTGTCTCGTTCTTGTCCACCCCGTCGTTTTACAAGCTGCATCTTGCCGTCTTGTGTGTACAGGTGACATCCACGGTCAGTACACAGATCTGCTGAGGTTGTTCGAGTACGGCGGGTTTCCCCCGGAGGCGAACTACCTCTTCCTGGGCGATTACGTGGACCGAGGAAAGCAGTCTCTTGAGACCATCTGCCTTCTGCTGGCCTACAAGATCAAATATCCTGAAAACTTCTTCCTGCTGCGAGGAAACCACGAGTGCGCCTCCATCAATCGCATCTACGGCTTCTACGACGAGTGTACACACACACACACACACACACACACGCATTATGACCTTAACTCTATTTTATTTTTTCAGCATCACTTCTGAGATAAAGTATATATTTGAGTCAAAATAACACAATAGTGCCACCTGGTGGACAAAAAACCAACTAACTAAACTGGATTTGTGTCTTTATGCGATTCAAATTTTTGTTTTTGCAGGCAAGCGCCGGTTCAACATCAAACTATGGAAGACGTTCACCGACTGTTTCAACTGTCTACCCATTGCTGCCATCGTTGACGAGAAAATATTCTGCTGCCACGGAGGTGGGTTTTAATTGGAAACTGTCACCGATGCTTTTCAGCAATCACCAAACTCATATCTGAAAACCCTGATGGAAGATGAAGGTTTTTAGGCCTGGAGCATTATTATTATTATTATTATTATTATTAATATAAATCGTTACAGAAAAAAAGGATTTCTGTTGGCTTCCATTGAGCAAATTGCTCAGTGTGTTTATCAGACTCAGGAATATTGTTATCATTAACACGCATACATCTTTAACACCCATAAATTCACCACGCTTTACATGTTATATATATGTTTTTATATATATATATATATATATATATATATATATATATATATATATATATATATATATATATATAACATCTCAGGACTGATGAGGAACTCGTAATCGGTGTCCTTTTAACCAACTAACATAGGTAACTGATTCCCCACGCTCTCTGTTACAGGATTGTCTCCTGACCTGCAGTCCATGGAACAGATCAGACGTATCATGAGGCCCACAGACGTCCCTGACACAGGTACACACTCTCTCTGGAAGGAGCACTTAAGGAGAACTCATCAAAACGTGCCAGAATTTAACACCAAGCGATTGATTTGCCCGTCATTATGATTTTTAATTTGTTTCAACACTTTTTTATTGTTTCTGAATCAACACAAAAACAGACCCAGTTCCTGTTAGTACCCTTGACAGAAACATTAACATTAAAGGTGGGGTGCACGATGTTTGAGAAATGCTTCATAAAACTGAGTCGGGCCGACAAACAAAACAAAGGTGTAGCCAATGAGCATAAAGGGGCGTGTCTTGTCAATATGGGCGGAGAGAGTGTTCAGTGCGCATGTCTGACATTAACAGAAAGGGGTGTGTCTTGTCAATATGGGCGGAGTGTTCAGTGCGCATGTCTGACATTAGCAGAAAGCGATTGAAACACTGACATCGCGGATAAAAACAAAACGTGAAGAAAGGCTTACAATACGGCAAGAAGCAGGACCCGTGTTAATATAGGATCAGCTTTCCAGCACTGGAGAGAACTGAACGTCTTCCGTGTGAAACGGAGCTAAACCTTTCACGGTACAACACACAGCACTACAAAAACACATTTGTATTACCATAGTATTACTCATTGTGTTCATTTATTGCCCCAGCAGGTTCCGCCATAATAGTTGCGTATGTATGTGTGGGTCGGAGCTATCAAAAGAGGGGTGACACCCATTTGGGTTAGGGGCGTGTTTGTTTTGGTGATTTCAAATGTCAACATAGTAACATGTAACAGCACTGTGGTATAAAGAAGTACTTTTTTTTTCTGATCTGATCTGCAGGGCTGCTGTGCGACCTGCTGTGGTCCGACCCGGATAAAGACGTCCAGGGCTGGGGAGAGAACGACCGCGGCGTGTCCTTCACCTTTGGAGCCGACGTTGTTAGCAAGTTCCTCAACCGCCATGATCTGGACCTGATCTGCAGAGCGCACCAGGTGACTTCTCCTCACACACTTTCTCCCTTAACACCTAAACCTTCGGAAGGATTTTATTCGATTTCTGGTATTCAGTTCCTTTTTTTTTTCATATCAGGTTAATTTTTTAATTCTATCCGGTTCAATTTTCTGTTCAATTTCAGTTCTATATCTCTTTTAATAATAGATTTTGTGACGAAGCAGATATAAAAAAAAAAAAGTATGTCAATTAAATTGAACTATTTCTAGAATAGATAATACTAGAAAATACCGTGCTGGGATTCCTGTAGGATTTAGAATCAGTACCTCTTCGGGATTCTAGAGATCCCGAGACGCCCCGAGTGCTTTTTCTCATGCACCTAAAGTCTGAAGGTTTTATCTTCACTCACTAAAATTTTGTGTAAAGTTATCAACAGAGGGGAAAACACACACGTCTCACACTGAAAGCCAGCAGAGTCCTGACTCGTTTTCTACCCAACTTCCGGCGATAAAATAATTTGTTTGTTTATACTGATTGAAAATGTCCCAGAAGTTGATTTAGATTTTTTTTTGTACTGGTAAAAAGGGTTCGTGTCCAGACTAAACCCATTTACTAATCAGCGGACTGGATCAGCCAATATTTTGTATTAGCCGTAAAATTTGACTTGCTGATTTAAGGCGTGTTCGAAAGGTGTTCAGTAACAAACGGATGTTAGGTAGCGAGCGCTGGTGGCTGAGCATGTTATCACACAGCACCAAGACAGAGATAATCATTTCACATAGAGTGTGTGTAAAAGATTAACATAGAGTGTGTGTGTGTATGTGTGTGTGTGTGTATGTGTGTGTGTGTGTGTGTGTGTGTGAATGACTGCAGGTGGTGGAGGATGGGTATGAGTTCTTTGCCAAGAGACAGCTGGTCACTCTGTTCTCCGCTCCAAACTACTGTGGCGAGTTTGACAACGCCGGCGGCATGATGAGTGTGGACGAAACGCTCATGTGTTCCTTCCAGGTATAACACACACACACACACACACACCCACACACACACAGTTCATTTTGAGTTCATCATTTGGAAACACTTGGGTTGATTAGTATAATGATTTATTGTTAGAAACAATTTTACGTTACACTTTTCTGGCATATTGGAATCACAATGGAATACGGACCGTAAACTCTGATCCAAATCAGAGGAACTGATGTAGTCCCGAATCTTTAGAAATTTTAAAATGTTTGTGTGTCTTGTGTAGTCATGTAGACTTTTTTTTAGATGTAGATATATTTGAAAGCTCCTCGTGTGAATGCCGTTTTTATTTTTTTATATCCACATATCCATGACGTAGGTCTGGACTGGGTCTCAGTCTAAAGCTTTGGTGAAGGTTCTTTAAGCTTCTGGAGATTTGTAGGAAGTATACGACAGTCTGAATGTTCATAAATAAGTCACTGTCTATCGTGTTCTATTTGTCCTCTTCAGATCCTGAAGCCTTCAGAGAAGAAAGCTAAGTACCAGTACGGAGGGATGAACTCGGGGCGTCCCGTGACTCCGCCCCGAACAGCCGCCCCACCCAAAAAACGGTGAACGCTCGAACGAGCAGCACCGAAAAGTGGAGAGAGAGAGAGAGAGAGAGAAAAGAGTGAACAAATCGGTTGATGAAGTACAAGGCAAGATCGAGGGTCAAAACTCCCTCTGTGGTTTCTATCATGCCGGAAAAACAATGTAGTCATATACACAGCGAGAAGCAACCCTTTCTGATTTTAAACATTTATTAAACCTTCCCCTTGTCTTTCTTCTGTACTCCTGTAATCTGTTCTTTTCTCCATCTTTCAGTCCCAGTCTTTGTCTGTGTAACCACGGTTTTCACTTAAGTGATTTGGAGGGAAAAGAAAACACATACATACACACACACACACACACACATATATATATACACACAATACACAAACATTAGTCTGTCTGCATATCAGAGTGTTCCACTTTCTCTTTGTTTGCTTTTTGTTTTAGTTTACCTTGGATAGGATGATGTACATTGACTAGTTCTTTCTGTTTTTTAGTTTCATTCTTCCCGATCTGTTTCTCGAGAGAAACAGGAACACGTAAATAAACCAATAACTTTGTCTGGGTTTTCAGTAAATAAACCAGAATAAACTGAAAATGCTGTCTGCCTTTTTTATATATTTTTTAATTTTTTTAAGTAAAAAAGGGTTGCAGTTACAATAAAAGGCCAATAGATGTCGCTGTGTTCCAGCTATTTAGGATGTTGTAGCTCAGTTGTTGGTGTAAGGTAAGGTAAGGTGTTGGACTACAAATTGCAAGGTTGTGTGTTTGAAACCCAGCTCCAGCAAACTGCCACTTCTGGGCAAGGCCCCTAACCCTCAATTATATAAAAAAAGAGCTGACGATGAGATAAAAATGTATGTTGTTTACATGAATGTAAACAGGAGGAAAATCTGCTTCCATCCACAACACTCTTCACTGGCAGGTAACAATTAAAGTTAGAATTATTGCTTAACATTTTAAACGTATGTTTTTCAAAAGCTTGTATAGAGATTGCACGGATGCTGCAATTTTAAAAATATCTGTACTAACGGTTTAAAATAAGTTTGTACAAAATAATATTACAACATTGTAGAAAGGTTTATTTAAAGTTATGACAAAACTTTCAGAAAACTACATAGTTTTCATAGTGAAATTTTATATCAATATTAAGCAATAAAATATATTCATAAGTTCATATTAATGAATTCATGCGAATGTTTTGCTAACGTACGACTGTTATCTCTTTAGTCAGACGTACACATAATACTTCCCATAATCGTGCTCTAGTACATGCATGTTATCATCCACTGTTTGCTAATATGATGAACAGCAACAGTTTTAAGAACTTAAAGATGTGTTGATGGATAGAATTATTTGAATATTTTAATATATATTAAAATATATATTAATATTTTTAACCCCCCAACTGCTTCCCGGGCGCTGCAGCATAAATAGCTGCCCACTGCTCCGGGTGTGTGTTCAGGTGTGTGTGTGTTCACAGCTGTGTGTGTGCACTTTGGATGGGTTAAATGCAGAGAACGAATTCTGAGTATGGGTCACCATACTTAGCTGTATGTCACGTCTCTTGTGACTAGAAAAGCTTCTTCATCTGACTGGATGCTCGATGACTTTTTTTTCTCTGAGGCTCCAAAGACACTGGCGTTTCTCCTATGAATAAATATTTTATTGACATCTGCTGGAGAGCTCATCAAACGATGATGCAAATGTGTTGATTTGAAAATGGCTGACCTCACCTTTCAGGATCAGCTTCAAAGCTTCCACTGCATTATTCCAGAAAAACGATTTTCAAATCCACAGCCGCAGGAGCTTGGCTCTGATTGTGCTCGGAGCGTGCTCGTGCTTGTACGTTCTGAACAACAGCACAGCAAAACACACAGTTCAGTGGTATTGAATGCGGCGCTACGACACGCTACATCTGCTCTCACGTCTACACTTACTTAAAGCGTGCTTTCTGAAATACGTGAAACGTGAAATTACACAATATTTAGCTTTTATGGTTTTTAAAGAGGAGGACTTTTGTGCTTGCAGAGCACTTTTTCTCTGTCTGCCGGGATGGAGCTACGGCCTGGAGGCACTGATTAGAAGCCGAGGCCTTTTATTCAGAGGGTCAATGCAGAGAGCAGGAACATAAACACGATGTATTCCTCAAGCCTGAGACAGGGCAGAAGGATGTTGGATGGTGGGGCTGCGTTCATACTTCATCTGTAAACAGTGTGCCAAAATAATACTTAAGAAAGATCAAATGTAACTGAAACCACTTTGTGGCATTATGTATACACAGTAGGCGAGTAACAATTCATATGTCATCCATTTGGATGTCCAGATACCAAATTCTACTTAACCCTTAAGGGTTAAAAGCGTCAACATAACAGAAGGGTCAGTCTCATAATTCCAATATTGTACAGGGAAATAAGAACGATCATGGGGAAGTCATGGCCTAATGGGTAGAGAGTTTGACTCCTAACCCTAAGGTTGTGGGTTCGAGTCTCGGGCCGGCAATACCACGAATGAGGTTCCATTGAGCAAGGCACCGAAACCCCCCCAAACTGCTACCCGGGCGCAGCAGCAGGGTGTGTGTTCGCGGTGTGTCTGTGTTCTCTGCTGTGTGTGTGCACTTTGGATGGGTTAAATGCAGAGAACAAATTCCGAATATGGGTCACCATTCTTAGCTGTATGTCACGTCACTAGACTCACTAGACATAAGTATTTCGCTCCAAAACCTTGTCTCACTGAGCACTCCCACAAATTCGACCATAAAAAAGGTTCCTCAAGAACTTCCTAACAAGGAAACACCCTCTCATACCGGTTCTTAATAGAGCCTTTAAGGAGGACATACAAAAGGACAAGAAGATGAAGAAGGTTCACATTTCAAATAAATTTTTGTCAAGTCTACTTTGCTTGCTGTAAGGGTTCTCCTTGGTTCTACATACAAGCTCTAAAGCGTATTCTCAGACCGACAAGACAATAAATCGTTAATCATTCAACATTTGCGTAATGGTTTTATTCCACAGTTCTCCTTTAATTCTTTGCAGACATTTTGTTCCATACTTCCTGTCATGTTTGAAATGGGTTTTTACAACAAGATGGAAACCCCAAAGGTTTTGGATAGTTAAGTTTCCTTAAGCAATTCTATTTGGAGTTCTCACAGAAAGAAAAATACTGTTGTAGTAAGGAGTCGACAAGACGAAGAACACTTTATCCTTTAATCTTCTAAATAACAAATAAGGGAGACACCTTGCAAATGAGGGAGCGCTTGAACCCTGCACAGAATGCCGTATTTAATAAACGGTGTGGCGTGTACTGTTAATGAGCTGACGAGTTCGGACTGGTGCGTGGATTGCATCTTGATAGATTTCTACAGCTGCTGTAGAATCAGCCAATAAAAAACATGCTGCACTGGACAGCTGACAGAGCTCAGCCACTTGTTTTCCTTGACAGTTTGGCAGAGGTCAGAGATCAGCAAAGCAGGCTAGCTTTAGGGAAGCATTAAGGTGAGGGGAGGTCGAGACCCGACCTGCTGCTTCTTATGCAGTCTGCTAATGACAGGTAGTTCTGAGTATCTTTGGACAACACACACACACTTTGTGTCTTTGACCTCAGACATACACACATGCTCAGGTTTGTTATTACTATTGTTTATTTCCTTTCGAGAACTTATTTAATATTTAGATTTAAGTATTTGTGCAAATGAGGTTTCCTAAGGCAGGACAGTGCCGCCAAGTTCAAGTGTTTGATAAGGTGTCGATCGAAAGTGGGTGGGCAGGTTGACCTCACATCTAGTGAACCATCATTGATGCCTTCATCATTTGACAATTCTGTATGTCACTCTGGATAAAGGGCTTCATTTCAGTGACATCACTTCCGGGTCAGCAGACTTTTCATGTGTTCAGCGCTATTTAAGCGTTTCATTTGCATGTTTTTTGCCAGATGATCACGCCAGTTTTGCCACTATTTGTGAGTCATTCCGCCTTCTCTCTGCTCTAATTATTATCTTTTGGATTGCTACTGTGTTCTGAGAGAGGACTTTCTGCCAGGTTGGATTTGCCTTTTGACCTCTTTCACCTTTGTTTTCCTGTTTATGCAGACTATTGCCACGCTGTGTTCCCTAGCATGCACTATTCTTTGGCTACCGTGCTCCGGTAATTTTTAGCCAAGTTGGATTTATGATTCTTTTCCGTTTTTTGTGCCTTCTCGTATTTTTGTGCTCATTTTCTATAGATTATTCTTTGCTTGGGAGTCTCCTTGTGTGGATTAATCCCTATATGAATTAACACCTGTTTCTTACTTTTTTTTTTACTATTATTGTACTTTGCTAGCAGTTGCTACTTTGTGCTCTGGCTAGAATATATACCCAAGGGGGAGTTAAACTGATAAATTGTCCTGTTTTTGATTTTTCTTTCTTGTCTCCTGTGTAGATTATTTCCTGAACTGTTCCCTAGGATTCTATTGGACTTCTCTTATTTCTCCTGTCCTAGTTTTGAGCCGCTCACACTCTTGGCCGCTGTTATGAACTCCCTTTAATCTGATTTTTGTTCTGCGTTTGTGTTCCTCAATATCATCTCCACACAGACAGCATCATCTGGCCAACAATGAATCCACAGAACCTCAGGACTTACAGTCTCTCCTTGAATCTCTGTCTAAATCCTCCACTGCCCATGAGCACCAACTCATGGATATTGCCTCAGCCACAAACAAACTGATCCGTCACATGAGTATGCTCACCTCGGCCCAGGCCTCCTTGTGCTGTATGTGATCTCCTTGCTGTCTGGAAGGATCTGGGCTACAACTGAATGGGAGCGTCAGTTGCCCATCTGCTCCTCGTTTCTGATTCTCCGCAGAACTCCGCAAGGTTTTTGACACCACTTTACCTAAAATGGATGACACCCGAGCCCTGTCATCCCAGAGGACCCGGCTCGGTGGCTGAGTATGCTGTGGATATTCCGCAGGACCCAATGGTGTGTCTCTGGGCCCGGGACCACAAACTTGCTGTTTTCCTAGCTACTGGGGCCGACACCGAGTTCCTTGATGAAGAATTAGGGTGTCAACTGGGCGTTGAAACCTAACCTCTATCGGCCTATTCATCTCCAGCTACGTGCCTTAGATGACCACGTCTTCCACCAGGCTCGCCTCCACACCAAGCCCCTGCTGGTGTCTTCCAACTTCTGGAAGAAATTTTGCCAGCTCTTAGGCTTCGCCATCAGCCTCTCCTCTGGGTTGCACCCCTAGCCAAACAGACAGAGGGAACGACTCAGGAAGTTCATCTCAGGCTCCTTAGAGTTTTATGGATCCACCCCACCTTCCATGTTTCCAGACTCAAACCTGTCCAGGCCTGTGCGCTGGTTCACTTTCAGCAGATTTATTGAGAATATGAATAAAAATGGAAATGATTAAAGTCATCCCTATAAAATGATACAGTACCATTTATTGTACTGTAAGTGTGGTGAATTTTGAATTATTTAAGACACTATTTGACTAAAACAAACAGCTCCACAGATCCACAACTTATATAAGCCAGCGAGATTGATCAGATTTCATCAGAACCACAGCCTCCTTTGAAGATAATGTCCTGCGATATATGTATAAAAAAACCTAAAATAGATTCATGAATTCTGTCTGTCTGAATGTCTGTCTGTATGACTGTCCCTCTGTCTCTTTTACTGACCATCTTAAACTGCACACGACTGGCACCAGTTTGTCAAGTGCACTTAAGAAGTTTGAAAGATTAATCATTCAAAAAATGTGTTTTATTTTCCCTCCATGTAAGGCTAAAATCTCTCTCTCTCTCTCTCTCTCTCTCTCTCTCTCCCTTTCTTTCCAGTAAAACTACCAGTATTTATATTAACAGCTTGATGTAAACCTGTGTTACAATGGAGACACACCCAAGGACACACACATACTGCATATATGATGGCTTGCAAAAATATTCATGCCACAAAAAACAGTTCACCATTGAAACCAAATTGAATTTAATTTGAAACACACACACACACACACACACACACACACACACACACACACACACACACACACAAACACTCCTGTGTTTTTAAGTCCAGGAGGTGCAGGTGTATGGTCCTCTCTATATCATAAGAATAATCATGCAATCATGGGAGTGCATGTACACATTCCATACACACAAACTTGCCTTTGTCCTTTTCTAAGAATGACCTAATGAGGTCATTTCGGCTGAAATGCCGAAACCCTGTCATTATTATTCATTAGCTCAGCGAGCCAGCGTTTATCAGTTAGCAAAGGAGAGGCTATGCAAACAGAAACTCGCAACACAGAGAATGCAGCTCTGTGTCTTGTCGCATGCCTCGCTTCACGACATCACAAGAAAATCTCACAGATTGCCTCCTGTCACATTCCTGATGAGAAGCCAAAAGTGTTAGAGCGGTTTGGTATGTGCCACAGCTCACCTTTCCATCATTCCAAAACGATGAGGTTTCTGAGTTTATCCATCTTAATTGGCCCTCTGGCGTATACCGTGACTTCATCAAAAGAATAATTCCATACAGCCAAGATGTTTAGTTTTCCAATAAAATTACACGCTTGTTTTCTAATCAAATAAAATGGATCCATATTTGTATCACAAATATTTCAGGACGTCTACCATTAACAGAAATAACTCAAGTTAAGTCAAGTGCTACTTTATTTATAGAACCCATTCGACAAAACAGAAGCTGATCCAAAGTATAATAATAACAGAATAACAACAGAACTTTAACTAAAGCTTAGAAGCTTTAGTTGAAAAGCTTATTTTTAAGAATAAAAATAAGTTTTAAGACTAGCTTTCAATACATTCAAGGCTGTATATTAAAGACATTCATATTAAAAGATAGAACGTTCATAAATGTAATAGAATACAATGAATGAAGAAATATATAATGTGCTACTTACATATACAGTATAAGAGCCCATAAAAATAATGAATGTGTATTTAAGTCTACAATCATACAATACACAATCATGTAAAGTCATTTGGTGTCATTCTCATTTGGTGAGTACAAAGAGGACTTAATTAATCAGCCTAATGGGTTCCAACTTCATGTGATATTTGGGCCCATATGTTGCCAGTAGTGGCTCAAACGCTAAAGTTCTAAGTTACTGAGTCAAAGGTTGGTAGTTAAGCCCCAGCTTGACCGAGCTGCTGCTCTTGGGCCCTTGGGCAAGGCTTTTAACCCTCTAGGGCATAGGTCACTAACAGGCGGACCGCGGTCTGGGTCCGGACCCAGAAGCTGTCCAATACGGACCCGGACCTACAGCCAAAACAAAAGGTTATGATTTAAAACTTGACGGGGCGCTTCCATTTTAACCGGTGCAGCCATCTTAACCGGTGCAATTGGAAAAGCACAGACCAACTGCATGTGAGTTAAGCCATCTCACGTGATACCACTCAGCCAATCAAGTCTGTGCATTCCTGAAGAAAACACTGTGACTCAACAGTGCAAGATAGATGAGAGAGAATTAGAGTAAAGTTACTCATGAAAGAAAGATAGCGATACATGTAGAAAAGGAGAGAAACAGACGACTGAGACGGAGAAAGGAAGAATAAAGAACAAATGCCGCTGTCCAAAAAAAGAAAAGTGGACAGCGAAAACATTTAATCCAGAATGGACAGTAGTGGCAATGTGAAACACCATTATGAGACAAAACATAAAGGTTTTGAACAAACATATCCACTCAAATCTGAAGACAGCATCCCTGAGACAGCTTTCCCAGGTCTGAGGAAAGTAGCCCTATACATCCTGACCATGTTTGGCTCTACATACAACTGCGAGGCAGCTTTCTCTACAATAAACATAATTAAAACTAAATATTCCAGGCGCACTAATGAGCACCTCCACATGTGTATGAGAGCGGCCCTGACTCCATTCAAGCCTAGGTTTAAAATCCTGGCAAGCCAAGCTAGAGCTCAGTTCTCTCACTGAGATATAAAAGGGAAAGTTAAGCACTTTATTTAAACATACACAATTTTCACACTTTATTTATTTTCTCTTATTGTGAAATTTAGCCCTACTTTTATTTATTTAATGAGAGAACATTATACATGTCTACAATCATACATATGTTCAGTTCTATGTTACATGACAATAAATATTTAGTTTTTGACTTGTACTGAATTTATTTGACTTAACAGTCAGGTATTGATTGCTTGCAGATGTTGATACAACTACTAGGCTACTTAAATATATATCACACTAAATAGTTAGACATTATGATCTTCCGGACCTTTGTTTCAAGAAATTTTCTCTTAACTGGACCTCTTTAAATTTTAGTTGAATACCTCTGCTCTAGGGCTATGGAAGACCCTGTGTACTTCAAAGAATAGAATGTATTGTATATAATCTAATGTATATGTGACAAATAAAGGCTTAATTTTCTTCTTACAAGAGACAGTGCACATTGTTTTTATATTGAGACATGTTACTCTCCAAGAGACTCACCTGAAGGCAGTGGTAACAGAGGTATTTACTAGCATTAGACCCTTATTAGGACTTGCTGCCAGCCAAGATCGTAATAGTAATAAACTTTTAAATGACAAAGATGTAGTGCCCCTAGTAAATTATACAGGACAAACCATTAGTAGAGTCAACCCTTATCAAGCCCTGAGGCAATCTTGGCATAACTGTACAATTTCTGAAAAGGTGCCTAAAGTAATAGTGCAATATACCAAATGCCTGTCTGCTGCACTCATTAAGAACACAGTCTGCAGTTTTTCAAGCCTTTAGAACCTCAAATAACCACTATTTACAACTTAGGTGAGAAGAAAAGCATCTCAAAATGCACAACACATCTAACCTTGAGCTAGATGTACTGAAGACCAAATCAGGTTCCACTCCTCTAAGCCAGGAACAGGAATCTGAGTTTATAGCAACCATAGCTTGAAGAAAAATGGACAGATAGAGATTGGAAAATCAACATCTGGTTAATCTGTTTGCTCAACCGAAAGAACTTCTGCTCACAGCATGGTTTTAAGCAACGTTCTGTGTAATCTCAAGGGCAAGAGACTGTTGGTCTCACAAACTGATGTCTATTAGAGAAAATCTTTATAATTGCAAAGCTAATCTGAACCCAGAGTCAAGGAAGGACGTAAAAGATTGCTCTCCTCTTACATCAGCACTGGAACACTCATTAGAGGATGAGTAGGTGGGTGAAATCCTGCTAGGACTGTAGGTTTTGTTCCAGGAGAAAGGCCAAATTTGCATCCAGCAGTGGAATTTTTATGCTCACACCCATGAGTGAAAGATTACCAACAAAAGACTTTTACGTGATGATTGTATGATTGTTTTTAAGTATTAACCATGACAATCATTTCAGAAGCAAAAGCATGGAAAAAGGGGACACACCTCCATAAACATGAACCAGCAAGCGAGAGCTGAGGGTGTTTCTGAAGCAATAGCATGCTCTTGGAAGGGCTAGGTCTTGAAGGTCGGAAGGTAATCTGCTGGTAAAAATCTGATTATGGTGAATATAGTGATTGTCCAGGTCACGTTGGGTGTATTATGTGGGAAATGGACCTGTACTTAGTGCAAGCCATCAGGGAAATTTGCCCAATTCCCAAAGCCTCATCTTGCTATGTTTCCAGATCTGGAGCCTTCAAAATTTTCTAACTACCACTATCCAAAAAAAAATATAGGGATGAGACTAGTGGAAAATTGGAAAGGAATCACCTCGGCGGGTTTGGCAGACCGACAATGGAGTATCAGCGTAGTCAAGTGAAGAGAAATCCAGAATGTATCAATAAGTACCATCTACGTTTCATGATTCTCATTATCCTCAATTCAGTGTTGTAGCAAAGGACCACAGTTGTTGCTCCTCCATCTGTTTTGGCATTGTAGCCTAGACGTTTCCGAATTAAGGAAACACAAGACCTGTTAGTGTTCAAAATTGTTACCTCTGAATGACTTTTTCTGGCCTGAGCAGGTTAACCGAGACACGGTACTTGAACAGAGCTTCCCAGGTTTCTGCAAGCGCAAGCAGCAGCATAGCCAAAAAGGTTTCCATTTTCAGTTCGGATTGAGCTGAGGAAAGAAAAACATGTGGATTGTGTAAGAGAGATATTAAGATACAGTGAAGACGTGCAAACACAAGTAACCAAGACTTGAGAGCCACTCGGTCGATTTCATTTTAAGACAACAGCATCGTGTGAAAACTTGCTTAAGACCTTCATCTCAACAACACAAATCCCTCTCCAGTCATCTGTACTGTCTAATAACGCCTACTCATATATCAGGTCTTATCAGCTGTGTTTTAACTGCTTTGAAGGGATTTTACTGAAAATGCATTGTAGGTGAAGAAAACTTGTCTGAGCTCAACATGTCTACAGTCAGCAGAGCAAGGTCATCTAAGGATACATTCAACAAGACAGCCATAGGCATATTTCAAATGTAGTGTAGATCTGAAATTTACAAAATAAGAAGCTAGCATAGAGGTGAAATTTACAAAATAAGAAGCTAGCATAGAGGTGAAATTTACAAAATAAGAAGCTAGCATAGAGGTGAAATTTACAAAATAAAAAGCTAGGATAGTGGTGAAATTTAAAAAATAAGAAGCTAGCATAGAGGTGAAATTTACAAAATAGGAAGCTAGCATAGAGGTGAAATTTACAAAATAAGAAGCTAGCATAGAGGTGAAATTTACAAAATAAAAAGCTAGGATAGTGGTGAAATTTACAAAATAAAAAGTTAGCATAGAGATGATGTACAAAATGCAAAACTAGCATAGCGGTGATCTATATAAAATACAATTAAGCTAGTTTTTGTGATGTCATATAACCAAGCCAACAGAAATTAGTGTAATAGACAGGTCATCTGATGTTCTGTTAAAATATTTAGTTGTTGTTCTGTGGCTTAGAGAACATGGCGTAAGTACACAAACACACACACACACACCCATACACACACCTATGAACCGTGCAATGGGATTAAACAGAGCGTGCCGTCACAGATAGGTCTGATTTTCAGAGACGGAGATGGCGACAATCCAGCACACCTTAGCACACGATTGTTCGTAAGCTGAGGTGTTTCAGACAGTTTTTCTTGCACTATGGGTCTCTTATCTGCCAAAGGATTACATTTTAGAGAACATAAGGAGCCTGAGGCTTTCTGAGGCAGCCAAGGTGTCTGCAGAGAAAAACATACACACACATTGTATTGTAACCGGATGATCGAGTTTCTTCTCGCTCGCTCCGAGGTTCAGAGGTCAAATGTGTGAAAGATGGCAGTATAAACGCAAGGAAACACATGAAGGGAAAAGTTAATGAGCTACTCAATACGGCGAACGTTTCATATGGGTGTGGTTGTCTGCTAGTGTAGGTTTTCATCCGTTTTTACAATTCCTTAGTTATTTTAACCTTCTGTTGTCAATCAATCTGTTGCATCATGTGTCAAAGGCAATAGTGTTTTACTCTGTGTGTGTGTATGAGAGAGAGAGAGAGAGAGAGAGAGAGAGAGAGAGAGAGAGAGAGAGACAATAGCTCTCCTCATAGGGATATTTATTTCTGAACTCATTTTGCAGTGAAGTTTCTCATAGACGTATAGATTCCAAAAGTATTGGCGCCCCACAAAGGTGAACATCATATTAATTCGTTTTGTTGCTATATTATCTATTTCATTATTCTAATTCATATATAATTATTTGTTTGTTTATAAAATGTGCCTAAACGCTGATTATCTCTGTCAGGACTTTTAGAAAGTGGTGTTTTAGAAAGATAATTCCAGATAACTCCATTGATCATCCAAATTCCAAAAGAGAGACATGGATTTGTTTATAGATTGGATCCTGGTTGATGATGTGTGGCCTGAACTTAAGACTAATACAAAAATAAAAAACAAAGAAACAACTTAAAATATTCTGGACTAAGGGAGTGTAATATTGTGTGCTAAAACCTTTGAAAAAAATAATAATAGGATTTTCTATATGTGATGTGTGATATGTGTGATTAGTTTTAGACATTTTTGATTCTGGAAAATAAAAACTACTTTTGCCTTATTATCCTTTCACCACTGCATAATTTTAAATATGGAAATGGCAATAATTTTGAAACAGCTGTTTTTCAGGAAACAATGCAGTTTACACTAAAAGGCCTTCCATGTGTTAAAGCTCATGTGTTATGGGTGCCAGTAATTGGCAGTATATTGTGTTACCTTCTCTTCGTTTTCATGCAACAGTTACTTGTTAAAATAAATTCAAAGAAGGGTAAATAATTGTTAAAAACTCAGGTATACGAATAACAGGTGATAGTACAGGAGCTCTCTCTCTCTCTCTCTCTCTCTCTCTCTCTGTCTGTTTGTCTGTCTGTCTCTCTCTGTCTGCCTTTCTGTCTGTCTCTCTCTCTCTGTCTGTCTGTCCATCTCTCTCTCTCACACACACACACACACACACACACACTCACTCTTTCTCTCTCTCTCTGACTGCCTTTCTGTCTCTCTCTCGGTCTGCCTTTCTGTCTCTTTCTCTGTCTGTCTGTCTCTCTCTCTCTCTCTCTCTCTCTCTCTCTCTCTCTCTCTCTCTCTCTCACACACACACACTCTCTCTCTCACACAAGCTCTCACACACACACACATTCTCTCTCACTCTCTCACACACTCTGTGTGTGTGTCTGTCTATCTTTCTCTCTCTCTCTCTCTCTCTCTCTCTCTCTCTCTCTCTCTCTCTCTGTCTGCCTATCTGTCGCTCTCTCTTTGTCTGTCTGTCTATCTTTCTCTATCTCTGTCTGTCTCTCTCTCTCTGTGTGTTGTTAACAGTCACCTGTTTATTCACACCATAATACTTTGGTCTGTTCACCACATCCACAAACCGCTGCATTGTTGGAGTTCATGAATAAGTGATAAATGTCTCTCATACAAAAAGCTCTTTGAAATGTGACACCCCCTACTGCCCAAAATTTCATCTAAAAACAAATTGCTATTCAGTTTTGCTCTTTTCTCCTCCAACCAACTAGGACTCGAAGAAATAATTACAGCCTCTCTTTATTAGAAACTGACTGAATTAAAGGTTGGGATTTGCATGTTGCCGTATCTGCATTCAAAGATATAAGTAAGAGACACTATGAAGATAAATAACTATTGTCTTACATGCTAATGAGATATTATTCAGTATGTACATGAGTCTGACTGAAAAAAGTGATTAGTTAAGCTAGTTACACACTGGCTAATCTTCACTATGGAGGTTTTCCCGGACATTTTTTCACATGGAGCCCTCTGTGTTCTGAGATATTTTATCCAAGGTGACCTCTGACTCCTCTCAAACCGTTGTGTGTGAGACGCACACCATCCCTGTTTACACACCACAGAACCATTTAGAAATGTGTTTATAGCTAGAACAATATTTGGTGTGACTGTTGCAAACACACACACAGACACACACACCCACACACACACACACAGACACACAGATTACACATTAACATATTATGTTCTATAGATGTATGCAAATGATGTATCAGTTACCGATAATGCTTAGCGATAATGACTGGGAATAAAATCAAATACACCACATTGAGCATAACTAAGTGTGTGTTTAATGAGTGTAATGACTTGCCTTGGAGACTACACGGCTGATGGAAACAGCATGCATCCATCCCTCATTTAACATTTAACATTAAACTTCCAGCAGCATTTATAGTCTCATTCTCCACCCCGAACGCTAACCACAGGATTACTGACACACACACATATGAGAAAAGCATTACGGATCGTTAGAATGGTTAGAATGGTTTGAATGGTTTTCCAAGCTAAATCACATTTAAGTGACTCCTTAACTATGACTTCACCCGAGGGAACTGTTTATAGGAGATCATAAATGCCTTTGTTGCAACTTTTTATGCAAATTTTTAGTAGGAGTCTGACTGGTTATCAGAGTTAACTCTAACAACTCGATTTCCTCTAAACTGAGACAGACGATCGGATCATGTGTGGCTCGTTACAATGTGTATTATGTTTTATGTATTTGTACTTACTATTCTGTTTCAGATAATCAGATCCAGTGTATTTAGAAATCCAGCCTTCACAGACTAGTCATAGAACTCATTTAGACACGGACTCTGTATGTCTTTGTGTCTCTCTCTGTGTGTGTGTGTGTGTGTGTATGTAAATTTCCTCCTTGAAGTTACTTCTATGGTAATAAACCCACAGTGTACAAAACTCACTCAGTGTTTATGGGTTTTTTTTGGGTGTACATTTGTATGTGTCGTCGTCATCCATCAATGTAAAAAACAGCAAGGTTTTGCCGAATATTACTGAACTTCCATCTGCACATATATCAAATTGCTAGAACATTTTAGAGCTTTAGAATTAGGTTAGCATTAAATTGATGGTGTTGGTGGTGGTGTGGGTGGTGGTGCACTTTCAGGTGTATGACCTAAATATATACATGGAATGGCTGTATACTCCTCTGTATATTATGTATATTTCTCAATATCCATGTTCCAAAAATCTGTATTTGGATGATAAATGAAGTAGAACAAAGAACACAAAGGTCCTTAAAACAACTGTAAAAACACTTGTGGTAATAAACATGGACTTTATTTGTCTGCTAAGATTCATACCCATGCCCTTCATGCTCACAACAACATTATATGAATGTAAAAACCACCTCTACTACTACTACTACTACTAATAAAAAAAACAATACCAAAACTAGAAAAATGTCAGGAGATCTGTCGGTCCCCAGCCAGACCACTGGGGGCGAGCTGGCAGGTCTCATCTAGTGCACGTGTTTATTGTTTCTATGTGGGCGGTGCTACACCCTTACCTTGTTATTGTTTTAGCACCTGTACTTTGTTAGGTTATGATTGCAGGTGCTATATATGTCTGCCTAGGTCTCAAGTGTTTTGTGTCATTGCTAGTGAATTTGTGTTGGTACCATGTTCATGTCTCTAAGGATAGTCATATTATATTAGCCATGGACATTGTGTAGAAATTCATGTATGTTCTATGTTTATGTTGACATTGTTTGCTAAGGGTACCATGTTAGCGATAGTGACAGGAAGTTCATGTGTATGTAGTTTGGCAATCTGTGTTTTGAAATAAAAGCCTCAAAGTGCACTGAATGTATCTGCACTTGGATCTGGTGTTTCTGCACTACCACAGGCAGAACAGCCCAAGGCGGAAAATCAGGAGTGACTCGCACATTCGGTGGGGCTGGGCCACCGTTACAAAAAAACAAAAGGCCCCTATTTGTATATGTATATTCTAACTAATGTATTTGCATTCAGCCTCCTCCCTGTATGCTTGTATACAGTTAAACATAGAAAACTGCTATTTTACTTAAACTAATTCGTTCTTTCTGTGGCTAGGAAACAAGAACGTAACTTCAAGACATCAAAGCAAGACCTCACAGCTCCAAACGAACACATGACTCAGCCCTGAAACCCAATGACAGGGTGCTGTTGGTGGTGTTGGGATGAGCAACGCCTAAATGAGATTTAACATCAGTGGCCTTTTTGTGGTTTTCATAGCCGGCAATTACATGACCCAAAGATCTCGTCTAGCCCAGCTAAACATGCTATCAAGCTATTGAAACAAGCTGGAGTTGACACATAGACATAAAAGTTGATTTCAGCTTATACAGCCACATTAGCCGTGTTACACCGATTTAACGTGAAGAGCTGACTGCATTCGTGTTAGCTCAGCATTTCTTAAGAATTAGCGAAGATTCCCAAGATAAAATGATGCAACAACAAACAGGCACTTCCAGACAATCCATCCAGATAAAGTTAAATAAACAACTGGGGAAGAGCTTAAGTCCACTTGAAAGCTTCTGTGATGTTTGCTATGATTTTAATACTCTGAGCACTGAGATCCTTTTGTCATAAAATTCCAGTGGAAATCTATATAAACTCTGTGACTGGACTGTTTCAGCTACATCAAATTGATAGTTGTCCATTAAGAAATTAGCAGCAGTGCCCCTTCTGATATACTAGCATGACACCAGTACAAATTTTTTAGCTGTTTTTATTTGCAGTTAGTGCCATAACTACAAGGGGAAAACAGTTCTGATGTATGAATGGTTAAAGATTTCCCAGGATCTCAGAGTCTTTGTAGTGTGTTATGCAGGCCATTAAAACAGATGTTAAAAACTAGCCATGAAAACATGAACCTTTGATGCGTTAATCAGCGCACTGAAGTGTGGTCATGAACATGATCAAAGCCTCGGGTTTAAAAGCATAGTGTAAAGCTTCGGTTGTGCTCACAGTGCTGTCATTCTGATTTATTGAACGTGTTGAAGTCTCCCCCACACTGGTATTATTATCTTATCGCCTCAGCCGGGCTTAGAAGCTTTACGAAGTTTGGATGAACTGTCACGCTGGAACATTTTCTTCTGATGACGACGTTAGGGCACCTCTACCTCGAGGGACTCTGTAAATGCGTTAGTGAACACCTTCAGTTCGTTAGGTGTCAAGTATGTACAGTTCAGTGCAAAAGTTTGCACACCCCTTTGTTTGTTCAATGGAAAAAGCATCATTTTTGAATGGGAAAATGTTTGAATCTAAATATGGATGAATTCTGGAAACATACCGACATAAGAACAAAAGAACCAAAACATGTTGCGGAATTAGCCGAAAATATTTTGCAATGACCTGATTTAAAGACAAAACTGTCCTGAAGACTTAGTACAGTACAGAGTCACTGACAAGAATCCTACATTTAATAAATATCTCCTTACAGAAAACTTGCCTTTCTAATCAGGGTATGTGTAAAGTCTGTTATTTGTGATATGCGTCCTTGTGAATTAGGCCTTCCAAGCTGCCAAGCTAGGATGAGCAAGGAACCTATTAAACCAAAACATTTTTAATAATGTTCTCTTATTTTTTATAATGCTCTCTTATTAAAAAAATAGAACTAAAGGTTCTAGCATATGATGTTTACTAGCAAACTATGAATTACTTTGATTTCCTTTTTCCTTCACCGTATTGGTTGAACACAATAAGGTGATAAAGTCATAAAAGTTTAGTTAAACTTTAATTTACTTATCTATAGTGTCATTTATACACACGTGCAACAGTTTCGTCACAAAGACGTCACCTAGCATAACCAATTTGCCGGAGGAAGACTATATCAAAACTCTAGGTGTTTCTGTTTTAAGAGTTTCATGTGTAAAAAAAAAAACAGGTGAAGACATCTGGGCTTGTATACATGACTATAAAACCATAACAACCTGATTTCCAGGTATTTATAAGAATATAATTTCCGCAGTCATGTAGAAAAAGTGCCTTTGATCTATTAAAGATCAAAGAATTAACATCAAAATATTAGCAAGAAATCGTGCGATAATTTCAGTTCAACTTTCCAAACCCAGAATTGCTGAGATTTTCTCACTATGTCCATTGCCACCTATCTTTAACTGCAGTCCCTAAACCAAATCCAAACCCAAATGAAGCCCTCACCCTGGACAAGATATGGCAGCCTTTTCACCAGACATGTTTGACTAGATCCTCTGAGTGTAGAAAAGATCTACTGCCTGTGCGGCGTCTCCACTGGTGGGCCTCTGTGGAATCCTGAGCATGCGATGGATGACAAAGCCTTTGGGGTTCTTCCCACGGGAGTGCGTGCTTCATAATACAACAAGTGTCGAACAGTCACATCAGCAACCTGATTGAGTGTGTCATTCAGCCTGAGCTGTGCTAGCAAGCTTCAGTTACATAATGTTAGCAAGATGGGAGGCTTAGTTGTGATGCTAATGATAGATGCTGGATAGAGGAAAAAGATACATAATGGAATATATAAAGGTTGCCGATATTTGAAATGCTGATTCTTTATTTTTTTATTGAAATCAAATCTGAGTCAGAAGTTATTGCTAATGGAAATAATAAGTTAGGAGTTAAATTATACAAAATTATAAGTTATATATAATTGTTATAATATATAATGAAAAATAGAACTTACAGAACTTTTGAACTGCTTCTGTAATGATTAAAAAGTTAGCAAGCACAAAATCATCCCTGTTAGCTGATTTTATGTGTGCAGGCTAAGAAATGTATTGATGTAAAGGCTAATCTGCTAAGGCTAATGCTTAATTAATTGCTGGCACTGATAACCACTAGTTGCTAATTTTGGACAGACCCTTTTGCTACAAAATTCTCCTGAGCTGCGTCTCTGCGTCGCTAAAGGCTAGGTAAACACATCACGACATCCTTGAAATTCTTTAGCTATTTCAGGAGCCTTGTGGTCTTTATCTCTCCATTCTACAAATTCCAGTCTAGCGCTGCACATGCGGATGAAATTTACTTGTAGCACTCGACGATCTTCATCCCGGAGGATATGTGTGTCAGATTCCTCATTAGCACTTTGCCTTTTAAACTTAGTGGATAGGACAAATCAGAAAGAAAGCTTCAGGATGTGTTACACCGCCTCAGGAAGGCTTGCTTGTTAGCTAATTATCATGTCATTCATGATTAGAACATGCGAGTGGATTTTTCATGCACTGTCTATTGATCAAATTCCAGCCTGTTTCCACATACTAATTAGTCCAGAGCTAATTACATGGACTTAACAGCAGTATTGCCTCTGGCCTGAAATGACATGACTTACGCTAGCATAGCTCTTCAGTACAAGGTCAACTACAACAAGATGCTAGATGAGGAAGAGGAGGAGTACCAGCACATGTTTATATTAGTCCAGTTTTGCTAACTGCATTAGCAAGTATTAGCTGGCTAGTTTTATTTTGAATAGGATTATACTGGTTTTAATGTGGTTCATTATTGACTGGCACTGGAAAATTTAAAGCTCAAAACTTTCTTACTTCTTCCAGGAGGTTAAAGCTTGACCATAGTGGATTTTATATGAACATAAAATTAATATGGAACAGAAATTATGTTTTATGTCTAAGGAAAATCAGTCAGGATTCGAATCTGACTGAAAACTCTCACATGAGAAAACCGAAGATGGTTCAGGATCCTGAAAATGGGTCCTATAAGTTGTGCCAATTGTTTTACAAGCCTTGGTTTTGAAAAATGACTTTAATTAACCCTCAAAATGTGTCAAGAATGAAGAATTGGAACATAGACAAACATAGAGTGTTAAAAAGAAAACGGTTTTGTTGAACAAGCATAAGCTTCTTCCTACTTCCGACAAAAACAGTCTAGTCTTTTAATGTGTGTAACATTCGATATCCTGAGCACACTTCCTCTCGCTCTCCCTCTGAGATCCCTGGAGACTTATTGCTCGGCGTAAAGAGGCTTTTCTACTGATCACAATGGAGTAGTGTCGACTGGATGGACAGGTGGTTCACTCCACAGGGGCTGGAGGAGACACACACTCACACACACAATCTCTCTCTCTTTCTCTCCTAACAATATCAACAATATCAAAAGAAAATACACCTAATTTGGATTTTTTTTTTTTGATTGAGCCATTGACTCATCAGTGAGTTATATTGATTTTAAATTCCCCTCCGCCGAGCAAGTGTGATGGTCCATCTTTTTCTTTTTAAACTGGTTTGGTTAGCCACTGTTCATACTTTGTCACCATCACCACCAATGTGTGCTTGATTGATCTGGATTTTTTTCTCCTCAGATGGAATATTGAGAAGATATCAGATATCAGACCCTGTAATGATACAAGATTGGTTTTTTATATAGCCAATGAGTGCTTCAGTGTGTACATCTGGCCAGCAGCCGACTCCGCTCATTCATCAGCCAGTGTTTAGACAGAAATATCCACTGTGAAGACACGGCGCCAGTGGGGATGTGCTGCTCTGTGTGTATGTGTGTATGTGTGTATGTGCATGCGTGTTTGTCTATGGTGAAATCATTTGTAGGAACTGGAGTCCATCCAGAAGCACTTCAAGTGCTATCTCCATAAAAATACCTCCTCTTTTCTACCCTTCTTCACTGCCTTTCTCTGCCTAATGATATCCGGATATTAAGGCTCTCTTGCTCCTTGACCCACAGAAACAGTGGAGATGATATCTCTGAGTTTAAGCTACACAGTCGTGTTTAGTCTTTTAATAGAACAAGGAGACATGACAGTCGTAAATGACGCCACACACACAACTCTACTGTGCGGTGAGAAGATTGCAGTGCACTTTTTCATGATTATTCCACTAGATTATGTCAAGTGACTTTCAGTTATATTACACTGTATATATGTTATACTCTGATATGTTCGCAGATATGCTAGTTCTGGTGCACCGTAAACTTTATTAAGGATAGTGTTGATCCTGCACAAAGCAGTATATTGCAGAAGGTTACACAACAGCCACAATAAAAACACAATGCTTTGATCTTTCAATCAAATGTTATTTCTCGAACCGTGAGAAATGCGCTTCGGTGCTGCGGGCAAGAACAAAGTGCTTAAGAGAAATGAACCACAAAGGCATTCCATTTTAGCAGAAATTTAACAGAGGTTATAACAGAACAGCAATTTAAAGGTATTTGGAGCCCAGGCAGGACTCTCTCGAGGACTAAAAATATTATATATACTGTATGTGTCAAAAAATCATGCACTCCTGCATCCAGAGAGAAATAGACAGTTTTTGGTTCTCAGTGTCTTCTGTATTGTGCAATTTTGAAACTTAATACATGACAACCTTAAAATGTTCTGAAAGTGAACATTTTTATAAAATGAAATGAAATTTGGACGACACATGGACCTGGCTTTTTTTATAATTCTATAATTATGTTTGTCAAAAAAAAAAAAAGTGGACTACATTACCCATAAACCACTGCTGTTTTGGTTTGTCCACAATTTATTCCAAATCTAAAATAAAAGTCTGCTCTTCCATCCACCTCCTCAAAAATTCCCAGATTAATTGATATAGAAATGTTGCTGGAAGCAGCGATATGCCGGGGCCCAAGCACGGGAAATGGTGAAGCATCAGGTACAAATTTGCACTGCCTTGTACATTGTTTGGAAAAGTACCAAACATAAATTTAAATTCTAAATTTAAACACAAATATAAATTCTAATCTTATTTGTCGTATACACAAACATATACAGTAAAACATACAGGGTCGTATTTAAGAAATATAAAAAAAGTCAAAAGTGGAATTATAAAATAAAATAGAATAATAAAGAAATAAAATAGAAATATACAGTAAAGTGGGATTAGCTGTGCAAGGAAAATTAAATAAACAAAATATAGGAAAATATAACATGAGTAAAATGTAAGCTGTGCAAAAAACGTATTTATGTTAGTGGGTTGTGTAAGTGCTTCAAAAAGGTATTTATGTACTGATTCTCTCTAGGACAGGTTTGTACTTTAGAGTACAGGTGAAAGAACAAATTCATGAGTTTCACGAAGGAGAGGCGAAAAAACAAATGCAAATGAAGTTTAGCTGTTTGTTTAAACGGCACTGGCAGACAAATCCAATACATGAGTCAGGAGAGTGAGTCAGTGTTTTTACTGGAATATTTTCCATACAAATTTCAAGAGGAGTGTCTCTTAGTGGCACTGTATATTTAGACAAAATTAAAGCAAGGAACTAGTACAGTACATAAGGCAAAGTCAAGTTGAACATCACTGCGACTGTGAACGTATGATTAAATTTTGACATCTTGTGTATGAAATATTAAAATATTTCAAATGAATTCTTTATTAAACGAGTAAACATTTAAGTGCTATTGGCTGGTGGTGGCTATTAAGCTACTTGTTAAAGGACCAATATAGAAATGCCTGTTTTCAAAATGGTGGAAAAATTAATCGGGATAAACCTGATTTCTTTCGATTGTCTGTTTTGTAGGTGGTGCCATGGAGCATTGTTAAATCCAAAATTCTGGAGCTAGATCCCCTGAATTTTGTGGGAACATGATAATCAGGTACTGACCTTTTAACATGTTGAATATGATTAGCCTCGAAATCTAAACTAATTTGTTGCTAGTTTGTAACACACCCCATTACATAGCTCGTGCAATTCAGATGTTTAGATTCACGTTCTTCTTGATGAGAGATGGGAAATAGTAGGAAGAAAATCTGATTCATTCTTTCCACTTAGGTTCAAGCCAAATTAGATTTAAATCTGATTTTTTTAAGAAGTTTGTGTGCCTGTTAATCATTGTTTAATGTTTCTTTGCCTGAGAAATGTAGAAAATGAGCAGGTCAGCCAAGATCCTTTTCTAACCCTACACTGATAAATCTGAATCACATTTCTGTGTGAACAAAGCCTTATAAAGATGAGCAAGTCTCCTTAGTTCTCACCTAGATATTACATCACCTGTCTCTCCTGAATCTTAGCACTTTTATGTCTGATGAATAATGCAGCACATGTTAGCAAGGGTCAGGATTTGGCATGTGGATCAAAGAGGTTTTTATTTCTTTCTCTTACTGATCTATACGTCTAATCCAAAAACTCCAGCAGAGATAAGGTGTGTTTGTGTGTAAAGATCAAGCCAGTTGAAGGTTTGAGAAAAGTATCACATCACCTCCAAACCCTAGTACATACTGAAGGCACAAAACTGAACTCTTTTACTTACAAGCAAATAAATGAAGAAATCTCAAGTGGAATCAGCTCAGTCCTGGTATCATGGGACATATCATTTGCTGGATTTGTTTTTGCCTTTATATATCCAGATATGTGGCACAGTATTATCTCTGGTTATAATCTCACCCCAGGGGTTGCAACAAGCACATCAGAGGGACAGGTCAGGTTGGCTGTTTTGGGGACAAGGCCAGAGAGGCTAGATTGAGATGGTTTGGACATGTACAGAGGAGGGAGATGGTTATATTGGTAGAAGGATGTTGAAGATGGAGCTGCCAGGTTCAATAGGAAGGACAAAGAGGAGATACATGGATGTGTTAAATGAGGATATGAAGGTAATTAGATGGATAGAGTTAGGAGGAAGCAGATGATTCGCTGTGGCGACCTATAACGGGAAAAGATATTATGAAAGACTTTCTGTAAAAATGGCTGTGTCCTTTTTTAAGGGTCCAAGCACCTTCAACCAGAAGCTAACTGACAGAAGAATCAACAGACTAACAGCCAGAGGACAGTCAAAGAGATGGGCTATTCGGTGAAAAGACCGAATAGCCTGGACAATACATGCTTTAAATATAAGTTGAAAACTGTAGAGTTTTATCTGTACTGATGTGTACATGCAAAGGATTTACTCGAGATCATATAAATAATGCTCAGGGCAAAAATGAAAGGAAGACAGAAAGCATGAACCTATGTCCAGACTTTTTCCACTGTAGTTACTAAATCATTTACTGAAATAGTATTAAATAGCTTTCAGATGAATCACAGACACATAAGATGACTGTTTAATGGATTACAACCAGACTTAAATAAAATAAGTAATAATTAAATAATTAACAAGGCTTCACAAGTGACACGTCTGTTTTGTTTCCTGTTTCCTGATGTCTTTCTGATGGAAATGACCAAACAACTGCATCCAAAAATTCATTCTCTACTGTAATGACAGTGCTGTCATCCAAAGAGACTTATTTTGATCCAAAGCTGGATGCCAAGTGTGTCATTACGAGAGAGAGAGAGAGAGAGAGAGAGAGAGAGAGAGAGAGAGAGAGAGAGAGAGAGAGAGAGAGGAGGGGCGGAGGGTGAGAGGGAAAGAAAGTGACAGACCCAAAGGGAGAGAAATACTTAAATGTGAAAAAGGAAATTAAAGGGGGGGGACGGGACTAGGAGATGATGAAAGAAAGAGAGACAGGGAAAGGGAGAGAGAGACAAGAGTGAGACTGGACAAGAAGGAAAGTGAGTGATGTACCTAAAGAAAAGGAAATACAGTGATGTTGAAAATAGAGAGAGAGAGGCACAAAGTGACAGAGAGAAAGAGGCACAGGCAGAGAGAGAGAGAGAGAGAGAGAGAGAGAGAGAGAGAGAGAGAGAGAGAGAGAGAGAGAGAGAGAGAGAATAGGGGAAAGAGTTTGAGGAAGAGGAGTGGGAAATCTGGGAAAGAGAAAGGGGAAAGAAAGAATGAAAGGGAGAAAGGGAAAAGAGATGGAGACAGAGGGCAAGAAGGAAAGTGTGGCCGGAATAAAGGGAGAGAAATACAGAGATGTAGAAAAGGGAAGAGGGGGGAATGACAAGAAGAAAGAGTGAGAAATAAATGGAGAGAAACAGAGAGAGAGAGAGAGAGAGAGAGAGAGAGAGAGAGAAACAGTTCTGCTCTCAGATGTTATTATTAATTATCTGGGTTCTTTGCTGATGGAGTCTTGGTCCATGCCTTTAGATGACGAAACCTCTTTCTGTCACACTCTATAATTTGGAAATCTTATTTATTAGACAGTGTTCTGGATAAAGTCCCTAATAAAAATAAAACAAGATATTTGAATGGCATGTTTTGTAGCCGTATCGCCTTCTCTCCCTCTCTCCCATAACCACTGCAACCACAATCACTTCCTGTTCTCTGCATTCCAAACACGCAGCAGTGCCTTATGGGAAATGACAGCTTGCTGCTAAGACACCAGCTACATGCTTTGGCTTTTTATTTTTTATTTTTTTTTTTGTACGGGTAAAAATAACCTGGCCCCGAATGACACATCTCAAGCAGCCTGTGCGTATAAGGCATTTCATTTCCCACAGCTTTGTTCTAGGCCTCCATTTAACATCCACGTTCCTTCCATCCCGCTGTAAATATTTACCACATGGTGACTCTGGAAGCCCTTTAATGGTGATACTCTATCTGATTCCAAATATTTGGGCCAATGTGAAAAGAGCATCTAACTTTATTTAAATGTATATTTTATTTTTAGCTACTGTTCTTTCCACTGGAGCTCATTGGATTTGTAATTGTAAAGAGACTGGCGCTAAAATGGAGCTGTGATTTTATTAACGTACTTGATTTGTTTAACATCAACATCAAATATGTTCCACAGAACGTGTAGTGCTTCAAATATTGCAAATCCGAGGTGGAAAAAAGGGTGCAGGAAAATTGCTTAAATGGAATAAGAGTGATGGCGATGCATCTGGAAAGTCCTGATGAATTTTTGCTGTAGCTGAATTCATCTGTTTAACACTGATGGTTCATCCATAGGGGCAGGTGCTGCAGGGCACAGCCATAATATTTAGTGTTTATTCATTTATTTGACTCCATAGTTAAGAAGAAACCGTGTATGAATCTCTTGTATAGATCATACACATCCAAACATGCTCCAGTTACCTATTATTGAAGAACTGTTGCCAAGTCAATGAGTCAGCATCCGTGAGTATGTTTACACACAAACACGATTACCGCCATCTGATATCCGATAATGAAATAGAAATGACGTGAAACGAGTCTGACAATAGACTCGTTTCAGTGACTTTGACGAGTATTTGACAACTGATGAATTGTGTAAGCTCCGTCTTCCTGTACACCCTCCACCATCATACACACTTCCTATCTGCAGCTTGCTCCAGCTTGTAAGTCCCTCCCTTCTGTCCTGCCTTTTCTCTCTCTCCCTCTCTCTCTCTTTCTCTCTCTCTCTCTCGTTCACTCCCTCAGGCAATTTTCCCTCTAATTCCTTTTTGTCTTCACTTTTAAACAGGCATCCTGCAATAAACCTGGGTGAAGTCATTACGCTGAATCGCTGTTGCTTTTTTGCTGCCAAAATAGGTTTAATCAGTCACAGATAGAAGACATAGGAACAAACCTCAAAAGTTTTTTTTCCTGCTCCAGCGACTAAGTAACATAAGAATTTTTGCTTTCTATACTGCACTTACTCCAAATCTTTTTATACTGCACTATACATTCCAATAACAAAGCCTGTCATAAGCCTGCATAATCTGCTTGATTATTATTTTTAAATAAACAACTCCAAACCTTAGACTTAGTCTATTGAGTGGTGTGAACTCGAAGTGAGCAAAGGATCAGTTATCATGGCAAATCTATATATCTTTAATCTAAATAACCTCGCAGCTTTTTGCTACATGTTCAGGTTTTGTTCATGTTCATAAAGAGCATAGTAAAAGGAAGTAAAGCTTGAGTCGCATCCATGTAGCCAAGTTGTTAAAGCCTCCGTGCATACAGCATGTGACGCTAGTCATGTTTATCTGGCTAGCTGTTGCGTTAACGCTAATTTATAACAAACAATGAGCGGTTCTTTTCATACCACAAAGCTGATGAGTACTTAATGTTGATTTCTCACACAGTGCTGATTTAATTTTCTATTTCTAATGGTAACACAACAATAAATGTAAATATACACAAATAAAATATGATGTGGGGTCCTTTTAAAAATCTAAAAAAGTTTAGGCTTAAATTTCTGTGCTGTAAGAGGAATAAAGCATTATTAGATATTGTTGTATTGATGATTCGCTGTGGCAACCCCTAACGGAAAAAGAGTTGAAGAAGAAGAATATTGTTTTGCTATAATACAATAAACTTAGGGTGGTCACAGTAACACAACTATGCATCGAACCTCCGCACAACAACCTGCTGTTGATTTATTTTTTCTTATTCAATAATGAATAGCACAAAAAATTGACAAAAGAAAAGTAAATAAATTGGTGATACTAATGAAACTTAAAAAGATGCTATGCTAAAAAGAATTTTAGCAATTATGAGAAACACTGAGTCAAATATTTGCATGTGTTGATTTTTTTTTTTTTTTTTTATATTTTTATGTTTATATGTTCACTTTTGTTCCAATATAACTTTTGCACAATTCACTCACACATTGCTCAAAAAGAACAAATCAATTATGACTAATAGCTAATGTCCGAAAACTACCTAGATATGACGTCTGTTGTTTGTCAGAAACTCTTAGTCTTATTTATAAATTCTTCCCGATGATGACTGTATGAGCCAAGATATTTTTTTACACAAACAAAAAAAATGCCATATTTTCACAGCAGTAAGTAATGAGCCTTGGTCATGGAATCTACTTAGCAGAGTAATTTTCCACCCGAGAGGCATAAATGCAGACAGAGTGGCATATTTTCCTCCAAGCTCACAGGATCGTGGTGCGTTTTCCAGCGGTGCACGTTTTGGATCATAATTAATGACAGCAATGAGGTTTTCTTCAAGGCAGGGGTATGATATAAGGATTCTCTCTAAATGACCCCAGTCATGATTCTTTTCTGGATGGTAAAACCTGATATTACTGGCATGGCCTTATGATACATTTTCCAGACCTTCCCACACTTGGACCATTCTATTTGCTTTACAGGGAGACTATAAAACTGAGTGCTGAAGAAGCAGTGGTATAGCGTGCATGTCCGTGCAGAGTCACAATCAATTACAAAAAAGCATTTTTTATTGCCAGCTACCAGTTCTTTCATTGAGTTTAGATGAATGTGCTTTCTTTCAGGGGAAATAGTGCTTGAAGCAAAGCATCCTTTGCAGGCTTAAGTCTAAGCATATAATGCATAGCTTTATGTAGAGAGGGGAAGTTAAATATGTACATGGTTATACAAAGGGGTCTGTATTGTTGGGAGTCAGCTTGTGTGTACAATCCCATTTTCAACGGCGCCTATTTTGCTTCTATAAAGTCTCTCTCTCTCTCTCTCTCTCTCTCTCTCTCTCTCTCTCTCTCTCTCTCTCTCTCTCTCTCACACACACACACTCTCTGAGATCACAGGTCTTTTTGAAGTAACCCATATCCCCATCCTTACTCAGTCCTCCAGCCCCCAACACTGACAGATCCACACAGTTTTACGTGGTATTGGTTTCCCTCGTCTGCGTTGTTTGGGTCTAATTTGCTAACGGATCCCCCTTTGGAGATTCTCTTTCTCTCTGTGATTATCCGAGCCCTGAGAAAATAATTATGTTTAATCCAGATGAATAAATGTCTGTTTCTCTTGGCTCTGATATTGGGACATGGGGTTTTGCCTTCTGTTCTTTCTGATGAAGACTTTGAAAGCCTTGTTATGCAAAATGGAATTGCAGTCAGGCTGCATTTACATGCTAAGCTACAAAAGTCTGACAAGATCAGACTCACACATCTATCTATCTATCTATCTATCTATCTATCTATCTATCTATCTATCTATCTATCTATCTACATAGTTATAAATTTATGCAAGCACTCGCTTAGTTCGTTGATATAGTATATGACATTTACCTTATTTAAGTTTTATGTATGTGTTATGGCATTGCAGACCCATCTTTTCAAAGTCTTATGATATGTTAATGTACATTTCTGATTTTCAGGTTTAGGTTTGTGCCCAAATGTGTTTATTTTACTTAATTTTATGGCAAACTGCCATGATTTCTCAACTATACTTCTCAAAAGATAATAATACGGAAAATGTTTTAATTGTAAATAATAAATGTATCATTTGTTAGTATCTTTAGTCTGCATGATACTAAAGAAATGATGGAATTTCATTTTTCATGCAAATTGCTGTTCAGTGTATTAAAACGAAACACTTAGAAATGAACCTAAATATGAAATTAATAAATGTATAACACTATATGGGTCTGGAGTGACGCAACTAAAAATTAAAATGCCAAGTTGTTTTCTATAACTTTTTTTTTTTAAATCCTATATCTAGATATGACATAAACTGTAGAATTCCATGTAAGTCATAAAACACATAATCAGAATCCTGCAGAATGTTTGTTACCTTCCCATAGAGCAATGTGCAACGTAGTCAAGAACAATTAATGGAGAAAGTGAAGAGGTAACCGCTTCTCAGATTTCATGTGTACTCAACAGCTGGGTGAATAAAGAAGCATGAATCTATATACAATGAAAATTAAGCTGTGTGCCATTGAATTAACATGTCAGTGCTCGCAACTGGAACCTTGTCTTGTTAAATCAGAAAAGCGTGTTCACTGAATGCTCGTTTGCCTTAATCCAGAATAATCTTAACACCGCTGACGATATTAAAGGAGTGGCGACAGGGTGCTCGGTGTGTGAAAGGGTAATATTACCCAACAGTTAAGGTGTAAAGTATGGATTGTAAAAGGTGTGATTGGTAAGGACATCTACAAAAGGCAAGACTGTGATCCCACCCAAAGAAAGTAAACTAATTCTTAGCATCGTTAGTGAATAAGTAGCCTGCAGTGGAATTTAAACTCCAGGCCGTTTGCCCAACCAGACAAACCAGTTCTCTAGACCACAAGAGCTGAAAGACCAAAAAGGTGAAATATTTCTCAGGAGGTTATTGTGAAGGAAAAACTTCTCATTAATTCTATAAACTAATTATCATACCCTTTGTGAGCTGGGTTTTCACGTTAACAAAGCTGATACACTTTTAATTGCTCAATGTGGTGTCTTTTGTCCTTGTTCTCACACTGAGTGAATTATCTGCAAAGCCATCAGTGCTGAGTGTGCCTCAACATGACTTTCATAACAACTGTGTCAAATATGACATTCAGAACTGTAAATACCAATTTCAAAAGAGTCATATGAAGCTTTTCTTAATAAGTAACCAACAAATCTGAGGTAAATCGTGATATTTTTGACAGTTATATCCTGTTACCGCCACTACGATGACTGTACATTGTCCATAAGCGGCTATGTGTTAGCTAAATTGTCGTAATAAATCTTGATTATTCCCTCAATTATGCTTCAGTGAGTATGTATCATCATTGTAATATTAAACATTCATTCATTCATTCATTTCCTACCGCTTATCCGAACTACCTCGGGTCACGGGGAGCCTGTGCCTATCTCAGGCGTCATTGGGCATCAAGGCAGGATACACCCTGGACGGAATGCCAACCCATCGCAGGGCACACACACTCTCATTCACTCACGCAATCACACACTACGGACAATTTTCCAGAGATGCCAATCAACCTACCATGCATGTCTTTGGACCGGGGGAGGAAACCGGAGTACCCAGAGGAAACCCCCGAGGCACGGGGAGGCACGGGGAGGCGTTTCGTCCCCGAGGCACGCGGGAATCGAACCCCCAACCCTGGAGGTGTGAGGCGAATGTGCTAACCACTAAGCCACCGTGCCCCCTAATATTAAACAGATTTACTGAAAAAGTTGATGAATGACATATGAATTTAGTTTTTCTGTGGTATTTTTCTTTAGAAATTGAGATTTAGAGAAGCTTTGAATTCCCAGATCCTGAGGTAATGAAGACTTAAGCCATTATATAATTTCTTAATAATTTACCAAGTAATCTGATGGAAATCTTGATTTCTCTTCTCTTCTTAATCTTGATTTTCATTTCTGTTGTTTCTGTGTCATCACATGGCTTGTATAAAAGACTTACTACTAAGTTTAATTCATAGCTACTTACTAACTAGCTATACTCACTGGCTAGCTAACCAATGACTAACAAACGGTAACCTGTTGATGGTCAGTAAGATGCACAACACATGTGGATGCTCCATGAGTTGTGTTAATACATGTTTAATAACTAAATTCACTTAGCCATGCTGTAATGTGTATGTGGCTAGCTTGCTATTTAGCATGTAAAAGGACAAATTAAATGCACAGTGTACAGCTGTTAAGAATGTTAAAATTTTCATCAGATGTTGTAAAAAATACTAAGAAATTATGACAGTTACACATTAAATACACTTAGCATTGTCTACTATTCAAACCCGTTGAAAAACATCAGCATTGCATCTTAGGAACATGTTTTTTCTCAGAAAATGGTGAATAGACAGCTCTGATAGGAATAACAGATCTTGAGCAATGCACAGATGCTAAAGCAGGATCCATTCATCTGTGTTAATCATTAAGTGATGCTTTTGGGCCAAGGCTGAACGTCTTTGCCAAGGCTGAACATGGATGTGTGTATGAACCCCGGTCGCTCTATAAAGTCAGCTGCTCACCTGCAAACCCTATCAAGTGCGAGGTAGAAGCCGTGGGAACCGAATTGGTGTGGAAGTTAAAAAAAAGGGTTTTCAGCATAAATTAAAATGTACATTAAGCTAATTTCTGTGGTGAATTTAATACTGTAATGTTTTCATTGAAAAGAAATGTTCATGTAATGAATAGTCATCACAGCCAAAGGTTGTGCTAATTCTAAGGGCAGAGAAGGTAAGAAGATATAAAGTGAGATATTGCTCCATATTAATCATCACATCTTAAACTTAAATCTACAGAGAAGGCTTAGCTTCTCAAATTCAGACAGTGGAAAACTGCCAAGTAAATAGTATATTTATTCCATTGATTAATTAAAGATGACTCCTTTAACTATGGACAAAAGGATCTAAATCAATAAATGTCCATGTACATCCCTATCACCAGCATATAAGCGGATTAAAAACACACACGGAACCAAGAAATTCTCATGAAAACAATATATTATAACATTTTCACCACAAAATACAATTTAAAAATGGTACAGTAATAAATTAGGAACAACTGTACAGTACAACAGAAATGTATAAAATCTCACACACTCACACTGAGACATATGTGAGTCCAGATTCAAAATGAATCACATGACTCTATGTCTTTAGTGGGCTGCTCATAGAGTACACAGTACGAAAAAAAAAAGTTAAAAAGTGGACAAGCAAGTTTCAAAGGTCCTCTCTATAAAAACAGTGTTAACAGTTCAATACGTAATTCAAATAAAGATGAGGTTAGGCAGTGGCAGGGACAAGAATTCAGTCTTTAAAACTAAGAGAAAAATAATGTCTTCGTTGCAAAGTTTGGGAGATTAGCAGAAATTGCACTTTCTTCAAAAGCCTCACTGACCAGAAAGTGCAGCGATTATGACGTACACCATTTAACACAAGAACCTTAGCTGCACGTTAATGCTACATAGTAATCCTAAAGACATGTGTGAAGATTTTTTCAATTGTATTCACCATCTTCTTAACTTGAGAACCTGACCATTCTGTGCAGTAACTATGTTACAGGTGTTCTACTAATATGGGCTAGTTTCAACATTTGTTCACGCATACTGAAACTTGACAGAGTTGCACTTTATGGTCAGTGAAGGTCTGGTTTCAGTGTAGAAAATGTCCACTCTGGTCCCTTTTATGTATTCTAAGATTTACATTATTGTCACTCGTTAAAGAACGCTAGGAGGGTTAATGTTTGGACCTAATGCATAACCCTGACAAATATTTGGACTAACTGCAGAGAAATAATCTAAGACAAACAGTTTTTGAATAATTATGAACTTGGTGCACAACATAAAACTTTATTCCCTGGAAATGCTGTGCTTCATGTAGCAACTGCTGCTGTATAGCAGAAATCTGGATCTTTATCCATATGAATTCACTTATAAACTTTAGTTCAGCTGATTAAATTCTGGTGACACATGAACAGAATCACAGTGACATCAGAACGCGCTAACGGCTAATAGCTAACATTTAGCTTCGACTACCTACACCTTCTCCCTCCAGCAGTTTCTCCTGACTGAATATTTTCATTCATTCATTAAAATAACCAACTGATTTATGATCAGCAGCTTTAGATGCCCCACAATCCTTTGCAGTATATCCTAGAGTTATCCAAAACAGTAGTACTCATCCGAGTCCACTCTGGGTCGAAGTGGAGATTTACTGAACGACTCTTCTGCGATAATGGACTGGTCAGTGAAGCTATCTGATTGGTCAGTGGGGGAAGAATGTTCAAAGTCCTCCCCTAGAGTGTCCAAGTAACTGCCGACTGAAATTCCATCCAGTTCGTCTGTTCGGTCTTGGAGACTGCTGAAGCTCCCGTTATGAGACGCGTCCTGGCTGTCAGAGAGGCTGTACAGACTGCCATTTAAACTGCTCTCCCGACTGGCTATGCCTCCTCGCTCTTCCATCACCCAGCGGATAGACTCGATTCCTTCATTGATGGAAAGAAGCTGCTGCATCAGTTTCACATCAATGGCACGGAGATGAGCCTGTGTTAGAGGAAATGAATAAATGACACCAATTAGATCATACCGTCACTATCAAATTACTTTAATTACAAAGAAAGCTAATGTTTATTTAATGCTAAGAGCTGTTACTTCTATTTGAACAATTTCTTTTATTCATTCATTAAAATAATGAACTGATTCAAGATCAGCAGATCAAACCATAATCCTTTGAAGCATAGGTTAGTGTTATCCGAATCAGCAGTATTCATCCACTCTTGGATGAGAGTGAAGACTTACTGAAAGTTTAGCCCATGCTGATAGACTAGTTATTAACGCTATCTTTTTGAAAGAAAGTTGAATACATGCTGCTTTGACTTGATTTATCCATAAAAACAGACCATATACTGCTAAGCTAAAATAAATAGCAAGAATATCAAACTATATACGTACTATTAGGCTATTTAACTTAAAGCCTTCTTCTTTAATTAGATTTGATTACAATGTGGAGATACTTCTTTGCAAGTGTTGGTAACCAGCACTAAGTAGCATATCAGTGAAGCAACAACACAAGGTAAAATGTAGGAAATCAAATTAGTTATTTTGACTTCTTGTGTAAAAAATCTAATAATGTGTAGCATATACTACACTGATGCTATAGTATTTTATGGTTTAGCATTTTTAACCAAGCTACTATTCGGTTTCTCTTTTTTGTTCTGACGTAAGGCAAGTGTTAGAGCGATTCCCGATATGTCAAACTAAAGTAAATGCATAACATAATCATATGCTTTAAGAAAATAAAAAAAAACCCTGACATGTACATAAAAGCACATAAAAGACAATCTTTCACTATGCAGGAATGTGCTCACTGTAAAAAAAAAAAAAAAATCAGATGGGACTAAATTCCTGAGTTACATTGGTAATAATTATATTACCACACCTCACCTTGTAAATCTAGAAACAGTATAGTCTGTATTTTTTTTTAAATATATTTAAAAAGCAAGTCATATTACTTGCTAGCTAAATTAAGCCTTTGATATCAACAATATCGTCTAAAGTGAAAATATACCAGTATAAAAGCTCTACATTTATCTGAGTTAAAATAATTGCTATTAAAGTGGAACCAATTCAAATTAGCTTTGTTATTCTTGTGATATCGAAAGAATTAGCATGCTACAATCGAATGAGTTGTGTTTATAATTACAAGAAGATTCCAGAAAAAGTCTATTGCAGCATTCACTACCTCAGGAAACATGTATATATGTAGAAAATGTTGACTTTTGCTATATGTTTTGTCTTATTTCCATAGAAAATGGAAGCGCCTTTGTTTCCATATACTGTAAATGTAAATATTTAATGGCTACGTGGTAATTTTACGTGATGCTTTTTTGATTCACCTTCTGATTTTAGTCAAAATGCTCTTAATATTTCATCACATCTGATGTAAATGTTCTTTATAGTTTTTTTGTTTCCACCATCACTTTGCCTTTACCTTCTCCAAAACAAAAGCATTATTCTAAAGTATTTATTCAGTAATCCCCAACTATTACCTAGTCACAACATAAATAGTTCGAATGGATAGGCATCTAGAAAAGGTTTTAGAAAGGTCTAGACATTCAGCTGAGACGGGCCAGTCAGCCTCGTTTACTGAAAAGACCCTGCCCTTGAGCTATAGTCTGCTTTTAAAAGCAGAAATGCAGCTCTTCATCACTACTGTATTAACATGTCAGCTAAAGACACAAAAAAAAGCAAAGGCATCAGCTCTCCAGCTGCAGGGCACACTCAACTATGACACAAGGATCCAAATGGGATGCAAAATACAGCACATCTGAATCCAAGCAAAATAGCCAGTGGCACAAAAAGCTTCACAGGAACGACACAAATGGCATTTGCTAGTAAATGCTGACAAACATAAAAACAACACCAGAACCAGAACCAGATCCAAAACCATGAACGCCATGTGTATGTGTTAGTATTAGTGTCTGGACTAGTAGTCATGCAGCTCTATGATAATAGTCACTTTTAAACACAGAGGCTCTCTCAAAAAGCCTAATAATACGGCCAGTGTTTGTGCTGTGACTACGTCCTGGCTTTATGAGATCACCAATTCGGGATTTTGTCCTTACAGAAATAAAACAGAGACTCATGGTGCATGTGAACAAAAAAGTGATGACAAATTATGTGCTAACACGTCAAACCCTGTCGCTGTTATCTAAGGGTTTCTTTAGGGTTTATGGGTTTGTCTTTAGTGTGCACTGAGATGGTTTATGTACTGACCTGAGTTTGCACTTTCGTCTTTCACAAAGGACAAAAGAAACCTTAGTAGATGGTCCCTCAAATGAGCAGCCTGCTGAACCACTGGCTTTCTTGAAGTGAATTTGTAATCGGTTTGGTTGGTGTTGGTTTGGTTTGTATTGGTATTTTTTCATTTGGCTGAGATCATAACTTAACACAACATAACATCTATTCTAATGGTTGGACTGATTCTATGGAAATTCAGATGGACTTCTGGTCTTTAATAGTGACTCAATATGGTTATTCCATACAAGTATTATGATATTTGAAAACATTTAGGCTTTCTTCAAAAACATAATGAAGCACTGATTTTATATATAAAGCCTATACATGGTAATTAAAGGAAACTATGGGAAACCATATTTTTCCCCCCCTAAGTGAAACAGTACTACTACGATTCCCTCTCGACAGGTGAAGGAAGCTTCCTGAGCGTCTGCAACACATGCTGAAAATATTAGCACATGTGTAACTAATATTGTGACCAGCTATTGGTTCATGACACACCGTGACCAATGACATTAGCACATGCTAGAAGGCTGTGAAATAAATCAAGGCAGTGCGTGTGTTCTCAGACGATGCTTGTCAAGGCAGGGTGATGTGGATATGGTTACACTTGGTCTCTATGATTATTTGACTAAATATAACGTGCTATGACAGATGTTCATCAGCCGACTAAGCTCCTACCCAGACACCTCTTCAAGGTAGAAAAACAGTGGTAATTAAAAAAATAATAATTCAATCCTACCACTGTAGTGAAAAATACAATCCCAAACTTATCAACTTCCTTCATTCTGAATAGATACACAGCTTAGAAGAGAATTAGCAAAGTGTATCTGGAGACTGTTTGTCGATTAGCTTGTGCTGCTAATCTTATAATAGATAATTATGCCTAGCATTTAACATGTAAAGCTAATAACCATTTTTCACACTGAGGTGTGGTTTACTTTAGTAAGAACTGGATGTATTTGGTATATGCTGTCTCTGGTGAGTGTATGTAGCTAGCACGGTTAGCATATTTAGCTTGTTCTAGTTAATATAAAGAATGGCATTTGCACTGAAGCTATTGTTGTTTGAAAATAGGAGTCAATATCTCAGAAAATAGAAAGGAAATATAAGAAACCAGATTATATTTAACATCTTGGCTAATTAAATAACAAATTTGTTGGCTAATTAAATACCAAATACTTTCTTAAATGTGTAAAAAAAATATTGAATCTAATTCAGTGCTATGCAACACTGAAGCAGAAGGATAGTGGCAGCTGTAACTACAGAGCCGATGTCGGCTTCGGGGTGAACCGACAAAGCCCTGATTGGATTAAAGATTAAGCCGTGGTGTGTGGAAACCAACTGTAGCTTGAGCTTCACAGCCTGCAGCAACATATGCTCCCTAAAACAAGGTGAACAATGAAGGGGAAAGTAAGAGATATTAATTCTAAACACAATAAACATGTATATTGCTAGATATAGAGTTAAATATTCACACAGGGTTTGTGTGTGTGTGGGTGTGTGTGTGTGTGTGTGTGTGTGCTCATTCCTAGATACTTGCATTCAAACCTCTCTTTCTGTGTGTGTGTGTGTGTGTGTGTGTGTCTGTCTGGGGGTGTTTGTACATGCAGGGGTGTGTGTATAGAGAACCAGCTGCTTGAGCTACTGCTCACTTTTAACAACTGATCTGAGACCTGGCCCCTTGACCCTAAATGTTATCACTCACACTTACGAGCAGGACAACCAGACAAGCCCCTGGCCAGCTGCTGTGGTCATGCGTGCACACACACACACACACACAAAAGTTTTTTTTTTTTTGACCAGGATAAAGTCTGATAGCGGTAAGCTGTACTGTCCAGGAGCTGTTCCAAGGCCAAAGACAAGACAGCAGACATAATATAGACAATAAAAGATGATAAAACAGGATGCCTTAGAAAAAACATTTGGCTGAAAAGCCAGTTTAGTCTTTCTCACCATGACCATCTGCTCCACTGTACAAACTGGACAGTTCTTTAAAAGCGGGACTAGTTAACGATGTCCATGAAGGAACCATATTCAACATTCCTAGGCAGTTTTTGACTTGAGATTTGCAAAACAAACATGTAGCTGTGTTAAAATTTAACATGGCAATGGAACTTTTTTAAACTCCACCACCTGGACTACTGCACTACGCACATCAGCTGACATGCGGAGCTAGTTTTACTTAGCGGATTAATTAGCCTGCTCATAAGCCATGCTCATAAGATGCTCCAATTTTCTGGATCGTAAAAACAGATGTGGATGGAAATATTACTAAACTGAGCAACACAAAGTTGGTAAATAACTAAGTGCAGTTGCCTAAGGGTACGTCCACGTTAATTCGTCTAGGTTTTGTCCTCCACATAGAGATGGTGTTTTTGTTTAGTGAAACTTATTTTTAATCATGCGACCCAAACAAACAACTTTATAGTCTTTCTACCTATAGCAACTAACCGTGAGTTAAAACATATCAAAAGAAAATACTGAACCAAAAAAATACTCTTCCAAAACATTTGCCTACTATTATTATTATTATTATTATTATTATTATTATTATTATCTGCAACACAAAAATATAAGCTACAATTCTTTCCTGAGTCTGTGTTAATGCATGTAATTAACATAACTAGCTTACATACGTACATTGTTGTATTAAATTAGCTACCTCTTTTCAGATTGGCCAAATTTCCAGGCAACTAAAACTTTATTTGTTGTGTTATAACATAGTAATAAATGTCCAGTATTAAATAGCTTATACTATATGGTCCGAGATACAGTGCTCTTAAAAAAGGTTATGTTTAAGGTCAATGTTTATCCATTGATTCTTATTTTGTCTGGATGAAAACTGTCACCAATTTGGTCGTCAAGGTAACAATAAATACACCAACCCAACACTGCAGTAACTAATAAGCTTTCAAGCTGATTATTTCACGCTAAACAACATAACAGTAGCTTCATGGTAACAATTTTTGTAGCATGATGTTGGAAAACCCAGAAGATGCATTTGGAGTCAGTGACTCTTCTCTGACCTTTAACCTTTTATGAGACAGAGTGCTGATTTAAGCTTGGTACATTTTACTGCACCCAGTGCTAAGCGATGCTATGGTACGGTTTCTGTAGTGCTTGTCGTTAAAACATGAAGGCTCGAGATAACACACAGGTTTGCACGGTGTGAACGGCAAGACGCATGAATAACAAGGTGTGAACTGTTCTCAGATGAGACGCTAATCACTGTCTGTATCAGATTTCCTGCTGACGAAAAGGGAGATGTTTGTCATACAGCATCAGCCAAACACTACACTGTTATTAATCCGTGTGTGTATGTATATATGTGTAAAAGTATCTATTTGTGTGTGTGTGTACGCGTATGTATTTCTGAGTGTGTTTAAATGTGTATTTGTATAAGTAACTATTTTTGAATTTATGTGTGTATGTATATTTGTGTGAGTGTGTGTGTCTATGTATGCATGTTTGTGTGTGTGCGTATGTATGCATGTATGTATGTTTGTGTATATGTGTGTACGTATGCATGTTTGTGTGTATACGTGTGTGTGGATGTATGTGTATGTGTATGCACAAACATTTGCAAGTCTTAAGCTTTAAAACCACATGTTGGCCGCACTGGTTTGCCTAGGGAGTGTTTAAGACATGACGTTTATTTTCACTGTACGTTCTTGGGTTTATTACTTACACAAACGTAAGCAGTCTGCAGTCCTAATCGCCGGCTTCCTGATGACTGCATGTGCAGCATGCTATGCAGATGTTATCACGGGTCGGCGTCCTACAAAGCTCGCACTCACATTTGTACAGGTCATGATGGACAAAATCCCAGCTCATGAAAGATGTACTGAGGCCATCTGGATCTCATCGTTAGAGATGAACTGAAGTTTGCATTGTTAATGTAGCATTTACTGACCTGAGCCATAACTTAAAACACACTTAAGTTAAACAAGTGTACTTAAGCTCTAATGATCAAGGAAGGATGTGATTATAAAGAATTCACATTTCTGTCAACTCTAATTCTCTAGCAAAGATTTCTGCGAACCAGGTAGAAGGTGTGCATTGGGTTACCTGGTTCAGGTGTGAGGAAATACAAGGCCTGGAACATTAAGGTGCTACTTGCAAGCCTATTTAGTTCCTAGTTTGCACAGCATACAGTAGCCGTGGGTTTACTGTACACAATCCGACATTAAGGACTATTTGACTTTAAAAGTTTACTTTTCCAAAGCAAATCACTAGTGCAGTGTCAAGAAAATATACAAAGAGGTTTTTTTTTTTATTTTTATTTTTTTTCTGATCACAAGGAATTTATGACTGCATTGCTATTCTGTTCATTTGGGTATCCTGGGTATTAAAGCAGGAGGCGGTGTTACTTCTGAAAGCATTAAAGTGGATAAAGGAAAGATAAAAGGTGGAAAAAAAGGCTCACCATTTCCTGTTTAAGGAAAAGCATCTTGCTTTCCAGTTGTTTAAGATCGGAGTTGGTGCCGTGACCCTGAGATCTGGATTCTAATGGTTTTGCTCTGTGCGTAATGGACCGTGCCAAGCTCTCCGGTACTTTCCGGCCCAGTTTCACCTCGATATCCCTGAAATCTGGAACCGTGTTGTCTTCCTCCATATCAAAATAAACACCAAATGTCCTCCCCGGACACACAGACACCAAAAGATCCCAGAGTAAATAATTAATACAGTGCTAAAATGACCAGCCTCGGATCCGGTTGCACTTCAGATGGATCTCCTTTCTGTAATCCGGTTTGTCTGAAATCAACCTGTTAGCAGTTCTGCAGTCGAAACCTTTCCATTTAAAACACAGTGTTTTTGAATGTTTTTGTTTGGTTAAATTGTTCTGCTACATGGACCGAGACGAGCCGACGGTCGTGCGCTTATAAAGACGGAAACTGTCCGCGTGCGCGCCGTGACTTCAATGTGGAAAGCCAAAAGGTTCACAAACACTCAGGATAGAGACAATTTCAACGGCATCAGTGTAAAGAAGTGACGTCTTTTGTCCTTTAGACGTATCCGGTTAAGTGACGAGCACATTCAAATCAATGGAGGAAGTAACTTATTTTCAGAAATAAAAGCGTTTTGATTAATGTTAATAGTAATTATAATTAATTAATAAATAATAACAATAATAATAATAATAATAATTGTTATTATTATTATTATTATTATTATTATTATTATTATTATTATTATTGTTATCTATCTATCTATCTATCTATCTATCTATCTATCTATCTATTATTATTTTTATTTTTATTATTATTATTATTATTATTATTATTATTATTATTATTATTGTTATTACTAACAGACATAAGTATCCCAGAGTTATTCATTACCACACATTTAAACGTGTTAATAAGATTTTCGACATGAAAGTAGCCATGAACCAACTGTAAACAAACGACAATTAACCTTATGAACTCTTTTAAACATATGTGAATTAATCATAGGTAAATTAATATTAACAATCAGTTAACTAACATTAGTAAATGCTGTTGAATGTTCATTGTTAGTGTATGATACATAAACAGTTTGTTTGTGGTGTAATACCATTCATTTTCTGAATTTTAAGAACTTTATTGTAAAGTGTTTCAAAGTAATATGAACATAAAGCTAACCTACTGTTAGCTAGCTAATTAAACAACAACAAAGGAAGCAAACAAGCAAATTGTGCATGGTTTTCTTGCTATACTGCCACTTTATTAGACTGACGGTACTTTTAGTCCGTGACGTAGTAAACCGGTATCAAGATGAATTCGTTGATAGAGACTTTAAAACACTTTTGTAAGTCGCTCTAGATAAGAACATCTGCCAAATGCCATCTATCATGAGGTATTTTAGGAACATTGGTTTTGAACATAGGTATTTGGTTCAGTTCAGAACTTTTACTGCTTATTTTCCTCCATAACTGACACGGCTTGCTAATTTATAAAGTTTTATCAAAGTCAAAAAGGGTCTATTTTTCTAATTTATTGGTGTTTGTGGGTTTGGTGTACTATCTGTATCTCTTGTATCCTGTCTTTTACTTAATTCTGATGTGCATATAATTCTAGATCATTTTATAAATGGGGCGTGTGATAGCTTAGTGGTTAAGGTGTTGGGCTACCAATTCGGGAAGGTTGTGAGTTCAATCCCAGGTCCACAAAGCAGTCTATGTTGGACCCCTGAGCAAGGCAATTAATCCTTAATTGCTAAGTTGAATAAAAAAATAAATAAAGGAGATAATGTCAGTCGCTTTGTATGAGGGATACAGGATCATTCTGTGTTAATGTAAAAATCTTCACACCTTCACCTTCACATCTTTTCCACATTATCACACCATCCATTACTATGTAATGGTAACATCCATTATGAGCCGTTTGGCTTTCCATAGTAAGACTTCTCTTGAGGCTGGACAGGTGCTCCACACCCACAGCCGTTTTAGTAACGCCTACCCACAAATCACTCTGCAATTACTAACAGCACGACCTGCTGAAAGAAAACAAGACATTTATGTAATTATAACGTTTGTTCATTCAAATCATTAAGTGTTTAAGCTGTCAAACCTTCATTTCAGAATGAGATTTCACCCATCATTATCACATCAGTGTAAAATTCAATGGCAAACTGGGGAGTGTGGTAGCCTAGTGGTTAAGGTGTTGGGCTGCTGACCAGAAGGTCATAAGTTCGAATCCCAGGTCCACCAAGCTGCCACTCAGAATTGTAAGTCATTCTGGATAAGGGTATCTGCAAAATGTAAATGGAGTTGCACACTTATTTCTTACTAAGTAACACCTTACTTATGTTCTATCATTTTAAACATCAGGTATCAATTCAGCCCGTTATATTGATGCCACTTCATGTCACCTAGATGGTTCATTTAGGTTCAATCCCACATCCGGAGCCACCACTCTGTTATGCTGATGATCTGTGTCAGGTGTGCTGGAAGCTAGGGGCAGGGTTTGGTGTTTATTGGAAAACTAGTCTGGGAAACACTTCCCAGTGTGTCATAGGTACAGTATTAGGTGTGGCATTATGTTTGGACTCACCATGATTCTTTTCTCTGTGGGAACCTGCCATCTAGTGGCAGCAGGAAAGAGACACAGATAAAGAGCGAACAATGAGATGCAAATATTTCCTGGTAAAAGATTTTCTTTATTGCATTTAGTTCCAGGACTAGACCACACTGCTGCCAATTTATTAAAATGACAAAATAAGAATCGATTACATTTACAGTCAACAGTTGCTGAAGTAATGTTAGCACCGTGATTTTAGTTTGTGCCTTTTTTTAGTTGTCCACACAGACACAGGCTAAATATAACTTGAGGCACTTCTGGTTTCATTTAAAATACATACAAAATCTAATGACTGTGTTGTCATCTATCTTTGACTGGGATTATACAAAACAGGCCAAAATTGTAGCTCCTGAATTCCTAAACTACAGACTGGCCCTTGCTGTTGTGTGTGTCATGATCGTCATAGCGTTGGTACTGTTCACCGAGGAGATGCTGCCGGCCCTCAGAGTTATGGGCCCGTGAGCGCACGGCACACGTCGTGACGGCGAAGATGATTGCTACGACGATAAGCGCTGCTATGACGGCGATGGTAATGATCTCAGTCAGAGTGATGGGACGGGCTGGAGAGAGAATTGTGAGCACATGTGGTGATGAACCTGGAGTATGGGTTAGTAATGCATGCGTCAAGGTGTTTCAAGACCACAGGCAGAAAAAACAGAACAAACAAACAGAAAGACAAAGAGAAAGTTTTCATGCTGTACATGCAGTATTGCGTACCGGGCCAGGTGGCTTCGTAGGAGTAACCCAGGTTCTCTGGAGCAGTTACAAACATTTCTGCGTTGGTGATTGGTGGCCAGAAGGGAACCATGTTGTAGTCTCTGTTATGGCCAATAGGAGCGTTTTCCAATGGGTAGTCATGAGCGCCTAGCACAAATACACACTTGTTTACCAACAAAATTATAAAATTTAGTAAAAAAGATTACTTATAAATAGTTAATTAGTGCTGGTATGTGCAATGCTATGTTCACAAATATAACAATAAGAACATTTAGTATTAAACACAATGATTCGAGGGGACATGTGTTAGACTGTACTATACACTTTGTCAGTTCCTAAACATTCTTTTTGTACATTGTGCCTTAGCAAATCTAATTGGCAGTTTCTTATCTGTTTACTAATGTGCACTAATAAGCCTCAGAGTCTTACAAGGCTTACATGGCTCATAAAACAAAGCCAATTAAAAAAAAAAAATCGAATCGTCGCTTATTGTACTTGCTCATGCGGCAAAGAAAATGAATTTGCATGTAGTACATCTGCCTGAGCAACTGTTAATTAGGTCTCAACAAACCACTAAAGACAACAAGGAGGAAGTTCAATTTGAGAAATAAAATTCACTGGAAAAAAAAAGAAGAAAAAAATGCATTGATGGGTGTGAATCCCAGTAAAGGAGGTGTGGCCTCTGTAGCTGTGGGTGTGACTGGTTTGACAGGCAAAGGAGAAGCCAGACCTATTAATTTTGATTGACACTCTGATGTCAGACCTTTCTTACAAGTCATATAGGACATGCCTTATAATCTGTAATTGAGAGAAGTATAAAGAAAGAGAGATCACAAAGGAAACACAGTAGAACCAAATATTCATTCATTCATACATTCATTCATTTTCTACTGCTTATCCAAACTATTCTCAGTTCACAGGGAGCCTGTGCCTATCTCAGGCATCATTGGGCATCAAGGCAGGATGCCCCAACCCTGGAGGTGTGAGGCAAACATGCTAACCACTAAGCCACCGTGCCCCCCAGTGGCAAATATAATATTGCTAAATAATTTGCTTCGAGTGATACCAAACTTTACCCCTGCACAAATGTCCGGATCGACTCTTTTGTTCATACACCTTGCTTTTCATAATGTGTTGTTTCAAATCTGTCAGTCTTTACAACACTGATAATCAAGACTGAATTAAAGCATGCATGAATGAAGCATGAATTAAAGTGAAAGAAGTGTGTTACGTGGGTGTCTCCGAAGCCACTCGTCAAAGATGGCGTCAGTGAAGGTGTGGAGCAAGACGAAGATGGGGTCGTTAGGGGACAGGTGTGTTTGTCCACCGGTACCATTCAGGAACAAATGAGCCAAATTGTGCAGACTTCGCACCACAGGATCGTAGGTACCCTCGGGGGCGCTGTAGCCTAACATCACCAAAGGAAGGTTAGCTGCCTTAAAATTGCACACACAGCTATTTTATCTACTTGAGTAAAATATTTCTCTATTATTTTATAGTTGTAGTGGTGTTTTGTGTGTGGGTGTTGATCTCCTTACCCTCGATGGTGTTTCTGAAGCTGCCCGTTGAAGTAGAGTAAAATGGAGGGGTGTCAAATGTGGTCAGCTGCAGGCAGGCTTCTATGTCCTGAGGCTCTGGAAGCTTCTGAACCATGGGCCGGTTCACGTTCCCTGCTGGATTCCTCCTGATAGGGTTGGTCTCGGTACCTTACAGTGAGTGAGAGAGAGAGAGAGAGAGAGAGAGAGAGAGAGAGAGAGAGAATGCATCATAAAATTGTGTATCAGACAGAAAGTTCACAAGACAACAAGACAAGGAAAAAATGGTGAGAGAGAACAAGACGATAATCTGGTAATCCACTTATTGCTTACGTTTGGCCCATAAACAAAGCACCTGCTGATAATCCTTAAACCAAGTATGGACTGAGATTATTCCCTGAAGTTTTTCATCATGTGAGACCCATTAGTATGCTGTGTGGTCAGGTGGAATTCACATGGGTTTACGTGCCAGTTCTGATATTTCAGCAAGCGTGAAGAAATAGATAGGTGATGAAGCTATGAAATAATTTTGTAACCTCTGGCCTATGGAGAACATAGAGAATCTGTGTGTGTGTGTGTGTGTGTGTGTGTGTGTGAAATGGAGAGAAGGAACTGACTGTTGCAGATTGTTCCCAGCGTGTCATAGTCATCCAGGCTTTCACACACTACGCGCCACTGGGAAAAGATGGAATTGGAGCTGATGCCATTTTCATCAAAGCTGCTTCTGGCGCCCATCAGATCATCAGTGCAGATGTCACACTGGTTTCCTCCGATGGCAAAGTTCCAGTAAGGAAGAGCGAAACTCGGGTCTCCTAGCATGTCCTGAACAAACAACGAATCACTGCTTAACAGCTTAAGACAAATGTGTACTAGGTGTGTGTTTCACTTTCCCCAACACACTAAGCTGTTAAACAAAGATTATTCTTATTAATGAAATCTGATCATGACAAGCCTTTTACCTGAATATCTCGCTCGAGCTGCAGGAGGTGGTAGCGGTGCCACGTGACGAACCCGGGCCCCTCGTGAGAGAAGTCCACACCGCCAAAACTGGGCTGGCCGCCACCGAGAAACGTCTTACTCACCGAGTAGTAGTGTGACCACACAAAGTAGTTGTAGATGGTGATGTTTTCGAACATGGTGATGTTACCGTCAGGGCCGAACACCTCGTCGTAGCGGCGTGTGACGATGACCAGGTCCGGGTGAACTGTCCGCTTGGCCTGGTCCATAGCGTTGATGAAGACGCGCCTCTCCGTCGGGTTCAGAGACAGAACATTTCTTCTGACTGAGAAACAAAGAAAGAAAGAAAATAAAGTTTGACGATAATAAAGACGCCGATCGTCTAATTTGTGTAATTATTTAACATATAGCTATCCGTTTATTTATTTCCATTTAGTTCAGAAATCAATAGTATCAAGTGTACAAGCCAAGACTATTGATATCAAATTAAACTGACAATACAATACAGTATAGACCACAATGCAATAGTTCCAGTACACAATCTTACATAGTGCACATACAAAAAAACTGTAGCACAACAAGTACAGAAAATAAACACACAAAACAATAAACAGTGTTGTGCAGGAAAGCTATTGGAAAGCACGGAGTGGAGATGACTGTACGTCAGTCAGACTATTCATTTAGTCATCATTAATTACTTTAATCATTAATAAAGCTTTGATGTAACTAATTATGAGTAATTAGGATTATAATGATGACGCAACATTGATGCACTTGTTGGTCATGTTATCAGGAACTTGCTCACCGACTGGTTCAGGTGTTTCGCAGTTGGCTCCGGTGAATCCGTGTTTACACCGGCCGCAGTTAAAGCCATAGAAGTTCCCGTTACAGCGGCACGCGCTGGTAAAGAAACGCAGCGGCCAGCGCTCCCGGTCGTCTTGGCCCACGTGCGGGTACTGAGGTCCGTGAGCGCGCGAGTCGGCTTGCACCGGCACGCACTGCCCTCGGCCGAGGCTCGCGCCGCAAGGGTCGTTAACGCGACCGAATGGTGACGGACAGCAGCGCGCGCTGCGCAGAACGTCGACGCTCGTGCACTCACGCGGAAACTGCGCGCGCACAACGAATGCGCAACAGGAGAGCACTAAAACGGCATGTGTCCACATTGTAAATAAGTTAAAAAAAAAACAACAACAATAAAACTGTTTACTGTTTGATATCTATCTGTTTGAACGTTAACGTGTTTTTTTGTTAATAATCTACACAAACCGAGTTTTACACAAACCGCTTTAAAAGCTCCATCACACACAATGTGGCCCGAGAACAGCGGAGAGTTTAAATAACGGATCAGCGCGTGACCGCATCAGCGCTGCCGTGTTACCGCGTGACCACGTCACATTTCAGCAGAAGCTCCAGGACCTCAGACTTTAGGAATTAGATCTAAAAGCCCTGGAACACAGACAGAAGCTCGTGCTGTAGTGACGACTGTTAAAACTGACGGCTGTTAAACTGACGGCTGTTAAAACTGATGGGTGTTAAAACTTGCTGAAGGTCTGATGATTTGATACAAAAAGCATACAGCAATTTACACACAACAATCAGACAGATAGACAGATACATATACAGACATGTATATAGATAGATAGATAGATAGATAGATAGATAGATAGATAGATAGATAGATAGACAGTCATACAGACAGATATATACAGTATACAAACAGATAGATAGATAGATAGATAGATAGATAGATAGATAGATAGATAGATAGATAGATAGATAGATAGATAGATAGATAATTCATTCCCGTGGGAAATTCACCATGCCCTAATACAGTACCTTGCACTGATATTCACCTTCCTTAAAGTTTTCCACATTTAGCAGTGTTACAGTGTTAATTTGGATCATATGCCACAAATCTAAACAAAATATATAGTAATAACATTGTGGACACTGCGGTTCACCTGTGTGCAATTAAAGTGTCATATAAATACACCTGTTCCTGGGAGACCTCAGAGTTTGTTATAGAACATACCTAAACAAACAACATTGTTCTATCAAGATATTAAAACAAACTCAGAAAAAGGTTCTAACGTATCAGTTTTATTTGTATCTCCAAAAATGTAAAGAATACATCACAGCCATATTTCTGAGTAAAAGAGGCCATCCACCAAATTTCTGTAAGGAGGCATTGGTCAGGAAGCAACTAAGAGCCCAAGGGTAACTCTGAAGGAGATGAAGAGATGTACACATCGGATGTGAAAACTCATGAGAAGAAAGGCATTATTGAAAAAAGAAAGGCCATAAACAATCCCGTCTCTATCGGCATAGGATATCTGGGTTTAGTAGAAACCCAATTGTGCTCACCACTCTGAGAACACCATTGGAAAAGCATGGTGGTGGTAGCATTGTGTTGCACAAGTGCTGACTGTTCAGGCTTGATGGGAAGTTGGTTGGAGCCAAATACAGGTAAATCATAGAAGAAAACCTGTGAGGTGGAAATTCACCATCCAACAAGACAACATCGATAAACACACTGCCTAAGCTACTCTGAAGTGATTCAAGACCCAGAACCTGAATGTGATTGAAAATCTGTCTCAATTCCATCCAATCTCACAGATAATCAGGAACTTTACCAAGAAGACATTTCAGTCAAAATTAGTTCAACAAAATACTAGTCCAGTTACCAATGTCTTTTTTAATTGACTTTTTTTTCATAATAAATATTTCACCCCTTCAACCCGTTTGAATAAAATAGTAAAAACCACCATAAAGGGCCATTTTAATTCCAGGTTAAAACACTACAAAAAGAAATGAAATGTATATTATGATAATTCCACTTGTTCTTCCTGCTAAGCTTAATTAAGCATGCATACTCGCAATTAACACTTTCAACTTTCTTCTCACATCCACCAGACCTTGTTAAGGCGCTACTTTCACATTTATTCCCTCAATTTTGAGCTTTTGTGCTAGAATTAAAGACTGATTTTGGAGCTGAAGCATGAACCTGCCTGGGATGTGTTATGCCTTAGGGGTTTGTATGGACTGTGTGGAAGTCATGTGAACCGGCTGAGCTTTCTCAACTCCTCGAGCATTCACACACACTGACTTATATAGACGTACTCGGATGCACTCTGTCAGTTAAAGAGAAGCTGTAGTTATGTGTTGTGGGCCTTTTGTAATTTTTTGTTCTTTAGGACATCATTTAAGGCTCAGGATAGCGTAATTCTTTTTATATTATCGAATGCAAACATGTATTCTGACTTAAGTGTATTTATGTGCAGTGTGTGGTAGTAATAGTACTTGTAGTACTAAAGTGATTTCTAGCAACTTGCTGTTTAGATCATGTGGGTTTCTCTCTTTCTTTCTCACACGCACATACACACACTCGTGATTAAACCTTTTGCATTTTTCTCATTCTCCCTCAACCCCTTTCAATCCTTTCTCCTCTCCTACCTTCTCCTCCCATCCCTCATTCCTTCCTGATGTTAATCCTTCTTCTGGGAGAACAGCAGTTCAGTGGAGCACAAAGCTCCCAGGAATGTGTCTGTGTGTGATGACCTGGCAACCTCACTTCTGGATATATTATATGCATTAATACATATTGTTGGATGCTGGTGTAATTGTAGTACACTAGATACTTGTAACCGGTACATTATGGTTCTGGTTCTTGATCCACACACAGAATGTCAGTGTTGATGAATGCTGAAAGTTTTGGAGAATTCTACTGTTGGTGTTTCATTATCAGTTATGCAGAATGTCATTGCTGGTGTTTGATGGTGGTGCTGTATGTGTGGAAGAATGGCACTTTGGCATTTAATGATATTTAATGGTCGGTATTATGGTGTTTGATAGTGGATGATGTATGTGTTGGAGTGTGTTATTGTTGATGTATGATGTATATTGTGGTATTTAATGGTAGATGCTGTGTTGGAGAATGTAATTCTTGGTGTTTGGTGAATGTTGTGAGTCAGAGAATGTTACTGTTGTTGTGTTATTATGGACGTTGTGGTGTTTGATGGTGGATGACCTATGTGTTGGACAGTGTTACTGATGGTGTTGGTGGTTTGGGGAACGTTACTGATTTTGGATTCTGTATGTGTTTGAGAATCTTATCACTGGTCGTTGATGATGGATGTGTGAAGAATGTTATTGCTGACATTTGATTATATATATGTTGAAAATTATTGTTGGCATTTAATGGTAAATGTCACTTTTTGTGATGGTGGATGCTGTACATATAGGAGCGTGTTACTATTGTTGTTTGATGATCGTTCATTTGAACATCCTTTGTTTGGTAGTTGATGGTAATGAAAGTGAGCATTTCTCAGTAAAATGTTGGTAACTGATTGGAAGGTCATGAGTTCAAATACTATCACTACTGGGCCCATGAATAAACCTCTCAACTGGTCACTTATGTAAGTGAGTTCAATGTAAGTCGCTCTGGATAAGAGCAACTGCCAGATGCCATAAATGTAAATGCCATTAAACTGTGATGTTGCTTTCAGGAAGGTTAAATTCTGCTGTAATTATTAATGCAGTCATGTAGCCATTTAGCTTCTATATCTCCTAATACAAGCTCTTGTCAGTGAGTGATGTGCACCCACTGTTTCTTTCATTCAAGACAATTTTACTTGCTTGGCATGTCCTGTCGTGCAGGTTGGCACCTCCCCCCAGACATCTACCTGACTGTTCTTATGTTCCTATGACTGACACAGCAGCAATTGTCAACTAGCCCACCAGGGTCTGTCACTCATCTCATGAAGAATTCAGAAACACATATTAAAATGCTGAATTTCATTATGGTTGTTCAAGCAGGGAGCAACGGCAATTCCTCACGGAAGTTGAGCCATTTTAAAATGCATCTGAGATGCTTGCATGGATTCCCTCTTTAACAGTCAGAATTAGCAATGGATCTGATTTTAAGAACACAGATTTGGTGATGTTGAGAGTTGAAAATAAATCTGTAAACCACTTGAGTCGAGTTGGTCAGTAACTGAAGTTTAAACTCATTTATCGAACCCAGGTTATGTCTTTCAAGTGAAACATGATGGTGAATCCCCTTCATAGACCATTTGAGAAACCAATCTTAGTCACTATATTGTAGGTTCCTAGATCGTATTAGGCCCCTGTAGCAATACAGTAGTATTTCTTGAGATCCACTTGATTTCAAAAGCACATTATAGCACAGATTTAACTGATCTGACCTAGGCTGTCTGTTCATTAAGGAAAAGTTCAGTTTTTTTTTCTAACCAGCTTCTACAATCATTCTGTCATGGATTGCCAGAGGCGGCAGGCTCTCAGAACCGCGAACAGAAAAACATTCACACTGTGAGTAAAACTATTAAAAGCAAAACAACAACCAAAACACAAAATCAAGCAACACAGAAACTAGAACTTAACCAGCTGATTAGGTGAAACATAGAACAGGCGTGAGAAGATCATGAGACGTGCAGGGGCTGATGGGTAATATAGTCAAGCACTGATTAAGAAGAACAATGCCATGTTGCAAAAACAGCAAGCGGTAGTTTGGTAGAGATGGCTCAATTGTGGTAAGTGAAGAATGATTTATTTAAGACTCACCAGGCGGAAAAGGTAACTAGATATAAAACAGAAAGCGTGAACAGTTAATGAGTTTGAGGCCGTGCTTCACATCTTAAATTCTGTCTAAATCAGACTTGCATGGCAGTGAAAGAAAATAAAAACGTGACTCATCCAAGACAAGCTTTTTAGCTTTGGATTTAATGCTAGGGAAGCTTAGAAATGATTTCTAGAATCTCTCGATGAATCTCTAGACCCAGACATCAAACTTTATCCAGCTTAATAATATTACACAGACTTGTTTTACACACACAGAGACCAAAATTGCATTTTTGCTCAGTGCTTACTTTAAAACTGCTGGGTTAAAAGAGAAGAAATAAAAAAAACATCTTGTTCAGAACTCAACCCTGCTGCATTTGCCAAAGTTGGCCACTACTTTGCCATGAGCAGCACATGGCACCACTATGCTTCAAGCCTTTAGGCCCTTTTACAAAGGCATCTACTGTAATATCACACACATCACTACATGCTAGGCCCGTTCTCGTGGGTGTCTCAGTTATAATACCCATATTGTTCTCTTGGCATTGGATGTAGTCTCAGGAGATATGTAGGACTGTAGAGCCAAACTCCCACTCAGCCCTGCAACAACAAGCTTTGTGTAAGCACGTGTACTGTAAGACTCCTAATGCCTGATGCTATTAATCATATTTAGTACTCACAGCTTAATAAAAACGTTTCTTGGATAAGGAGGTGCAATGCACGAGGCAACGTTTAGTGATTAAGGAATATGCACGAGAATGGAGCTAGGGGCGGTGTGGACAAATCGTAAGCTGAGGAATAGATTTAGAGCCTCCATGTGTGTATATTGTCATTCAACTAACCTCAGGACAATAAGGGATATGAAATGTCTCCAGATGTAACCCTACTGTATGAGTCCAAATTTTTTTCAGCCATTGGAAAAGCTTTCACAAGTCATTTAAGTCTACACCAGCAGAGGTCCCTCTTAGAACAAGCAAAGCTCAGGCTGCCTGATGTAGGATCGTATGTGTCAGCCCATATTTTCATTTGAAGTGTTAATGGAAGTTCCAGAAGATTATTCTTAAATCACATAATGTGAATTAAATGATGTAATATACAGTAGGAGATGATATCTGATACAGACAGCTCACCATACACAGTAATCAGTATCAGCTATTATGTGTTGATAAATAATGAAAACCAACAGTGTTGGTTGTTTGAAGGTACAACATTTAGGTTTAGTTGTCTGGAGACAGAATAAGCACCTCAGACATACTCTTTGAATGTTATCCTTAGCCCTGTGAGTGCCATAGCCTCAATGTGGTGCATGATGGGACAGGTTAGTACAAAAAAAATAAGTAATGTAGAGATTTTTTAGTAGACTCATGGATATACAGGACAACTTAAATAATAAAGTATACATTATGATCTGATCCAGATTAGAAATTTGCAGACACTCTTATCCAAAGTGACTTACATTTTTATTTCAATTTATGCAACTGAGGGTTAAGGGCCTCACTCAGGGGCCCAACAGTGGCAACTTGGTTGATATGGGATTCAAACCCTTGACCTTCAGATCAGTAGTCAAACACCTTAACCACTGAGCTACCACATCCCACGTTACATGAACCCCAGAGTAGTGATATTAGTATAGATATTAGTGATATTAAAAACGTACATATTTGAAAAATAACAAAACAAACCGATGCATTGTTTGTACAACCAGCTTTAGACTGAACAAATTTTGACCTGACTTAAATCAAAATCTTGCGGAATAAAATTTGATTTCTTCTGTTGCGTATCAAGAAAATGCAATGCTAAGATCTTAGAGCAGTTACCAATAGGAGCATGTGATATGATGACATAAAACTCCAGAAAAAAAAACAGAAAAATCTATGAATATTAAGAAATACAAAAACAGGATGTGACGACAATTCAGGATTTCATTCCACACCTGATGTTACTTGTTGCTGTTTATTAGGATTGGTGTTTGAATGAAAGGGAAAAAAGGCTACAGTTGTTGCTGCATGTTTAACGTATAGATATAAAAGGTATGCAATGCACATATTTCTACTTGTACATGAAATGTCTCGTACTTGTTGCATTATTGGGCTAAAGTAGAACGTACAGAGTAGAACGTCTACACTGTATCGGGTGCGTGTGTGTTGAACTGAACTAAAGCAACCTGCTAAGACCTTTAAATCAGACTCCAAAAAAGAAAACCTAATTTTTCTCCAGGTAAAGTACACAGTAAACATAGATAAGGCTCAAGTACATCACTGTAAGCAAAAATCCATACAGGCCAGCAGTAACTTAATTTAAAAAAAGGTGCGCTTGAATTCATATGAAGAACTTTCTAGTCTGTCTTGGATGAATTGGCTGCAGACTCTGTGATAAATGGTCTCTCTCTCTTCCTCTCTCTCTCTGCTGTCCTCCTTCTCTCTCTCTCAATCCCTTTGCTCAGCTCCTCAGCTATCGGTTTTCTGTCCATTTAGCAATTCTGCCAGAACTCTTAAATCTGTGCCTCTTCAGCAGCAAGGCGTTGTCGGTGATTTACATAGCTATCATTTATGCAGAGAGACGTCAGTGTGACCCGGAGTGAGCAATAAAATGCTCAGATTGAGTGCCACACGGTGACAACAAGCACTTCCCACCGGTCATCCCTTAAGGAATAGGACGAGAGACGACTGAAGACTGCGCCCATCAGAGACTGATGGAGTGGGGTCAGTGGTGAGGGAGAGGGAATTAAAATGAGAAAGCCAGACAAATTACATCAGCTTTAGTGTTGTGTTGTGGTTAAAGAGCTTGATTAGTGAAGTCAGCAGGGTTAATTAGTGAGTAATATCAGCTCACATGGCCCAAACTAAGGGTGCTGCAGCATGACCATGCCCCCGTGTACGAAGCAAGATACATAAAGATATGGTTTGCTAAAGATAATCTAAAGGAAATTGAGTATTTGTAACAGAGCTCTGACTGAGACTCGACCTCTGACTCAGCTGAACTCCTTTTTGGATGAACGGGAACACCAACTGCACCCCAGACCTTCTAACCCAACATGTTTTGTAGCGGAATGAACAAAAATCCCCACAGCCACGCTCCAAAAACTAGTGAAAAGCCTTATTGACCTGGATTTGGGTCTGAGCACAGGAGGACTTGGCAAAAAAACAAACAGAGAAGATACAATGGGAGAGAAGTCTAAGTTCATGGAAACACCACTATTGGATCTGTTGTGTAAGGAAAACTGACAGCTAAACTAACCCAAAAGCTATTTAGCACCTCAACACAAATTGTCCAGAAAAATCATATTCTCTTTTCCTTCTTGAATGCAAAACATGGTGAAAAAAAATCTGAAAAATGTAAAACTCAGAAACTGAATATTCAGAGGCTCATGAGATCATGTCATCAGCAGAAAATTAGAAACTCTTCATTTGTGCTGAGTCTTTGGCCTCAGATTGCTGTCCTTCTCTATCAGGAGTGTAGCTAATCCATCTCAAGTCTTCATGTGTATTCTGAGATGCTTTTCTGCTCACCATGGTTGTAAAGTGGTGATTATTTAAATTACCACAGCCTTATTTTCTGCTCAAACCAGCCTGGCTTTTGATCTCTCTCATCAACCCGACATTTTTATCTACAGAACTACTGTAGGCTGGATTTTTTTTCCTCGCACCTTTCTGTGTAAACACTGAACACTGCTGTGCATGAAAATCCCAAGAGTCACCAGATTCTGAAATATTAAAACCAGCAAATCTGGCACCAACCACCATGCCATAGTTGAAGTCTCTGGGACAATATTTTCCTCATTCTGATGTAAACATGAACCAATGCTGTATCAACCATTTTGTACACTTCATTGATTTTGTCACTAATCATATACAAATGTTCCTAATAAAGTGGCCAGCGGGTCCAGTATACTGTATAACGCAGTGATCATGGATGCGACACAGAGGAGAAAGTTAGTATTAAATTAATGCCAGCTGAGGCTGAGAGGTATGATCTGATGTGATCTCCACAGGCTGGGATGTGTGTCGTGAGGCTCCCATCCCTGATTAGTGCCAAAGTTTAATTAAAATGAAATGTCTTGGGGCTTACGACACCGTCTTCCTCCCTCCTCCTCTGTGTCTTGGTAATTAGAACATAGGGTGATTCTCAGTCTGTCACTCTTATAATTGGGGATTTATAAAGGACGAGTGCATCGACATGCTGAGGCAACATTTAGAACAATTTTTCAACACTTTTCTTTCTCCTCCTGGGAACTGTGCTGATAAAGCTTTAATGTACTATATTATCCAGATGCTGTTTTATTTTTTTTAGTCCCTAACCACTAGGGCACGATAACGCGGCAGTGACCGCTTTTGGCTTCCTGCATGTGGACAGCAGTATTTCAATATGTGAAGTAAAAATGAATTTCAGATAGCGTTAGTTCATACATAGCATGGTTTTTTAAAAACATTTTATACCACATCTCTGTTAAATACTTGATTCTGATTGGTCAGAAGGCATCAATTGATTTCTTCTGTGTACTGTAGTTCCGTGTAGAAACTTTAGCACTTTTTATATTTGAATAAAATGTTGAATATTTTTGGAAGGAGTCTACAGTGTCAGTTTTTTTCCTACAAGACAAACAGAACACAATGTATTTTCTTTAAAATTTGAGAAAGGAAAAGAAGAGACTTGTGAGCAAATGTTTTTTTATAGCTGCTATAAAGTTGCTTCACAGATGATCTACAAAAGTATGTCTTGATACGGTGTGAAAAAAGTTGTAGTTCAAACTATGGTATATGAGGAAAAACACATTTAACACTTTTTTTTCCCCTTTCATTTCTTTGGCTTGTACCGCTTACCGTACATAGCACAAACAATGTTTTGTGGTGTAAATTACATTAGATACAGCAGTTAACTTAATTTTTACCAGTACGCTGGAGCTCTGTGGTGACTGCAGAATGGAAATCATCTTACGGGACCTTTTCAATCATTATAAACTGTCTGTATATAAAATGATTCAGGACTCTGTTGGCTTTCAGTACGGCTGAAGATAATGCTTTCAAATTCCTGATGCTTATGAACAAGCACTTGGGACATTTCAGAGAGTAGAAATATAGGGTTTGATATCATAAATTACTTTGAAAATAGAAACTTCAATTTGTGTAGAAAAATATTAACTTTTTTTTTCCTCTGGACTATTTCTATGAATATATCCCAGTAGTCTAGGTAAAGACAGAAATACTTAAGAATAACTTCAAGGACACTACAGTGTCTACTTTCATATGAGCTATTGACCACTGCTGTGGAGTGTTCATTGATAAAGACATTCAAGGCTAAACATGGACAAAACAAAAAAGTTGTGTTAGTTTGTTAGTGAACTTTTCTAGCAGTTATGCTAACCAGATACCCAATAACAGCACCAGTCACCAGTTTAGCCTTAACAAGCCACCAATGGTTATCTGATTTAAAGAACCTAGCTTTGATCACTAGCTAATATCCCTAATAGTTAACGGAAGATAGTTTGAAGTATGCTAACACTGAAAGCCTTTTACTGAGGTAGCAGAGCTTAGCATCATCACAGACACAGTGATTGTATTTATAAAGTGAACTAGGTTTAAACATAAAACACTAGCAAAACTTACAACTGGATACGTTTAGCTAAATGGTTTAGGATATGATCTGATGAAAGCTGTACATTTGTATTAACTAAGATCTTAAGGTAATATCTGATGACCTTTTGTTCTGCAAAGAAAATAGCTAAAATACTGTATGTGCTAATTGTTTGCATGGGCACACACGTATTTTGACTTGGTATTGACTTGGGTCTTGTATAGAGCAAATTAAATTAATCTCATATGCATTAAGATTTGGCACTAACAGAAATACTTTCTTTTACACACACACACACACACACACACACACACACACACACACACACACACACACACACACACACACACTCTTATAAATGGCAGATGCCACTCCAGTCAGCAGTAACTGTACTCATGAAGCTGTTTACAGAAGCAAAACAAGTACTTGCCAAAAGCTTAACGCCACAAACAAATGCCACAAACACCTCTGCTTATCACAACTACACACATGACAGGATTTCCTTAATTGTTCCGTATTGAGGTATTCAGCTCTCCATCGTGAAAAGAAACACTAGAGGTATTCAATGAGCTGTGAAGGAAGCCTTTTTTTGGGGTGTTATTTGCAAAACAAAAAAAAAGTTGATAACAAGCAAGAAAAACATGAACGCATACTGCAAGGAAAAATCCGAGCTGGAAAAGTACCTTCTCATGGCTATGTTAGATAGTAATACTGATCCCACAGCAGTGCGGAATTCATTTTGTCTGTGGACTTCATGTTGTGTAGAATTAAACATAACTATAAACGGATAAAAAGTACATAAGCCACCACAGCTAAATATAAATCCCACATATAGTATTATTACTTTTTTATTTGTTACTAGATGTCGAGCTGGCTAAGTTGAACAGTCTTTGATTGTTTGCTAGAATATGTACTGTGATTAGAAATAAAATATGCTAACTTTTGCAGCATTTCAAACTTTGTATATTTAAAACTAGCCTGTATTCTATTCTGGTGGTTCTGAATTTAATCTAGGTGACCTGTGACCTCTGAATTAACAGTCTCCATTTTGTGAACTAATAGGTACTCTTAGCAGGCATTCACTAAATTCCAGGGGTTTCGTTACCAGGACGTAAAGTGGGCGTGTTTCCGGAGGTCTTGGAAAAACGCCCTCTTTCAAAAAAAAAAGAGCATACTACAAAGGACGAAACAAATACATTTGTTTAGAAAACAAATAAACAACCAAAAACTATGGTTATGGTTAGGGTTAGATTATCAAATAGGCCACGCCTACCCGATGACGCAATATCTGTTACGCTGTTCTGAAGTCCCTGGAAATAAGTGCCTGCCACTGTTAGCATGGAGTAACAAATTTGGCAATTAATTTTTTAATTTTTTTCCCCACATTTTTTTTCTCCTTATTTTATCTTTCTTTCTTTAACATGTTAAATACACCAGCATTAGTTACATATATTCTTTGAAAAGATAGGGAGAAAAAAAACAATTAGAAATATGTATTCATTTAGTGGCAATCTAATCATACATAATATTTTGTGCTTCATATTCCACTGTATCAGTTGATCTATTTCTTCTGGTTATAAGATCTTGATCTCTTCATGTGCCACTTTTTAGGATCTACCTTTTAAGACTCTCTGTACAGTATGTTCCTGGTTTTGACAGAGTAGGCTTAAATAAAACTAAAACCAGAGCTGCATTTGATGTGATTTGACCTTTCCAATCAAATTCAGTCCGACGCCATTAACATAGTGCTTTTCACACTAGACTATATCGCAATATTGTCACTCGAACAATGCGTCTTTTGTCCTCGGTGTCTGCCGTCATTTCGTTTGCCACCTGCTGTTGATCTGCTTATACACTGATTCTGCTTGGACAGGAATGGCAGCGCGGTAGTCTTCTCCGCTGGGACGTGCTTTCTCTGGGTTTTGCTGCCAGCTCTGATTGGTGAGGCTATTAGTTTGAGAAAAAAAAAATGTGGAAATGCATTAGAGGGGTAGTGAGGGTGTATTTAAGTGTTGGGGTGTCAGAAAAGCGCAACTGAGATTATGACAATGACTTGGAATCTCAGCAGGTGTGTAAAGCAAGTGAATAAAGTGAGTTATCCCCTTTTTTAGCTGTTGTTTCCTTAGACAGCAGTGAATAATTCTGCACCAAGAAAGATGAATTAATTTAATGGAGATATCATAAGAGTTACGTTACTTAATTACGCTGTATCATGTTTAAGGCACCGTGGAAGAATTATGAGGATTAGCAACCCACTTCTATCATGATTAACAGCCTCATTAAATACTAATTATTTTCTGCAATTAAGATTTTTACAACAAATAACTTTCTGGTAAACTTGAATAACTCTCCAGTAGACAATGGTGAAAGGATTGCATAATTTCTATGAAAGGGTGGTATAGACATAGAACGAAAGAAGAGCTAGGACAAACGACGGACGGAAGAGATTTAAATTTATCCCTGGTTCACATTCTTTGCTTTAAAATGCCAAAGATCACACAGCATTATACCCTATGCATTCTGGCAGACTTGAAATCTCTCACGATCCAAGATGAGGAACTTATGGCACTTCTGAAAGTATAACATATAAAAAAAGAAACACTGGTGCTCTGTAGGCCACGTTCCAATATTTTGCTCCTCCCCAGTCCCCCTACACCCGCCCCCCCGCCCCAGTTTGTTTTGCCCATAAGCTTGAGCCTATAAGAGTATCCTCATATCCTCCTAGACTGAATTGGATGCTTATGTAGCCTGCAGCTATAGATTATGAAACAGACTGCTATTAATTTTTTATCATGCCTTTCTTTGAAGTCACTATAATTGCCCGTTTATTTGTTTTGTACATGGTCTCTGGGGGCCTTTCAGATTTTAGTGTTAACATCCACATCACCTTGCAATGTCTGGCAATGTGAGCCAATTTCCAGCACTTGCTTCATCATACCTTGATTATAACTTTGTTTTAATGCACTGTTTTCTTCTGCACAGATTGTGGGTGACTTTATTATAATACAAAGGTGTAAAACACCCCTTTTCTGTGCTTAGGAAGACAACTGCTGTATACATCCTGAGTTTTGCATTTTGTCTGTTCCTTCTGATATATCAAGAAAGTATGGCATAGAATGGGGAAAAAAAATACAATTAGGAATAAATGGAATAACACTACAGGCCCCGGCATAAACTCTGTAAGTCTTTACTAACTAGAACGGAAGATATATGCCTGTGCTGTTTGCTTTTGTCAGGTCATTTCTCTTATACGAAAGCCACGAGCTAAACTAAAGCAGCCTGCAGGCAGCAACGATTCCTGTAGCTTTAAGAATCAATTAGAAGGAAGTAGAAGAGAGTCTAATAGTGATGGGGTTATATGGGGGGAATATTATACCATAATTCTTTTCATTATATACAACATGTCTTACACATTCTCTCTCTCTCTCTCTCTCTCTCTCTCTCTCTCTCTCTCTCTCTCTCTATCTATCTATCTATATATATATATATATATATATATATATATATATATATATATATATATATCTATATAATTTCATTTTAATGGTAAAGACGAAAAACAGAAAACAGACAGAGACAAAGAAAGATTAACATAAATTTAGTTATCTCTGTGAACACCCCTGAGTGATAATCGCTTATGCATAAGTACAGTATCAGAGCTACACTCTAACCTCATAGACTATATGGGCAAAAGTATGTAAACACATAATGTTCATACCCATCCATTTGTCCTCTGAAAGATATTACAAAAAGTTGTCTAGAAATGAAAACGTATTCTTTGCCTCCATCAACCTTATAGGTTTCTGAAAAGATAACAGACATATCTTCTTAGATGGTGACCAATTATCAACAACCTTGATGAAATGGACACAGTCTACATAGCAGATAAGGTTTTTTCATATGACACCTATCAACTCCAAGCAACAACTTCACAGATATATGCCAAATATATTCTGCCAAATAATTAAATATCCATGTAAATGTATGATGCCTTTTCTGCCTGTCTACTTATGGTCCTTTCTAGATAACATTATATTGGTGCTCCGTGTATTTTCACCAAACACATACTTGTCTTATGTGAAGCGTTTGTACGACTCATTGATCATTGTATCAGTCATCCATCTGCACTTTCTTATATTGCAAGGCCTTTTGATGATTTAGCCATATAAATCAAACATTTGAAAATACTGGAAAGTCTTCATCTTTCATCAATCATTCTGGAGTGAGGTTGGAAAGTTTTAAGGTCTTGTTTACTGTCTAACTTAACTGGATCATCAGCGCAAACACTTGACTCTGATTGAGCTTCTGATATGGAAATTTGTCAGAAACAGGAAACTCAGGCAGAAAGAATCTAGTGGAGAAATCCCAGCTTTACGTAGGTGTCAGCGACTCGAGTAAAGAATGGATTTTCTTTCAGACAAGGCCAAAAAAAAGTTCAGTGAAGATATCAAAACGGCCGGAAGATGAACTGTGTTGGCATTGCTGCATGAAAAGCAGTCGTGCCAACAAAGCAGGTACTAAGTTGGATCTAAACTAATTCAAGATGTTTGAAAGTAGCTAATCTGATAGTTGTGGCACTGCTGAAGCACAATATTTCCAAATTGATTCTTCCTCTTTATACTTAAGAAGGATTCCTCACAGAATTTTTTTTGTCTGTTGGCATTCTATTGGGAGTCTATTCCTAAAGACAGATTTGAATTGATTTAATTCAATTTAGCTAGGATGAGTTTAAATGGGGGTTCAGCGATTTTTATGTAAAAGAACGTTTTGAAGTATTTGCCAGCTCTATTTATAGGAAATAAAGTTTCTATGGCACCAAAGGCTCTGTAAATGAGTGGAAAAGGTTTTGGATTAGCAACAGCCAAGCTCTCAGTACTTCTTTCCTATGTTGCCATTGGAATCGTTCTGCTCCACACTTCTCTTCATCTTCCAGGAGGTGAGTCCCAGACTATGCCTAAGTAGATTTCGTAGGTGATTCCTTCACCACTCATTCACTTGGGGATACAACCTCCAGGACTGGCTCCAAAGGTCTGGATAGACTACACTAGTCTCACTAGCCTTACCAGGGCCTTTAACTATCAGCAAACATGAGCTTTGAGCTTCACCAAAGTACACAAACCCCTTCACCTTGACAAGGTCTTTCCTTAAGAATGACAAGAAGCTTTCAGGTTTTTCCCCCTAAGCAGCTTAGATGGACGGCTTTGAAAGGAAGGTTTATAACCACACACTCAGAAAAAGTACTAAATTTACAACTCCTTGTACCCCCAGTAGGATGTCATTTTGTATGTAGTACATGTACCTTGTTCCTTGTAGAGGAAGGAACATCTTTATGGTACGTCACTGAAACTAGAGGATGTGTGGTACCTTCAGGGGATGTTGGCATTGCTTTTTATCTAAAGTACCTGTACAATAAAAAAAATTCAGATTATCTGATAAATGTTTAAATCTGGTACCCCCAAAACATGGTTTTCCCAAAGACTGTGTTCACTGAGGTCTTCTGCTCTGAAGGTCACATGTGCCTTTGACTAGCGTCTTAAGTCATCCAGGAGAATATAGACTGTCTGAAGATCTGCTACACTGCTGACAGCACAGTGGAGCACTTACAGCAGAGGTGTGTTCTAAATAAACCTGTCACTTTTGCAAATCAAGATGGATTCTTTGATAACGGTTAACCGCATTTGGAGTTCATCTTCCCTGCACCCATACAAACATATACACCCACACAAGCGTTAGATGGACTCTAAATGTCATGTGGACCAAGGCTCTCTTAATCAACTCGATATTGACAGCCAGTAAAGCGAGTTGATATACTGAGTATATATGCTTCTTTTTGGCTACTTGGGGTTGACATTATAACAAGGTGGCAGGACAGAGGAGGCAAGAAGGACACTAATATTGAAAATATACTTATGCAGGACATTATGAACAGTATTGAAAACAGGCTGGAATTCATGAAATATGCATATAATATATTATTTTACTGCTGATTATTCAAATGGTAAAGTCAATAAGGTGAAGGACTTATTCTAAGGGTCCTTCAAACTTGCATACACACTGTGCTGTGTGATATTTGACTGTATTGTGTGTGCTGATCTCTCACATTAAGGCAGTCCCAGAGCTTGTTTTATCATGCCTTTTATAAAGATATTCAGAGCAGAAATAACCCCACTGCATTACTTCGCTTTTTTTGGCGAATGGTTCAATTATAACGGGAGCAGTGCTCTGGACACGACCCATGAGAATAACATTTTACTTTGGTAAAAAGTTTAGAAAAAGAACACGGAGTCCTGATTAATAGAAGCAGCATCGAGCGCTACATATTGAATTCTACAATGACAATCTGTGGATTGTGCAGTAATAAGAAGACGGTAATATATGATACAGATAATACCTCCAGAGTTACAGATAATATATACATTTTAGGACAAGCCATAGCAAATTATGTTGTAAAACAAGGCTATGTATTATCTTGAGCTTAGGTTACTTTTTAATTATTTTTTCCCCATTTCTCCATAAAAATTAATCGGTATGAATGTGTGTAAATGTGGAAGGCTCCGATGTCCCAACCAGGACGTATTCCCATCACTGTCCCAACACTCAGAGTTCCTCAGATCACCTACAGATCCACCACAACCCTGACCAGGATAAAACAGTTACCGAATCTGATCTCTGTTGCATAAGCAAAAGAATTTTGATGCAGTCAAATCAGGGCATTCAGTTCAGAAAGTTGTGTGACCTAAAGTCAATTTTCTTTCCTTCTATCTTAATTTTCCCTCAGTGTATTTCTAGCCAATTCTATATTAAAACCCAGTGTATTATATTATATAATGCACCATTGCTCTTCTCATTCAGAAGGTCAGGATGCTCTTGGTGCTCAGCATGAAGCCTGCTTTTGCTTCTTGCTGAACTTGGCTGTACTTCACTAATAAGGATCCTATCGTGCTAGGAAGACCAACTATTTTATGTAACATGGTCATAATTGGCTTCGGTGGAAACTGGGAATGAAGTCATTATAAGAGCCACGATGCAGCTGGATCGCATGAATATACCTTGTAAACATTTGCTTAATACTAGATCACTATTTTGAATGTAAACATGGTTATATGGTTATATGTGATGCACAGTGTTGCAGAAACTGAATAGCTGCTGTACAACATGGCTCATCTTTTAGCAAGAATCACTTTCCTGTAGCATATTGATCTTATTTAACCACTCTCAGTTTGCCTCTTAGCCAAACACTTGAGCATTATTTGTTCCCTGAGTTGCTGCAAAATGGCACTTCAACTTCAAGGCAAAAAGATTCCCTGAATCACAGCAGGCTCAATAAACACCAGTGACTGCTTATCATCTCTACCGTCTTTTTATAAACTGTTTATTAATCCTGTAGTGGATAATAAACTCCATAGCGGTTGTACGATCATTAATGACCTGCTTCTGTTAAACAATGTAGATTATATTGCATGTAAGCCATATAATGTATAATTAACAACCGACGATATATAATAAACGCTCAGTCGGATGATTACTGTGAATAATTAAACCGCTGTCGAATTCTCGAATCTGATTGGTCAGAAGGATGTGCGGTTAGTTCTGGCTCAAAGGATTATTTCAATGTGCTTGTTCTGTGCTTGTGGAAAACATTCAACTTACTATAAAGAGATGTTTAGGATTTATGGTCTCCAACTTTTAATACTAGAATCGTTTAAAACTTGATCAGCTGTACAAAATATGATATAAACAAACTAATAAGCACCATATAAACTACTTATCTGCTTAATAAAGCAAAATAAATGTATTTCTGCTCCTGCATTATAGTAGTTGCAGGTCTGATGCGCATAATACATGTACATTAAACTGCTTATAAGCCGTAACAGGTAAAGTAAACCACTCACAATCCCTGGAGTTTAAAATAAATACAAGGTTGTGTTATTATTTATATGCCTTAGATTGAAGAAAATCTTACCTGAAGAGTTTATAGACCCTAAAATAAACTGTTATAATGAACTTTATGACTAAGCTGTCTCACATGACCATGCATACGCCACACACACACACACACACACACACACACACACACACACACACACACACACTAAACAGCACAATTGCTTCTTAGATGTGAATGGAAACAACGTATTCATTGTTCATATTTGGGCTTATGATTGAGTATGCTGTTTTTGGAGTGCAGTCAAAATGAATGGAAGAGTCCTATCTCCTGAAGGCAGGTCATGTGCATTTCCTGCATCATTTAACATTGAACAAAGGCCAAGATGCGTCATTGATCAACCGCATGCTGAATATTGCCCTTAGGAGTTATTAAATATTAAACTCATTTTGGACTCTACCAAAAATTATTTGTAAATACGTTTCGTGGGAACAAAAGCCTCAAAGACCCTTGGCACAACGTGGAGGTGATTGCCAGTCATTCTTTCCTCTGATCCATTACTGAGCTCGTTGAGGATGATGAAAGAGCAGGAAAATTGGCTATGAGGGCTGCAGGGGGGAATCGGAGAGCTACGGAGAAACAGACGAGCACAGAGCACGATTTCAATCACGCAGTGACAAATGAGATGCGGTACGTTGATACGGTACGGCCGAGGAGCAACGTACCGACCATGTAGGCGGTGCTTCAAACACAAGTTAATAAATTACTGTTTATGGAATGAAAGAGAGTGATTCGAGAAGACTTGAGTGGTGATTATTAATAATACCACTGGGGGGGTTATTTTAGGATTTTATTTTAATGGGATTTTTGCATGGGAAAAAAACTGGGAGACTTTAGAACACTTGTGAAATGCAATGACTTCTACATTTATTTCTATATTATTCATTTTTAATAATACAAAGTTCTCCGTTAAACCAAGCGGGTTCCAAAAATTCTCAACAGTCTGGTGAGTCGTACATCCGAGAGCCAGCGTACCGGTTTTTTCTCTAAGGTCATACCCAGGAATTTAAATTTATTTGTTTATCCATCCATCCATTTTCTACCGCTTATCCGGGGCCGGGTCGCGGGGGCAGCAGTCTAAGCAGGGACGCCCAGACTTCCCTCTCCCCAGACACTTCCTCCAGCTCTTCCGGGGGAATACCGAGGTGTTCCCAGGCCAGCCGAGAGACATAGTCCCTCCAGCGTGTCCTAGGTCTTCCCCGGGGCCTCCTCCCGGTTGGACATGCCTGGAACACCTCCCCAGGGAGGCGTCCAGGAGGCATCCGGAACAGATGCCCGAGCCACCTTAGCTGACTCCTCTCGATGTGGAGGAGCAGCGGCTCTACTCTGAGCTCCTCCCGAGTGACTGAGCTCCTCACCCTATCTCTAAGGGAGCGCCCAGCCACCCTGCGGAGGAAACTCATTTCGGCCGCCTGTATCCGGGATCTTGTCCTTTCGGTCATGACCCAAAGCTCATGACCATAGGTGAGGGTAGGATCGTAGATCAACTGGTAAATAGACTTTACCAACTTTCCTCACCACAACAGACCGGTACATCGACCGCATCACTGCAGAAGATGCACCGATCCGCCTGTCGATCTCCCGCTCCATCCTTCCCTCACTCGTGAACAAGACCCCAAGATACTTAAACTCCTCCACTTGAGGCAGGAGCTCTCCACCAACCTGAAGGGGGCAAGCCACCCTTTTCCGGTTGAGAACCATGGCCTCGGACTTGGAGGTGCTGATTCTCATCCCTGCCGCTTCACACTCAGCTGCAAACCGTCCCAGTGCACGCTGAAGGTACTGATTTGAGGAAGCCAACAGGACAACATCATCTGCAAAATGCAGAGACGAAATCCTGTGGTCCCCAAACCGGACTCACTCCGGCCCCTGACTGCGCCTAGAAATCCTGTCCATATAGATAATGAACAGGACCGGTGACAAAGGGCAGCCGTGCCGGAGTCCAACATGCACCGGGAACAAGTCTGACTTACTGCCGGCAATGCGAACCAAACTCCTGCTCCGGTCATATAGGGACCGGACAGCCCTTAGCAGAGGGCCCCGGACCCCATACTCCCAGAGCACCCCCCACAGGCCACCACGAGGGACACAGTCGAATGCCTTCTCCAGATCCACAAAGCACATGTGGACTGGTTGGGCAAACTCCCATGAACCCTCCAGCAACCTGGCGAGGGTATAGAGATGGTCCAGTGTTCTACGACCGGGACAAAACCCGCATTGTTCCTCCTGAATCCAAGGTTCGACTATCGGCCGTATTCTCCTCTGCAGTACCCTGGCATAGACTTTTCCGGGGAGGCTGAGGAGTGTGATCCCCCTGTAGTTGGAACGCATCCTCCGGTCCTCCTTCTTAAACAGAGGGTACCCAGTCTGCCAGTCCAGAGGCACTGTCCCCAGCCTACACGCGACGTTGCAGAGGTGTGTCAACCAAGACAGCCCCACAACATCCAGAGACTTGAGGTACTCAGGGCGGATCTCATCCACCCCCGGTGCCTTGCCACTGAGGAGCTTCTCAACTACCTCAGTGACCTCAGCTTGGGGGATCGACGAGTCCACAACTGAGCCCTCGGCCTCTGCTTCCTCAATGGAAGACATGTTTCGAAGTACTCCTTCCACCGTCCGAGGATATCCCCAGTCGAAGTCAGCAGATTCCCACTCCCACTGTAAACAGTGTGAGCAGGGTGCTGCTTCCCCCTCCTGAGGCGCCGGACGGTTTGCCAGAATTTCTTCGAGGCCAACCGATAGTCCTTCTCCATGGCCTCACCGAACTTCTCCCAGACCCGAGTTTTTGCCTCCGCAACCACCCGGGCTGAAGCTCGCTTGGCCCTCTGGTACCTATCAGCTGCCTCCGGAGTCCCCCGAGCCAATCAGGCTCGATAGGACTCCTTCTTCAGCTTGACGGCATCCCTTACTTCTGGGGTCCACCACCGGGTTCGGGGATTGCCGCCACGACAAGCACCGGAGACCTTACGGCTACACAAATAACAGTGAGAGACCTATCCCCGACCCGCAGGTGCAGGGAAACGACCCTCTCATTCACCGGGGTGAACTCCAACACATGGTTGCTGAGCTGGGGGGCTATGAGTAAGCCCACACCAGAGTAGTAGAGAGTCCAGCCTCTCTCAAGGAGTTGGGTACCAGAGCCCAAGCTGTGCATGGAGGCAAGCCCAACTATCTCTAGTCGGTATCTCAACCTCCCGCACCAGCTCAGGCTCCTTTCCCCCCAGCGAGGTGACATTCCATGTCCCTAGAGCCAGATTCCGGTCCGGGGATTGGGTTGCCGAGGCCCCCGCCTTCGACTGCCACCCAATCCACATTGCACCAGCCCCTTACGGTTCCTCCTGCAGGTGGTGGGCCCACAGGAGATCGGCCCCACGATCCCATATTTGTTTATTATTTTTTATAAAGATAATTCACTGTGACAATGCACTTGTACACACTGCATCATTTCCATCAATTTTAACCAAAACCACTGTGGTTATCAATTCAAATCCATCGTATTCACCAGATCTTGCTCCTTGTGACTGTTTTTTGGTCCTGAAATTAAAAATGAGGCTGAAGAGGAAAAGATATGGAATAGAATGTGTGCAAGTGTGTCTATTAGTCAGAAAAACATGACGTCTTGATGTGAGAATTGACCTGATTTTGACCCGTTTTAGAGACACACCATGACACAGTGGTCTTGAGCTTGCTTTTGCATAGTCGATGCTTGAGCAGCAGTTTTGTTGTGGCAAAAATCCTGCATAAATTCCGTGCTCTTTAACATCTGCCATGGGAATTGAAGACGACAAATTTGCAAATTCACTTTGCCAACCTTAAAAAATAACGACACAAAAACCACAAGCATCCATGAAGTATGATGCGACTCAGGAGACTGGTTCAGCAGACTGCTCGGTCTGATCCTCTCTCTCTACTTTAACAGTGTTGCGATGCATTTGCAGAAACCCTGTTAAATCTCCACTTTATATCTCATATGCTTACATTCTATTCATTTCCATTCCTGGGAAATTCAGAAAAACTGTCCGGAATGTTTCCACTAAACTTTATTTGTTACGTCACACCGTCGTAAACAAGTCGTGTGTTTGGGGTTTCGCAAAGGAAGCCGTCGGCACTGCGATGTGTTTATGGTCCTGTGCTCTCTGGCGTCTGAAGATAAATCTTGAAGTCTATCATTAATAGAGCCAAAAGCCATGATGTAAAACCGAAGAAAAATAATGTGGGGGCAGAGAGGTATAAAACATCTATTGGCCTTCAGCAGGGCGATTCAGCTCATAACTCAGGAGCGTAAATATCCGAGACGGGCTCCAATCTTCCAGCCCTTGATTTCAGTCTCGTTCTTAAAGGACAAGTTGACTGAATTTTTTTTTTTTTTTATGAACATTGTGAAAGCTTTCAAGCGGTGAGTTGATTAAAATAAATCTTAATTTTAGTTTAAAATGTGAATGTTATCATTATTGAAATGTTATAATATTATTAGATAGAATGTTATATTATCAAAGTGTATCGTCAGAAACATTAAAGGGAAAACAAATAATTTCTTTGGATCTGGCTTGTTGATGTAGGTAGCCTAGTGGTTAAGGCGTTGAACTACTGTCCAGAAGGTCATGGGTTCAAATCCCAAGTCCACCAAGCTGCCGGGCCCCTGAGCAAGGCCTTTAACCCTCAATTGCTCAGTTGTATAAAAAATACAAATTGTAAGTCACTCTGGATAAGGATGTCTGTTAAATGCCAGAAATGATGTTTCCTAAAGCCCCAAATCTGCTGCATTGTTTGTTTGCTCAGCAGATGGCGCCACTGGCATTTCTGCCTGCTACACACACACACACACTCTCACACTTACTTCATTCGGAACTTCTCCTAGAGTTTAAGTGCATTACGTCATGAGATTATCTGCTTCTGCAGCTGTTTCTCTTAGCGAATGCCTGTACTGGTTACATCGTGATTTCCCCGTAGAGAGAGAGATAGAAAGAGAGAGATATATGTAAGTAAAGAGAGAGAGAGAGAGAAAGAGAGAGAGAAACCTAGGAGTGTGTGCAATATCAGCTTGGTTTTGTGTCGTCCCATGCACAAGGGAAGTGACATTTAAGTATGAGAACATTGAAAGCCATTTTTTTTTCACCTTGAGACTTTGCATAACTTGATGTTTTTAAGAGTCGCTCTTATTAACATGGATGTGCTGGGGGTGGGGTGGGGTGGGTCACTTGTCTGGAAGACAGGAGAAGGATTGAAGTCTGTGTGTCTTTCCTGTCCTGCTTCTTCTCATATAAATGGACGGTGAGGTCATTTATCCTTACATCGATACCCCCTCATCTCTCCCCTGCCTCCTCCCATCAATAGCGTGCGGGACCGTTCTACACGGCCAGATTGCAATGAAGGAAGAGAGAGAGCGAGAGAAGGAGAGAGAGAGAGTCAAGGCCAAATCGCACTAGCTGTGTAGATACAGTGAAGATCCTCATCATTCACACTGCCCTCCCTCGGCTCAAATCAAGTACGACCTGCCGAGAGAGCTGAAATATATCTTCACTCGCAGAATTTGCTCCAAGAAAGGCGATGGAAGGGGGAAGCAGGCTTAGTCACATCCTTCAGCTCAAGGGAACAGACTCGGTCCATTAGACGTCAGCTTTTCTTGAACATCAGGTAGCACAAGGAAGGAGGGTCGCTCAAATCATAGAGATTTCTTTTGATTGATGTCGCTCGGCCCCCGTGTGAGTTTTTTTTTTTAAATCAGAACTGGGGCAGACATCCATTCAGAAGCTTTTTATATTTTTCCCCCAAAAAATTGCTTGAATAAAATGCATCATTGTGGAATAGACTTCTGTCCGTGTTTCAAGATATTCACTTTGCAAATGTGTAAACATTTTCATCAGAAATAGCTGCTTTACTTTAGCGCGCTCTCGCTCAGGCAAATATCAAACCATCAAAAGCAACACAGATCTATGTCGTATATACAACGAGGTTGAAAAAAAAAAGAATGAATACAAATAAGATTGATAGGAAACCTAACATCCATTTATGTTACATGTGCAAAGCATGAGACATCCTGTATTTAATGTACAGATGAGATCCATGTAGAAACAGTAATCTCAATTTCTAAATTTCTTCACAATTAAAAATTAACCTAACGGGATGCGTCCAAATGCTGGATTCTTTGGTAGACTTTATATTAAAAATTTAGTAAATTACTTGATCGTCTTGATCCATTAATGCATACAAGACGATCCAACAATGTGTAAAAATTCTTTCTCCCCAAAAATAGTGTTTAAACGTTTACGGTTATACGGCGCATCCTAATTGTACACATATTTAATTAGATGGTGGCTAATTACCTTAAGGACCTGTAACATCTTGCCTGAATCGAGCTGAACACACGGCTGCTTAAAACTAATGATGTTTCTCACTGTTCTGAAATCAGCGTGCAGCTTTTTCAGCTCTCGGAGGTTAAAACCTAAAGCTCCTGCTGACCCGAGATCAGTTTTAAACCTGCTCGAGTCGGAGCTGAAGTGTTTTTCATGAGTCTAATTGGTGTCCCGACATCAGCTAGCCTGATTAGCATGCCTTTGAAGCAGCAGAGCAGCATTAGCCACCGAACAAAGACTCGGCTGATAAGAGCGATTAGGAAGTGACGGGCGTTTCTGACAGGAAGGATCAGAGAGCTGGATTAAACTTTAGGAATCTGAGCACTGGATTAACTTTTAGGAATGCTGTTTATATAAGCTCAGCTGCATTCTTATCAAATCATTACAAGTGAGAAGGTCAGTGAGAAGTTATAGTGCTAAAGCTGTAACACAGGATGATGCCACAGAAGGGTTATCAGAGCTTTGATTATTTAGCTTAGGTTCTAATTAGCAGGCAAAGCTTTGAAGGTTTGTGTATGACTGGGAGGTGTGAGTGTGTGTGTGTGTGTGTGTGTGTGCTGTTGTGCTGTTTCTCAGTGGATGCCGTTTACATGTAACCTTTCACATCCATGTGATGTATTGGCCTGTACATCATGTCTGCCCGCTGATAACCTGAATCAAATGACGAATCTTTATTTATTTTTTTGTTTAATCAAGTTAATTTTCCTTTTAAATCTGTGACATTTAATGACTCGTGATCCTGCACCAGAGTAACAAACCTTATACAATTCCTTAGACACATACATGTCTATATATCTATTATATGTAAAATATAGCTTCAGAAGTGCACATAATAATCATTCGCTCATTATGCATATTCAAAACATAACAACACCTAACATCACATTCAGCAAGCGAGCCAGTGTTGTATTAAAACTTCATCTCCGTTGTTCTTGACAAAACAAGCTCTAAATATAAAAGTAGGTTAACTTTTATCCGGATGAAACCAGCCGCACCCGGTTTGGTTTAAACCTTAGGCAGATACCATGGGACTACTGCTATCACTGGCATGCATAATAAGTGCTATGAGAACAGTGGAAACAGTTAAAAGCACACAGAGACAACTCTATAAAAGGAAAGGAGATTGAGGAGAGTTTTCTGATGTGGGGGTCGAACTTCATGTAGCATAGATCTTTAATCTTTAATACACTGAGGTTTTCTAAATTATAGTACAGCATTGAAATCTCAGTTCTGATTGGCCAATAGGACAGTACTAGCCCTTGAAAGTCAAAGCTCAGGGTTGTACACATGGTGGCGCTAGAGTGTAAAAATGTACAAGGCCATAACATTTGTCATACAATCAAGCTGTAATCTTTGACATAAGACAACGAAAATGTGGTAGCCTAATGGTTAAGGTGCTGTACTACGAATTGGTAGGTTGTGAGTTTGATTCCCACATCCACCAAGCTGCCACTGCTGGGCCCCTGAGCAAGGCCCTTACCCCTCAATTGCTCAGTTGTATAAAATGTAAGTCGCTCTGGATAAGGGCATCTGCTAAATGCAGGAAATGAAAATGTATATTTCCTACAAGACTTCACCAGATCAGAAGTTATAAAAATATTTTTGATCGACCACACCGTTTGCATAGAATGCACCAATGAGTATAATACAACAACGAATAAACACCAACACGAACCTTAGGTTATATCTATATAACACCCAGGCTTTTTAACACCAAACTTCTGGTCTGTGTTATAACAAACATGTCAGGTACAACAAAATTTGTCCTAAAATCAAAGAACTGGCATCTTTTAGATTCACTGAAACCTAACGAATAGAACAACCTTCAGTTTTACCCAGTCGGCCATTTTGAACTGCGTGTTAATCGGCTATATTTGATTTAAACGTATCAGATTATCTTTAGAAATTGTTATCGCTGTTTTATTGAGAGGCCGCAGTTGTACCTCTGAAGCTTATGAAGGCAATTAATTAGAAACGTAGCATTTTGCAACACCTGATAAACATTATTTATCTGTCCTCATCCCCTAGCGTCATCGTAAGCAAGATAAGACCGAGAAAAAAGTCACCAACCACAAAGAAACACGATGCCTGCGAGACAACTGCATCAATTAGATTCTCATTTCTACACCATGTTCTACTAGCGGCATTAAGTGAGTTAATTTATCAGAAAATTAGAGTGAACAGTGTTTCGCTAAGGGGTTCATTCAGAATTAAAATGCTAGAAGGTCATGTTTTTCAGGCGGACCAGAAAATATTAATTCCTTGTCAGCGTTTGCTGGCCCATTAACCAAGCTAAGCCATCACAGGTATATTTAACATGGCTGATTTGCTGGATATGACAGTGAATTATTCATTCATTGCAGTATTAGCTTTAAGTGAAGATTAAGGAGTGTTTTTTAGAGAATTTACAATATCCATGTGTTTCCATAAAATGCCAAATTTGAATTTCAAGCCCCAAATTCAGATTATATTAGATGAGATTTAAAGAGGATGTGACCTCTTGAGCTTTATGTGGAATGTACCAAATTATGTACCGTTGGAGGGTTCATCTGAACAACAGAAGTTTGGCTTGGTTATGGCACCGATTTGGCTGTACAGATGTGAGCTACATGAACTTATCTTCTTTGGCATCCTACTCATAGAAATGCGGCTGTGTTTCAGCACTGAGATTGAGACATCTCATATTCGGTTCACTTCTGGTAGAGATGTGGATGTGGAAAATACAGCTGTACAAATGGGAGCCATGTTTTTTTGCTCTGATTCGACTCACTTCTGGTAGAGATTTGGTTCTGTCACAGCAATGGTCCGGGTATACGGATGTGAGCCGTATTAATTTTTCAGGTTTGTCTTACTTCTGGTGATCAGACTTTGGCTGACTTGAGCTGTGACTCGAGCTGTGGCAGTGTTACACCACTGATCTGGCAGTATGGATGGGGGTTATATTACTTTTTCAGATTTGTCTGACTTTTTGTATCTATGTGGCTGTGTTACATCACTGCTTTGGCAGTACAAATGTGATCGATATGAAATATTCTGACTTGGCCCTCTTCTGTCAGAGATGTGTCTGTGTCTGTATTATGGCATCGCTCTGTCATTACAGACATAGGCCTGATTTGGGTCCACTGGGAAATTTATGACTTCCATATACGTATGTAGCGCCCCTAGCATTACCGGCTATAATGGGGTGGCTAACCTGAGCTCTTTTAACTAATTTCTAACAATCTTAAACATAATCAATCTGTCTTATCTTTACTTTGAGATGGGTTCTATTTATAATTAAATGTATTAGACTACCAGGTACCAAGAAATATGAAACACACTTCAGTCTTGTAAATATAGACACAACACAATTTAAACAATATGAACAGTTTACTAAATGGGAGGTCAAATAAAATATTGTGCAGATCACTTTCAAAATCAAGTTCAAGTTTAAATGAAAAATATCAGTAAAATATACAACTTATTACTACAACTTGGCCAAAATAAATAATAAAAGCCGGCAAAAGTAAATGAAAACTTTACTCAGTCTACCAGTTGCAGGCCTGTGCGTAGCTGGGGTTCGTAGAAACCAAACAAAATGGCCACTTCACCACGAGGGCAACAAACGGAAAAATGGTACCTTGATGAAGATGGTTTACACACCTGGCTCGCGTCAGAAAGAAAAAGGTCGCTGGATAACACAAACAGAGCTTGGATGCTTCACGGGATACTCCTTCGCCACACGTAGTCCTTGCTAGTTGAGCTAGCTATCCGCCAGTCCATTAGCCAAGTTCATGCACACGGCGCGATAATCCACAACTTAAGTTTCCATTCGTCAGAGGCGATGTAAACGTCTTTCCGATGTTTTTACCACTCCAAACAGAAACTATCGCTACACAGGGTTCGGGTTGAACACCTAATTAGCTTCGTTACACTACTCAAAGAACAGGTCGTACTTTTTTGTTCAACAGCTCCGTTGTCTCACTCTCCCTCCTTTTTTTTTCTCTTCCTCCTCCTGCCCGCGCGCACCCAGCATGCATCCATCCTCATGTGACACATATACTTAATAAAACTTAAACAAAATACAAGTTCTTTTTAAATAATCTTTCCCAGCATATTTATATTAATTAAACAAAAATGCATTTAACAAATAATTAATTATTTTTAATTACGGTTAACTTATACAGATGTCACGTGACCTCGTTCCCTCACATGTCTGGCCAATGAAATAACTCTCCTAACATTAATTTGTAAAACTATTTATGGAATTCAAACAATGTCTTTAGCATAAAGACATAAATCAAAAACAAACACCCATAACTTTATCTGGGTTACACCTTCCCCCTTCTAAATGTCTGTATGTCCTCATAAGACACTAGGAAAGTTAACTAAGGCTCTTTAGGGGTGCAACAACTATTATATGTATTTATTGTTTTCTTACTCTGATCCAATCTTAATAACAATACCCCTGTGCACAATAGTTAGAGGCTGATCTTTGGATCTACCTAACTCATCATACGTGAGTCTAATGGTTGGCTTCACAGACCTCTTTTGTCTGGGCTCAGGTCTGGACACAACAATGTCTTCACGGACATTAGTCTGTTCTTTTTCTGGTTCAGACTCTGATTCAAGACCAGGTGTCTCTTCTGCAGTTAGACTTTCTTTGCACTCCTCATCTCTGTTCTCATCAGACTCAGAGTCCAAGTCTCTCTCAGAGTATTCATCACCTGTACAATCTCCTTCGGGAGTAAGGTGGGAGTCCGCATCATCATCATCATCATCACTTCTAGGTCTAGAGACACTGGTAACTGTAGGTGCAAACTCTCTCTGTGTTACACAATATTCCAACTCAGAAGATGAATCGGAAGACTCTGATAACTCTGGAGTATCTGATCTTACATCTCTCTTATTTTGTGTAACTGCTCTGGTTCGAGGTCGGACTGGCAGATTTTTACCAGGATCAGCAGGGGGCATTCTCACTAGCTGTCCAATGGGAAGAAGATGATCTCTGTGTATGGTCTTTGTCCCAGGACTACCATCCTCCCGCTTAACCTTAAACACAGGTAGATTAGGCAGTTTTCCCATAACAACATAGGGTTCCTGCTTCCACTTGCTTTCTAGCTTGTGTTTCCCTCTCAGACCTAAGTTCCGAAGAAAAACTCTGTCACCAATTTCTAATGCTCGAAAAGTGACTCGTTGATCATACAATCGTTTGTTTCTCTGGTGCCTTTTATCTGCAGCATCAGAGGCTAACTTGTAGGCTTGCTTCAAGTTCTCTTTTAGCTTTGCAACATACCGAGAATGACCGGTGGTCTCTATACCATCAGGGGACGTTCCAAAACACAAGTCCACTGGAAGTCTTGCCTCACGCCCAAACATCAAGTAATAAGGTGAATACCCAGTGGCATCACACTTTGTACTGTTGTACGCATGGACCAAGTAACTCACTTGTTGGCTCCAGGTGCGCTTCTTCTCATGGCCCAGAGTACCAAGCATCGACAATAAGGTACGATTAAACCTTTCGGGCTGCGGGTCTCCTTGTGGATGATAAGGGGTTGTCCGAGACTTACGAATCCCCATCAACTGCAGGAGTTCCCGTATCAATCGGCTCTCAAAGTCTCTACCTTGATCTGAATGGATCCTGGTAGGGAGTCCATAATGTACAAAGTACTCTTCCATAAGGATCTTAGCCACGACTTGGGCCTTTTGGCTTTTTGTTGGGAAAGCCTGAGCATACCGTGTAAAATGGTCAGTGACTACAAGTACGTTACTAAACCCTTTGGAGTCTGGCTCCATGGAAAGAAAATCCATGCACACCAGGTCCATAGGCCCATGGCTTATAATCTGGTGTAATGGAGCAGCTTTCTGTGGAGGGGTCTTGTAAGAAATGCACTTTCCACAATTTTTTATGTACTCCTCAACATCTACAGACATCTTTGGCCAGAAGAACCTACTCCTGAGTAGTTCAATGGTCCTTTCCTGCCCAAAGTGTCCTAAATCATCATGCATAGCCCGCATAACCATTTCTCTGAACTTTCTTGGCAAGAGAAGTTGACAGACTTCATCGCCTGATGATCGTTTGCTGAAACGGTACAACAAGCCATCTTTCAGTGACAACTTTCCAGTTTCTCTCTTCAGACGTAAGAGCTCTGGGTTGATGTTCTTGTCATCTGGCCAATTCCCATGATTGACAGCCTGAATGGCTGGTCCAATGGCATCATCCTCTTCCTGAGCTCTCCGGAGATTCTGCCTAGACAGAAGTTCAAGGGACTTTAACTCCAGGTGTGTCGGGAAAGCATACAGGTTTGGGACACAATGGGGAGATGCCCCCAACTGAGTAACATAGACAGGTGAACTGGTAGGAAATGCTGGCTGAGACCCAGGCTGACAGAGTGTCTTCACACCCGACTGAGGTATTGTCACCCATTCATCTGCTCCTTTCACATCTGGCATGTTTCTAGATAATAAGTCGGCATCTATATTGTGTCGGCCCGGTCGATACTGAATGTCAAACTCGTATGTCGAGAGGGCAGCTAACCAGCGATGCCCTACTGCACTGAGCTTTGCTGTAGACAGCACGTATGTAAGGGGGTTGTTATCCGTACGTACTGTAAATCCTGCTCCATACAAGTACTCATGAAACTTGTCGACTACGGCCCACTTGAGCGACAAGAATTCTAACTGATGTACAGGGTAGTTTCTTTCAGATATGCTCAGCTTTCGGCTAGCGAACGCAACAGGTCGTAAGCCCTCAGCAGACTCTTGATATAAGACAGCGCCCAGTCCTTTTAAGCTGGCATCAACATGTAGGATGTATGGCTTTTGAGGATTTGCAAAGGCCAGTACTGGTGCATGCGTCAAACAGTGAATAATCTGGTGAAATGCGTCTGTACAAGATTGATCCCATCTTTCTCTAAACGGTTCTGACTCTCTCAAGTAAACTCTTGTCACATCCAAGGCTTTTTTCTTACTCTTTTGAGTGGGAGCATAGCCCTTGGTGAGCTCAGTAAGGGGTCTAACAACTGCAGAATAATTTGCAATAAATCTGCGATAATAGCCGCAAAATCCAAGAAAAGACTGCAGTGTCTTGAGGTTTGTTGGCATAGGCCACTGTGTAACGGCATCAATTTTTTCTGGGTCAGGAGCAACCCCTTCTGCAGACACAATATGCCCAAGATATTTTACCTTGGACAAGCAGATCTGACACTTATCTACAGAAAGTTTCAGCCCAACCTCTCCAAGACGGTCAAGGACCTTGAGCAACCTCTCTTCATGCTCTTCCAGGGTTTTTCCAAAGACAATTAAGTCATCAAGATATACCAGGACTTGTAAGAGGTTCATGTCCCCAACTGCCTTCTCCATTAACCTTTGGAAAGTAGCTGGAGCCCCTGTAATGCCCTGTGGCATCCGTTCAAATTGAAAAAACCCTAATGGGCATATAAATGCGGTTTTCTCTTTGTCTTCTTCAGACATTGCTATCTGGTAGTAGCCACTACGCAGATCAAGTACGGAGAACCATTGACTCCCTGACAGTGCATTCAGTGCATCCTCAATGCAGGGTGTAGTATACTGGTCAGGTATGGTTCGGCTATTTAGCAGTCTGTAATCTATGCACATCCTGACAGTCCCATTCCTTTTCCGGACCACTACAATCGGAGATGCATAGGGGCTTCTAGATTCAGCTATGATCCCTGCCTGCAACAGTTCCTGCAGATGCTTTCGCACATCTTCAATGTCAGCAGGAGCCAGTCGACGAGATCTCTGACGAAAGGGACGAGCATCCGAAAGTCGAATTTTATGCTCCACTCCTTTGGCTAATCCCACATCCCACTCATGCATAGAGAAGACATGAGACTTCTGGGCCAGTTTTCTACGCAGTCTATTTTTCCATTGTTCTGAGATTGGAGAGTCGCCAAAGTTCAACAAATTTACATCAAACTCAGATGAAACTGTCTCTCGAGGAGGAATAGTAGTGACTGCATCAGCATAATAAATACATCCTATCACTGCTCCGACAGGTATAGTGGTCTCTTTCAAACATTCATTCTTGACCAGTACTCTGAAACTATTGATATCCAATGCTCCACTGGGCACAACCATAGGGTGAAGAAATACACCTGCAGGAAGATCAGCTTTTGGGGATGAGTCAATCATCAGGATCTCATGCTCCACATGATTCTTTAACTCAACCTTGCACACTGCATGTGTTGCATCTCCTGGCTGTAAAGTCAACGGGCCTGCACCTTGCCATCTGACCTGACCAACCTCTTCATCTCCTTGGACAGAAGCATTAAACTCATTGTGTGCAGGTTCATCTTCCTGTACATTAACAGAAATGCCAAGGGTTTGGGCCACATCAATACCATTCTCCCTACATTGTTTCACTAGCCGTCTGACGTGACTAGCATTTGTACCCACGATAACTGGCGTTTGGTCTTCAGCTCTAGAACTGGGACATATGAGAGCAAGAAGTGTTACGACCTGGCGAGTCCCAAGCACCTCCGCTGGATATTCCAAGTCTACCACTACATAGCCACGGTAAGGGTAGCTTGTACTAGATTCACTCAAACCCCAAAGTGACAAACCAGAAACAGGCTGTATCGGTGTATCTGACAAGTATTTTTCATACCAATGCTCGAAAATGATTGTCACCTGTGAGCCACTGTCCAACAACGCAGTGCAGGGCTTTCCATTTATTCTCAATGGCACTATGCTAGGTGGGCCAACCAGTCCATCAGGTACTCCTGTACCCACTGGCTTTTCAATAGTGTTGTTCTTCACTGCGCAATTCAAACCACTAGAGGTGGTGTCACCTGGCTGGTGGCTGTTCTTTGACATTTTCAAAGCTTGAATGAGCTTTTTAATGACTTTTGACTGATCTTCAGGGTTTTGACACTTCGCAGCAAAATGACCGTTTTCGCCACATCGATAACAGAAGTGTTGATCTGAGCCCCTGAATGGTTTTCTTGGAGAACTGGCCACTGGTTTTGAAGAATTTATGGCTGAAACTGCAGCTTGCGGTTCAACAACATTCTGTGTAAATTTCTGTTGTAGGCGCTTCATCTGTTTTTTCAATGCTAATACTTCACTCTCAGAACTGTTTTCGCTAGGTGTAGTCAGGGGAGATTTCTCTACATGGTCTGATCGAACTTGCGCTGGCTTTGACACCACAGCAGCAACTAACGACTTGAGCTCTTTTATCTCAGACTTCAAGTGTTGAAGTTCAGTCTGCTTTACTGCCATCTCCTGTCTGATGCAGGCACTTTGCACAACAGGACTAATCTTTCTCCTTGATGCTTCATATTCTTCCTCTTCACGTATCTCCCTCAATAATTCGAGAAATGTAGGCGGCTTTGCTTTCCTTTCTCTCAATCGGAGATTGACCAACATCAGATCAGAGGCTATAGCACCTCGCAATAACTGTTCTAATCTTGCTTTATCAGCACAATCAGAAGGAAGACCACCTTTCTGGACCACCTTATTTAGTGAATGTTCTAGCCGTCTAAGGAAATCAGATAGCTTTTCACCAGCTTGCTGCTGCAATGAACGAAATGCAAAGTACAAGTCATCTCCTGACTCTGCTGTACCAAAAGCATGCTCAAGAGCCTCTAGACAGTCTTCAGGACTCACCTCTGGATTACTAGCTCGCACAGCTTTAACAAGTTCTAGTGCTGGGCCTCTAAGACTTTCCATCAGTCTCCGTTTTTTCTCTTGGAAGGAGCAGTCACATTCCTCCACCATGACACGCGCCTGCTCCAGCCAGTGATCAAACTGTTCTTCCCCTGCTGGAGTGGGCAACATTCCAGAGAAAAATCGTAGGCGGCGATAGCTAACATGTTCACTGGAAGGCTTAGAGGTTTTATCCAAAAGATCTGACACAGCTCGCAGTATTGCCTCAGTTGGGTTAGAGGCAGGTTCATCTCCTGGAAAGAAACTGCGAAGATCCTCCAAGGTTTTACCTTCAGCCTGCAGTAGTCCTGCTAACTTTTGATTAAACCCTGGCACCTCCATTTGTGGGCATTCATCTGCTCTAATGATAGGCCATGGTTCACCACCAGTATCAGAAAAGATTTCGGAAGGAACACTCTCTCCTCTTACAGTTTCTTTACATTCACACAAGACCATATAAGTATTGTGCTGCAGGCTAAAAGTCCGGCCTCTGACACGAACACGGCCCCAACTCTTCACCTTCTGAAGAGTATCTTCAACATCACTTACACCCACGTCATCTGGGATGATAACCATAAGTGCATGAGTTTCATCTAAAGCTTCACCACGGCACCACCCTTTAAGCTCTAATGCTAGCTCTGCTCGGCTTGCCATGTGGTAACTTATCACTACTCGCAACTTTAGTTATTAAAAACCCACTCCAATATCCCAGCGGTGCCTCCAAATTATGTAGCGCCCCTAGCATTACCGGCTATAATGGGGTGGCTAACCTGAGCTCTTTTAACTAATTTCTAACAATCTTAAACATAATCAATCTGTCTTATCTTTACTTTGAGATGGGTTCTATTTATAATTAAATGTATTAGACTACCAGGTACCAAGAAATATGAAACACACTTCAGTCTTGTAAATATAGACACAACACAATTTAAACAATATGAACAGTTTACTAAATGGGAGGTCAAATAAAATATTGTGCAGATCACTTTCAAAATCAAGTTCAAGTTTAAATGAAAAATATCAGTAAAATATACAACTTATTACTACAACTTGGCCAAAATAAATAATAAAAGCCGGCAAAAGTAAATGAAAACTTTACTCAGTCTACCAGTTGCAGGCCTGTGCGTAGCTGGGGTTCGTAGAAACCAAACAAAATGGCCACTTCACCACGAGGGCAACAAACGGAAAAATGGTACCTTGATGAAGATGGTTTACACACCTGGCTCGCGTCAGAAAGAAAAAGGTCGCTGGATAACACAAACAGAGCTTGGATGCTTCACGGGATACTCCTTCGCCACACGTAGTCCTTGCTAGTTGAGCTAGCTATCCGCCAGTCCATTAGCCAAGTTCATGCACACGGCGCGATAATCCACATCTTAAGTTTCCATTCGTCAGAGGCGATGTAAACGTCTTTCCGATGTTTTTACCACTCCAAACAGAAACTATCGCTACACAGGGTTCGGGTTGAACACCTAATTAGCTTCGTTACACTACTCAAAGAACAGGTCGTACTTTTTAGTTCAACAGCTCCGTTGTCTCACTCTCCCTCCCTTTTTTTTTTCTCTTTCTCCTCCTGCCCGCGCGCACCCAGCATGCATCCATCCTCATGTGACACATATACTTAATAAAACTTAAACAAAATACAAGTTCTTTTTAAATAATATTTCCCAGCATATTTATATTAATTAAACAAAAATGCATTTAACAAATAATTAATTATTTTTAATTACGGTTAACTTATACAGATGTCACGTGACCTCGTTCCCTCACATGTCTGGCCAATGAAATAACTCTCCTAACATTAATTTGTAAAACTATTTATGGAATTCAAACAATGTCTTTAGCATAAAGACATAAATCAAAAACAAACACCCATAACTTTATCTGGGTTACACGTACAACCTCAATATAATGCTTTCTGCAGTCTGTGACCTTGTGGTTATTCCTGATGAACTTCCAGTCATACTATAAGGTAGCTGGTCATTGTATAGCCAATAGCCATTGTATACCTGGTTCCAGATTTTTGAGCCAGCATTTTAAAAACTGCTTTAAATGAATTATATACTAAAACCTTTTATATTTGACACTGGTTATAAAGTTCCTGCAGTAATTCTACCGTCCTACAGGGTTTTAATTGTTGCCGTGTCTTAGTGGCTAACACTTGACTCAGCTGATATGCTCCTTTATACATTATGCATGATCATCCCTACTGCTTTCAGTCAATAAGAACACTTTATTGACTTACTGTATATTGCTGATGAATGATGGATGCCTGATTTAATAAACTGAACAAAGTTGTGCCGGTTTAATGACTGTAAATACACCCAGTTTGTAGGCATCAGACCCCATTTTTTGGACCCCGTTCTTTCTGAGATGTATGGCACGGTGCAGGTAGTACAGTAGGAGGTGAATGAAAGTGGCTCATTAGAAAGGCAAGTTAAACCCAGCCCTCAATATCTCAGTCTAATTAGGAGCTATTGTAAGGAGCTCTATCCTCAGGGAGTGCCGGTAAAGGGCTGCTGATTCTCATCCTCTCATTTCCACTCTGGATCATTGACCATCATTGACCAGAGTTGCTCCCCAGAGAGCTGGCACGTGAACACAGCAGGCACAGATGAATGTCATATACATGATAATGAGCTGCGACTCGACAATAAACGCGTGACTGAAGGACCGAGGTGTGATTTGGTCATTTAGAAGTAAATTTTTCATAGATGATTACTTTATGTGATTATTACACAGCACAGCAGAGTGCAGCGGCAGGTGGTGATGTCAGAATGTTTTCTTATATTACTTCTAACACGATACAGGTTACAACAGGCACAAAGTCAGGGATTCTTTTCCTCATGGTGAAGGGACTATGATGTATAAAATCAAAATTATACTGATGAGGGTGGTGTACTCATAACGCTTTGGTGGATCTAGAATCATTGCCATGTTAATAATATTAATACGGGTAGGACCATTGGCATAAATTTCATTTAACAGTAGGGGGGGACAATAAATATAAAATTTCTCATGAGGAATTTTTGAAGGGGGACACAAATAATACAGTCTAATTGTACTTATAAAGATATGTCCCCACAGGGAAAAACTTTGCTTTTATCATTATTATTGTAGCATGGAGACTACAATATTTTTTTTGGGAGGGGGATGCTACAAATGTCATTATGATTATTTTCAAAGTTTTTCTCAGGTTCTGTGACAGCAGATTTTTCTTCAAAACTATTTATTGCATTGTTTGTGTTGTTTACAGTTAAGCCATCAACATACAATAAAATATAAACATGACTGTTATTGTGAAAAATCTATATAAAATAAGTAATGTTTTGTAACAAAATCAATTATTAAATAATTAATTTACAGTAATTGCTCTATTTATAAAAACAACAAAACGGCTTTGGCGTGTTAGTTGCAGTGCGCTATGCAACAAGCTATTGTAAACAAGCTAAAGTTAACCAGATAAGTAATATTTTAATCGCTAATATATCAGATTCATGTAAAATTACATCGGTAATCAGCATTTTTGCCGCAACTAATTTATGAATGAGTCTGCATCAACTACATTAAAGAGAATCGCTTTACTTTACTTTATCCCCTACTTAATGGAGTTCAACATTAATTGAGCCGCAGCCACACACCTGACTGAGAGTAGGTGAGATGAACTGGGAAAGCAGGCAGTGAGTCAAACCACTGTGAGGAAGGGGAGGGGGAACTCAACTGTTTCTAAATGCATTTTTTTTGCGTTTTTTTTCTACTTACACAATTATTTAGGTATACATACATATATCTTTCACAACAGAGAGTGCGATATTTTTTAAATAATTTGGGTAGGACAATTTAGAACAGAGCCAGTGAGACTGATTTAAAATAGCACACAGGTATTTGGTTAAATGGTGTCTTGCATTAGAGCATCAATATTAGCTTAGGATCTTTGAAACAAAAAGGCAGGCACAATCCTGATAAGTTGTTTCTACTGTAGTTTTTGGCATAGCATAAACAAACAAACAACTACACTCATTAATTAGCTAAATTGCATTAAAGTGAAATTTGTACTGGAACATTATTATAGTGCTAAAAGGTTTATAACCAGATGCACTGTGTTCTTTTGCTAAGCATGATTTGTTCAGGTCTGTGCAAGCTAGCTGAGTAACATTAGCGAGCTAATTCGAGAGTCTTATAGTGGTCGGGATTCAAGTCCAACACAAGACATAACGCATGCACACACACACACAGACACACACACGTGCGCGTGCTTTCACAGTGAAGGGGATTTTAGTACTCAATCCACCTACCATCATGTAATTACTGTAAATTTGTGTATTCCAGATATCTTGACATTTAATCAAGCTAAGGTTTCTCTTGCTAATGTTAACCAGCTGGATCAATACCATTGTTATTTTGCTGGTTTACGGGGGCTTGATGGTGTGAGGAGTCCAAAAAGTGCCTCTAAATCTGACAGTAAAGTACTTTTGTGGCATTGCCAGGGCAACCAACAGCAGCTCATGAACACTGAGGTGTGTCATACGCAGTCAATTTTCAGTTTCTGTGTGATGCCTGGATGTAATTGGCCAAGTCTTGAGGCTTTCTTGGTACTTGACTGGTCTCTGTGACCTCAAACATAAGTGTGCGTATGGGGAATTTTAAACACAAATGGTGTGTTCATAATCAAATAAAAAAAAAAAGATAAAAAGCTGACAGGATTTTTAAGTGTGTGTCATTTTTAGATAGAGACTCTGTGAAAGTGTGATCTGACCTCCAAGTTATTAAAATCGCTGCACTCTTCTTCCCATGTAAAAGTTACAGTGATTAAAGTTCTTCATCTGTTGAAAACAGCAGGAGATTCATTTCACTGTAATGTAGTGGAGTCCCCCGGACTCCTGTGGCTAATTCCAAATATGAGCTTGGAACACACACACACACACACACACACACACACACACACACACACACACACACACACACACATTCCAAGCAGATCTTATATGCACAAAGCCTCAAAGACAAATAACTGCTGAGCCGTCCTACTGCCAGTCACAATTATGCTCCTGAGATTCATCCTAATCCCTACAAATAAACATGAATATAAAAGGGATAAAAAATAAAATAAAAAAACAACCGCTTTACAAGATTCTCTAAATGTGCCCTATGGAGGACAAAAAAAACCCTAAAATGTACTAAATCACTTTCATTTGAATGAATTAGAACTATTAACAGACTCGGTAGCAGTAATAATGGATGCTGAACGTTTCTTTTATTATTAATATGATATTTAAATGTTTCTCCCCTCATTTGAGGAGCTGCATTGGCTTTCCTCAATGCTGTGAAATTCCCAGGCATTTAATTCTCTCTGGATTTCACACTATTATGATATCATGAAATTTGTTATGGTCACATGACAGTCACTGGTGCCTGGAGGTGTGAATTGGTACGAAACTGGAGAAGCGATTTCTCACCACTTAATTGATCCAATGAAGGTCCTCACCATGTGCTAACAAAGCCTTCACCTCCTGCAGTAAGACCAGGATGATTGAAAAGCTACTTCAGGACTTTGGAAGTGTTTATGACCCATTTGGACTGTTTTATCAAAGACTTGGTAAGATGATACCTCATATCTGGAGCATGATACCTCATATGTTTGTCTTATATTGTTTGTAATGAGGTTAAATAAAGTATATTATAATACATTAGTGCCTGGTCTAGTTACTTTCTGCATATCTCATCTTACAATTTTCACCCTTTGATATTGATATACAAGAACCACCTAAAATTACAGGTTTATGCTTTTTAGCTAAAGCAGTCATCAGGCAAAAATATGAATAAAATTTGCTCAGTTCACTAAACAAGAAAGAACACATATTCTGAAAGATGCATTTATTAAGGTACTTTTCACCAGCATTTTCGTTTATGAATCTTTTAGTAAAATGTGAACACAAAAAGAAAATATTCCTGCACTAATATAACACTCACAGTAGCGGGGATTTTTTTTTCATGCATTTCATGCATATTCTCAGCGATGCCAATCAGCTGAAAATTATGAAAGTACATATGCAGATCAGCTTATTTATATTTAGTCACGCTTTCAACACTCCGTAAAAAATGAAATGCTCACAGAGAGCTGAAAATGAAATGATGAAAAATGAAGCTTGGCATGTGCTAAATTTTCCAGTAATGCAGCTCAGACACTGCAACACCTCGTCTAAAAAAGACTCTTCCTTCTTTAATCTGGAGCGATTCATTTTGCTCTAGTAGATTTACATTTAATTAGCTTTTTATTGAAAATTAAACTGGGGGGCATGGTGGCTTAGTGGTTAGCACGTTAGCCTCACACCTCCAGGGTCGGGGTTCGATTCCCGCCTCCGCCTTGTGTGTGTGGAGTTTGCATGTTCTCCCGTGACTCGGGGGTTTCCTCCGGGTACTCCGGTTTCCTCCCCCGGTCCAAAGACATGCATGGTAGGTTGATTGGCATCTCTGGAAAATTGTCCGTAGTGTGTGAGTGCGTGAGTGAATGAGAGTGTGTGTGTGCCCTGTGATGGGTTGGCACTCCGTCCAGGGTGTATCCTGCCTTGATGTCCGATGACGCCTGAGATAGGCACAGGCTCCCCGTGACCCGAGGTAGTTCGGATAAGCGGTAGAAAATGAGTGAGTGAGTGAGTGAAAAGTAAACTGTCCTCTTTTAATCACTAACGTAATAAAACGATAAAAGGTGAATATCATAAATAGATAAAGTTCAGAAACATTGTGATTAAAAAGATTAAAAAGATTTTTTTAGATGGTCACGCCCGCATTTGTGAGTCTTCTTGTATGTTAATTTCCACAAACCCAGGAACCTTTATAAGATAAGAAAGCTTGCGAATGAATTGGATTTTTACAAATACCTTGATTTTATGTGTAAACGCTCTGGAGATAATTTTCCAAATCAGAGTTTGTTCAACATGAGAAAAGGAGAGCATTAAAACCCTGAGAATTCCTCAGCTCAACTTCCTTTATTCAAAAAAAATATGCATAAAATTGTACACTTCATTAAAATTTGAAACTTGCTGTGTAATCTCAAGGGGCTAACTTTTTTTTCGTCTCCAGAGAAAGTCAAAAGCAAGCGTCCACGCATGACCGCAGCGATTTTTATCTCCAACCACATTCCCTTACATGGCTGCTCAAGTGATGACATAACCAGCCACTTTTTTCCAATTATAGGTCTGTACCTTAGAGGCAGCTGCAGGCAAATGCAAGAATGGTACTGCGTGAGAAAAAGACACCGCGAGGCGTCAGCACGAACTTCTTCCTTCTGTCCCATTTCTGTCAAGCAGAAAGAGAGAGAAACCCAGACACGGGGCCTTCTGCTGTGTTGAGGCTTTCGTTTGGAAAAAAAACACAGGAGGGAATTTTTCTGAGATTTCAGAAAAAATTTCACTGTTGTTGTCATTTGTTTTTGTTTTCATCTGCATCACGTCTGCGTTAAGAGGGTTGTGCGTGTAGGAGGCCGGGGGGGAAAAAAAATACGTAGGTCTTTGAACCCCAACAGACGAGACAGGCGTACCTTGTGTGGGATGGTGGAGTGTGATTTTTTGAAAAAAAAATTTTAAAGCTTTTTTTTAGTGCCAGGTTATAAAGATATTACCGGGAACAGAGACGTCTGGAGTAATGTGCACTTAGGATGATGAGTCATTTGTAAAGTGCTAAATGAAAGCGAATTGTATAATTTATATAAAACGGACCAAATCGTGCTTGTTCTTTTTAATTACAAAATTCCCATTGACTATGTACATATAAATATTAAAAGGAAGCACTTTACTTAGCGATACTTTTCATAGGGCTATATGACACAAGATGCTGATGACCGGCTGTTATCGCTCTGATTGACGGGGTAGAGAGGAACTCCGTCCCTCCTACGCCATCGGGATTTTATACGTGCACTTTTTTCCCTGTTGCTGCATTCTGGATCCAGATAATCCATTCTGACAAGTGACATACATCAACCCAGACATTTATAAAGGCTTTATCGAGTTTGATGTCAAGTTGATATAACGCCTAAATCGTTTTTTATTCATTCATCAGTCAGTAAGGGCTTCATACTCATCTGGGTCGTGGTGGATTTCAGGGAACGGGGTGTGGGTGTGTTTTGGGGAGGTGGGAGGAAACTGGAGAACCCAGTGGAAACCTATGCAAATACAGGGAGAATGTGTGATGCTCCATAGACAATAATCCCAGGTCAGGATCGAGCCACAGATCCTGGAGCTGTGAGATTCAAGAGACAAACACTAAACAGTAGAAATGAGTGAGAGGAGATAAACAAAGGCCCTGTGAGCTTTTCTACATTCTTCAGCACAGATTTCGACACACGATGTAAATTTTTCCTAAATTAAGCATTTTGCATTGCTGATAAAGCGCTCACGGGCAATTCATCAAATTATCTGTAAGACGTCCAACACTGCTAAACAAATGGCCTATGGAGGGAGTGCGTGTCTCAGGAGACAGGAGACAATGCTCTGAGAAAGTTTTCTTTTGCTGACATGCCTTCAGAAAGTGCAGAGAAGGATAATAATAGGCCAGGTCCTAGACACTGCTGGATCTGGATGTTCTGTGCAGGTTTCCGTGAATAGATTTCCCACACACTTCCCCCTCAATGAGCTCTACACTTATTCATAAAACACCAGACTCAGTTAAAACATACACCTCATGGTTGTACAGAGTATTTCATCGATTATAATCGCGTTCACGCTCCATCGCGCTCTCTGTGTTTTTCTTCCGATACGATGATGTAAGCCTTAGTTTGGTTAAAAACAGTCCAGTCCAAATGTAATCGAATATACCTGGATTTAACATCCACAGATACGCTGTGGTAAGTTTTGGATGATGGATTTTTGCTCCAAAGCTGAAAAAGTCAACTTACGAGATAAGCACTTGAGAGTTAAGGGCTTTGCGTTTGAAGGGTCCAGCAGTGGCTCTCTGGTAATCCTGGGATTTGAACTTGTATCCTTCTGGACTGTAGTTCAGCCCTTGATGCCTAGTATGATGACACTGATCCTAAAAAAAAGAATAAATAAAAAAATAATTAAATAAATTATTTTCACCATTAAACATATGGCCCTTGCTTTGTTCTACTGAAATTAAACCCTTTCTGATAACAAGTCTTCTTTGCCGGGGTTAGATGTTGTCATACTAGGCCTTAGTTAAAATCCTGGTCACGCATTCTGGCTTCCAAAGGGTTAAAGCTGCTGCCCAGCACGTTCTGTGTGATTTATGTGCACTATGCTACATGCTAGAGCTACACTTATTTCACCTGACTGCCTTAAGATAAACTGCAGTCCCCCGCAGGCCACGGATCAACGCCTTCATGATCCGGAGTCCCGTAAAGCAATTGATCCCACCCAGAAGGTTTAGGAGTACTGACTTCCCTATTAGTCTGCATTGTTAACACTGCTGCTAATGCACTGGAAACACAGGGTAAAAGGCTAGTTAGTGATCCGTCTCGCTAGCTGTCTGTGCTTCAAGTTCAATTTGCGCTTTTCCTTTGTAAAACCCAGAGGCATTTTGAATTTGCTCGGGGAATCATTTGCGGTTTTAGAATTACCGACGGTACATGGTGCCTTATTTGTACAGCCATGTACAAGCTGTTTTCAGGTGATTTTCAAGCAATTACTGATTTCATCTCTTTAATATTTGATGCAGGTAGCAAAAAAGATGCTCCACTCAAACATCTGGTGTCGACGTCTTTCTAAGAGTCTCGCCGGCGTTCGACGCATCCTTCTTGATGCACTTATGCTGCTCGTTGAATGGCGGCAAAAAACAGGTGGAGAGTCTGATGAGGCAGTCATTCAGTCAGACAGGCAGATATAGTGTGAGATGCTCCTATTTCCTGCACTCTAACAGAATCAGAGATGAAATAGAAGATGGTGCAATCCCATGCCACATACATAAGCGATACACCATCAGGGTGATAAGGATTATGAGAATTTCTATTAGATCTGGCAGAAAAGAACAAAATTGACAATAGTTGGGGAAACTGTAGGAAATATTAATCTTTGTTTTCAGATTTGCATTCCAGGTCATGGATCTAATGCTCCTGCTTGATCAATATGCAATGTGCTAATCCGATAATCCGATGATTTCCATGCCAGGCTGGAGTGTAATTAAAATCTACATTTTAGACTGGAAAAAGGAAAATGGTCATGGCAGACCACTCGAATACAGTATTTACTAATTTAACACAGCTAATGTTATGCTGTGCGAGTAGGCAGATGTGATGAACGCAGCACAAGAGAGGAGTCGAATGTGTAAATTCAGGCTTCATGGTTGTCGGCAGGAAGCATAAAACAGGGTGTCAGTGTGGCACAATGGATGTGGAGGCAAGAGGGAGCAATCAGGCTCCCTTCCCTCAGAGAGATGGAGAGTCCCGCCGCGTACACAAACAACTAATCAAGACTCGACACTGACGGATAGCTCATCCTGCCTGGAAATCTATCAGAACGGCCAGGACCTGTCCACTTCGAATCCAGTGGCTGTCCAAACTGGGGGCTAATGGACAGCGGCTAGGTAAATAGATCATTAATTGCACATAATGTGCGATGGAGAATTTTAAATCTTTCCCCAACCTTCTCAACCTCCACGATCCATTTCTTGAGTGCGGCATAAACGAGTAAATAAAACTCCTGTCCGATCGTTTTTTTTTTTTTGTCTTTTTTCTCCATCCCTGAACTAACGAGTGACAAATTTACCACCGTGTCTGGTTTCATCCCTGCTGCCGAAAATGTCAGGGTCACTTAAATCTATGGCAGCATTTATTAGCGTGTTAATTAAAAAGAGCCCTGTGGATGGGATGTGACGGACTGTCCAGTGCAGTTCATCACAAGGCCTGGCCTCACCTGAGCCTGAATTAAAAACGTAGCACGGTGACATGGCTGTCAAAGCAGGCCGTGTTTCATTACGTGCTGGCATTTTCTGAAATAACACCTGGTGCTGCAATCACATTGGCTTCTAATAGTATGAAAATGCATTCATTCAAACAATCGAGCATCAGAAATTATTTAGTCACCTTTGGAACCCTTTGCCTTTACTAGCACTGGCGTTCATCTGAATGCAGTATGACTACAGGTAGCTTCAGTCCAACCACGAACAGAGTAATATAAAAAAAATAAATTGGGTTGTTAAAGGCCTGAAATTCTTTCCTTGTTCATTTTCCCCCTAGTAGGGAACAATATGATCAAAATTACAGTCTAAATTAGAGCTTGCAGTTTGCTGTGACAAAGGGTTTGGGGAAAGTCACAAAGGTTGCGGGGAAACTTAGGGAAACTTTGTCCAATTAATATGAGAGAGAGAGAGAGAGTGTGAGTGAATAGCGAGCTGGTTCTTGAATCGTTTTTAAGGCCTGAAGTATTTTCTGATGACGCAAGAGGTCCTGAGAGAACGTTTGTTTTCCCAGCAAGTTTGTTAGACAAAGAAAAACTTGGGAAGTTGGGCGAGAAAGAGAGATACTGTTGAAGTCTGCCTCCTTATTCCTCATTAACACAGATCTCATGGTTCTCACCACCCAGCGTGAAGCCACACTCACATTTATTTATAGATGTGTGAAGCCACACTGCGCAACCTCACCTCTGTCTGCAAACTGCGCTGCAACAATTCGGAAAAAATGTTAATCAACACTTATGTCATCCTCACAGTTGCTCTCAAGCCGTGTGGCATGTTTTTGCACCGTGTTTTCTGAGTTCTGGATGGAAAGAGGCTCTCTAATAGTTCCATTTTGGTAGCAACCTTGATACACTTCAAGGATCTCGGGTAATTTTAGAACGCCTGAACGAAATGGCCGAAATGTGTGAGATTGCACGTTCATTAATGGATATAAATGTATTTACTATGCTTTTACACGAAGATAAACATTCATAGATGCTTATTTCAATGCAATTTGGCTGTTATGTTATGTGCCACAGGTATGTCATCATTATCATCATCATCATTATTACTGTGCACCTGTGGTGAAAGATGGCTGTTAGAGGTGGTGTTCAGAGAACTATGGAAAACCTCCATGAGCTCTTCTTGACAAGTGACATAAACTTACATAAATATATAATGACAGTAATCATCATTATTGAAATCGTCATCATAGTCAACATCAACGTAGTAGTCGTTGTCATCATAGTCTGTTTTTGTCATCATAGTCATTATCAGCAACTTTGATGTCATCATGATCGTAGTCATCATTGTCATCATCATGATTGTGGTCATCATTGCTATCACCATTATTGTAGTTGTCATCACTGTCATCATTGCAGTCATCGTTGTCATAGCAGTCATCATCGTTATCATCATAGATGTTATAAGCATAATTGATGTAATCATCATCATGATCATGGTCTTCATCATCATTGTGTTAGTCATCATTGTCATCATCATCATTATAGTAGTCATCATAATTGTAATCATCATCATGGTGTCATCATAGTTGTTATCAGCATCACTGCTTTCATCATCTTCATGTAGTGTAGTCGTCATCTTTGTCATCTTCATAGTAGTCATCATTGTCGTAAACATGGTCATCATTGCAGTCGTCATTGCCATAATAGTCTTCATCGTTATTGTCATCATGGGCGTTATCAGCATCACTGATGTCATCATCTTCATGATTATTGTCATCGTTGTCATCATAAAGATTGTAGTTGTTATCATTTTCATTGTAGTTATCATTGCAGTTGTCATCGTCATAGTAGTCATCAACGTTATCATCGTAGTCACTATAAGCATAATTGATATCATCATAATGATCGTTGTCATCATCGTTGTCATCATCATCGTAGTAGTCATCATTGTCATTATCATTGTAGTCACGTGACAGTAGTCGTCATCATTATTGTCATCATAGTCGTTATCAGCATCATTGATGTCATCATCTTTATGATCGTAGTTGTCATCACTGTCATCATTGCAGTCATTATTGTCATAGTAGTCATCATCGTTATCATCATAGATGTTATAAGCATAATTGATGTAATCATCATCATGATCGTAGTCTTCATCATCATTGTGGTAGTCATCATTGTATTGTCATTGGTGTTTATATTCGGCTTATTGTTGTCTCTAAATTGTCCCCCACCTTGTGCCCTTAGTCCCTTAGGATAGATTCCAGGTTCCTCTTGAGCCTGTGTTTATGGATATTTTTAAACACAACAAGAAGCCATACACTCTGAGCATTTTTCACCTTTCATCACCTTTTTATTTATTTATTTTTTCCTGAAAAGTGACCACACACATTACCAGGCATCAGATGATAAATCCAATGTAACCTTGCCTTTAAGATGGAGCGAATTGCCAGTGGTTAGGACTTCCATCCACGTGGACTATCCTGTTTATCCTGCACCATCTTGACGGGTTGTTCTTCATGCCAACACTTATCTGTCCTCCCCTTCCCAGTCCTCAATCTCCTGCTCGGTAAGGTAGAAAACAGCATGGAGAAAGTGCTCAGAATGGTGGTCAAAGGGATTATTTTTCTTTTCTTTCCTCTACCTGAAAAGGGTGTTTGCTCTTTTGTGTCTAGCCTTATTCCTAATCAACCCCGAGTCCAAGGGCACAATAAATTCGAGCTGATAAGTGCCTCATCTGTTGGAGATTATTGCTCACAAACTGCGTTTACAAATGATAGGCATTTTGGCCAACAATTCTGGTAAGCTGTAGATAAAAAGCTACGTTTCTGTTCCGTACTGAAGAAAGGAATACGTATTAATGCAAATGTATTCCTGTTTGACGCTCAGCAGTGACACATCGCTTCTCTTTGAAAGCGAGTGTGGCACGACTGCGGCTCCTGTTTTTAACAGACTCGCAAATAAATCAACAGAATTCAAACACACTTTTTCCTCTTTTATTAAAATATGCACATCACATCGCACCTACTTCAGAGGACTCGGAGTCTAGGCCAACAGTTCTCAACCATCATCCTTAAGTGCTCTTCTGTATTTTTTGTGCTTTCCTCATGAAGCATGTGTTAATTGGATAATTAGTTGGATGATGTGATGGTTTAAAGCTGGGGAAAAAGAAAACAAAAAGGAAAAGAAAAGAATTAATAGCAGAGCAACTAACTGCAATAATCTTTCATCTATTAGTTCATACAAGGACATATTGCTTTTATCATCTAATAAATATATATAAAATTCTCTAACTTATGCTTAGTTTAGTTTAGTTTACTCTTGATGGCTAATTTTTAGGAAAACCAGGTCTTTCAGGTTGATTATTCAACCTGCCAATCATGTTGTAGAAACATGACGATAATTCACATTAAACTTCAGAAAGGGGAATAAAGAAATCTCAGTGACTGTGACATTATAGTTGATGGCAGATGGGCTGGTGTGAGTTTTTCAGAAGTGTATGATCTCCTGGGATTTTCACACACAACAGTTTCTAGAGTTTACACAGACTAGTGTGAAAAAAAAAAAAGAAACAAAAAGACATCCATTGGGCTTCCGTTCTGTGGGTCGAAACAATCTTGTTGATGAGAGAGGTCAGAGAAGAGACTGGCTGACACAAATAATCAATCTGTATAACCGTGGTAAGCTGAAAAGCATCTCGTCAGTCACCAGATATGAATCCACTACATGGTAGAACATAGACATTTTACAGATGTGGACATGAATAGTTTGAGGCATGTGGTGGCCTAGTGATTAAGGTGTTGGGCTACCAATCAGAAGGTTGTGAGTTCGATCCTAGGTCCAGAAAGCTGCCACTTCTGGGCCCCTGAGCAAGGCCCTTAACCCTCAATTACTCAGTTGTATAAATACAAGATAATGTAAGTCGCTCTGGATAAGGGCGTCTGCCAAATGATGTAAATGTAATGAATAGTTGCGTCTCCTTAAAATATTCTAACCAGTTATTAAGTTGATAATTTTTTCATAATAGCATGATCCTCATGGATTATTTCTTACTTAATCAACAGCTTCGGCAGTATTAACAGCTACAGAACTAAAGAAAAGTACAGAATCCAAGAAAAGAAATTGGCAACCTTCTATAAATAGACTAGATGTGTCAAATTTAGGACAGTGGACCTTGTGTACTTGTGCGAAGTAGTTTAGAAGTTATGCAAAAGCACTCGAAAGATAAAATGTAGGCTTCATCACGTGATCTTACATCTTTTCCATATTTAACAGTGACAGAAGGTTTTGTTTGGCAGTGGGAAAGGTGGGAAGGGTGTGTGACAGAAAACAAAAGAGTCTGAAAGATGGGGGTGTTTAGCAAGATTAGTCACTGCTGGGCAAATATCCATATAGAACTAGAGAAAGAGAAAAAGAAAGACCTGTGCTTATAACAGAGATGCTTCATTTAAACAGAAAAAAGTTATTTGCACAAAAAATGTACTAGACTTTATTGTTAAGTGTTAACACACACTGACCATTTTTAGTGTTGTGCTAATTACTAAGAAATAGTAAGTAGTTTCAGTTACTAGTTACTTCATTCAAAAAGTAACTCAATTACTTTGTTGATTACTTACACCAAAAAGTAACGCGTTACTGTTAAAAGTAACTTTTTAGTTACTTTTTTAAAGAACGTTCTTTAATGTTCCCATTAATGCCCTTTTATTTGTTATGGTCTATAAAAGCACAAAACTGTCCCTGGCTAACAGGCCGGTTAAAATCTAGTCGCTGTTGTTTGGCTGGAGGGGCTTGACTCAATTCGAGTATGTCCACCGACAGTGGGTTAGCTTCTAGCTTCACAGAGGCATGTAGTTTCTACCTCCAGATTGGAGTTGCTGTTTATCACAGTAGATAGGACCTTCGAACCAGAAAGACACAGCTTACATTTGACTAAAAGGTTTTTGTCTTTATGCTCAACTAAAGTGAAATAATGAGCATATTTCCACTTTGAGAAACTCGTCTTGCTCTCGCCTTGACTCGCCATTACTGCCACACATACGTGAATAAACGGAAACACGCCCACAGTGCGGCGTCTTCGTGTTTACAGTGGTTGGCATCCACCAATCCTACAATGCGTCACTGCTGTAAACAGGTTAGACTGTAGGCTACACTTCAGCCAAAATGAATTCATTTAAAAAATGTAACGTAGAAACGCACCATATGGTAACGGTAACGGAGTTAATTTATTTAAAAAGTAACTGCGTTACAGTAACGCGTTACTGCCCAACACTGACCATTTTAACCGAGACTTGTACTAGTGGGAAAAATGAGGAAATATCACTTTAAAGTTAATAATTATTTTTATCAATAGTTTTTCATTTCACATGAACCGTGTGTGTGAGTGTGTGAGAGAGCGAGAGAGAGAGAGAGAGAGAGAGAGAGAGAGAGAGAGAGAGAGAGATGATGGAAGGAAACTGCGGACCAGAGGTCTAGTTAGTACATCACTTGGCCTGTCCTTATCCTCTCGACTTCTCCTTGGCTCAGATTAGATCTGTGTGAAGCAAACATAGAAATGATCTACGTCGGCACGCTTATTGAACTCTTATCCCGTCTTCCTTTTAAATTGTCTCTTTCTGGCTCTGCCAAACGAACCTTCGACTGTTAAATGAGGCTTCTTCTCGTACTTTAATCAGCTGCCGGTGAAAGAGACAGTCATTTGTATTTTTTTTCTTAAAGGGCAGCGTGTACATTTTCACCTGAATTATGGAGCACAAATCTGGATCTACGCTTTGTACAAGACTTTTTTTCACCATACTGGAAAGCATTTTTTTCAATTATTACGGTTGTCGGAGTACAATAGTACAATTGTACAATAGTATAATAAGTGATCTGTTGGGAATTTTTTTTTAAATACTGTAAGAATGAAGAAAATACAATACAATCCTGTAACTAATAACTGTATATACATTGTTCTGTTTTCGAAAAGCTTTAATGATTTCTCTGAAACATCCAACAAGCAAATCTTGACTTGACTTTCATCGGAAATGTCACACAATCCTTATTAAGTCGTAACTGAGGTTTGCGCAGCTCCCTCGGCCCCCCGAGGCCGTAAGAGAACTTGTCAGCAAGAGAAAATGCAGAGGATCTGGCTTTTTTTTTTTTCAGAGAACGTTCAGACCGCCAGGCTTTGTTTATTGGCCGTTAGGAATTAATCACTGTCAGATGACTCTTAAGAGCCGAAATAATGAGACATTGATAAAGTGCTCGCCATTCGCTTGCAGTATATAGATATAAAATTAGGTTATGCTTATCATAACAAATGTAGCAGCCATCTCGATCTGGGAAATTTATTCACTGGGTGTGTAGTGAGCTCTGCAGTGAATGCATAGTACAAAGCAACCATTGTTATGAAGCAACAAAATAACTCTGTATAGTGATTTTTTAATAGACATTTTGATGCCATAAAGTCAAACTTCTTTGGGGCATTAGTATTTGTTTTGCAGCTCAAAGAGAAACTGTTAATCTACATCCTTTTTTATGGACTATTTAAACCTCAAAAGCAAGGGATCTCTTCTGCACTTATTCTCTTTATCTATATCCTGCTTTTTTTTTTCTCTCCGACATTTATTGCTCTTTCCCTTGGGGCTAATTATCTGTAAACGAATCAGATGAAAGAAAGAGGGCAGCCTTGAAGCATACTGGCTTGCAAAAGAAAGGTGAAAATGCTGCACGTGTTTGGAGAGAGATTGAGCACATGACCCAATTTAAAAACCCGTCAGATTTCAGCATAAGGGGTGACTCATACCTGAACCTACGTCATGGGTGCAGTCATGAATTGCTTTTCAACTGCAATTTTCTTTAAAAATTATTACGGTTGTTGGAGTATATAATAAGTGATCTGTTGGGAAACATAAGGATGTTGTTTCTCACTTTTGAACCTTGAATATCTTTTTCTCCCTCTGTGAGTCAAGTCCAAATGCTATGTCTGTATTTACATGGGGAAATTTGCAGGAACGTTTTTTTAAACTCTTCATTCACATAATAAACTTCGTGCCTCTGAAGTCGCCAGATTTTTCTTAGAAGCATCAGAGTTTTTAATTAGCATCGGGACCACCAGCTTCAAAAGCAATAACTACATTTTTTTTCTTATGTGTGTGACCAACATATTATAAAATTGTATTTCATTAAAACAACTCATTGGAACATCTCCAGAAAAAATATTAATGGCAAATGAATGTGTGGTAATCTACAAGAACGTGAAAGTGTCCTAAATTTGCTTTGAAGTGATGCGAGATTGAACCCCAACCGTGCCATATGGCGTCCATTAGAGCAAAGCCAAGGTGAATGAGATTTAGCATTGGCTTTGGGGACGTAACTGGACGTTAGACTTCATTCTGGAAGCTTTACCAGGAGATTCAGTGATTCATCAGTTGAAAATCTGTATCGCCGTGTGCTTGTGTTATTGTGTTTCTCTTCAAATTGCCTTCCCTGGCAGCTCCGGCACATGCGGTGCAATCACATGCCTCACGGTCTTTTTAGCTCTACAAATGGATCTATGTAGTAATAAAAAAAAAATGTAAAAAATAAGAAGAGGGGAAGAGCCATCCAAGGAGAAGGAGCGTCAGCTGGAAATGATTAAATTGGTTGGAAAAATCGGAGGTTCAATTAAAACAAGAACGAGAAGTACAGGAAGAAAAAGTTCATTGAATAACATTGTTTTTGTGCAATGATGATATTCATGCATGAAGCAAACTTTTCTAAACACCAGTGAATAATAAAATAATCATTCCTGTGCTGCTATGCCCCTCTAGTAAATCATTTTCATCTCCTCGGTGCTTGTTTGTGGAGACTGTACGTGTTTGGTGTGTGTGTGATTTCAATTTAAATGATGAAAGAACGCTTGAAAGGATACGAGATGATTTTTTTTACTGATTTAAGGGTGTAAGTAGACAACTCATTATCTCAAAGTAATTATCGGAACAACTCGAATTGACTCACACGGTGAGTCACACAGACACTATATAGGGGAAATTCTCTTTCCTTATGTCCTTATGTACGCTTCAGGGATATGAAGTTGTTGTTCATTAAATCACAATATACACTAAAACTAGAGCTATTATGTCCGCATGGTATCCCATAACATATGCTGCCCAGGACATGAAATTAATCATTCTACCAGAAACCTTCATGCTGTTGACCAATTTGAGCCTTGGGGTTCATTCGATTGCCGATCTTTGGACATTTTAGAAGGTACACCTACGATTATGGCTGTAAAACTTATGAAGTCGGAGTGCAAGTTTAAAAAAAATCTAGCTTTATATCATCAGAAATGTATTTAATTATTTATTTATTTTTTATTTATTTACTTCCAGTTTAGGCCACTCCTACTTTATGGTTAAATCCAGTTACAGATACTGACATTCAAATATTCATAATTGTTGAATAGGTTTGTGTGTAATTATTTATGTACAACAAACCGTACATTTTTTTTTACTAATTTCTTTCATGAACACGATTATTTTGATGAATGCAAATCGTAAAAAAAACAAAAAACGTACACGCTGCAGCTCATTTGCATTTAGTGACGCCCATAAAACTCCATATAAGGTAATGTTCACAAAGATGTAGAAGCATAAAACGAGGACAAAGCGGAAAGAGATTTCTTTGAGACAGAAGTGGATATAATTTTAAAAAATGTCTACATCAATAAAAAAGTTATTTAGCCTTGTCTGATAAAGGCCAAAATCTGGAAACAAATTATAGGAAAAAGTGAATCCGGTGTGAATTAATTGAAGTGAAAGGAAAATGTCGGCCAGAAAAAGATTTTTTGGAATAAATCGTTTGGCTACATCCACTTTGGTTAAACCAAAATTATGCTATCTGGTCGCATTCAATTTATGGACACACATTTGCATACACATATTATAATATAATATACAGTAGATACACACCAATAAGGCCAGATCTTCTGCTGTCATTACATAAGACCTAAAGACTCATCAGCTTGTTTCTCCTACATATATTTTTTTCATAAGATATCCAAATGAATGCATCAGCTCTTGTGTATATGAGTAAAGAAGAAGCTGTGTTTTTGGAGGATGACACTTTTAGGTCGCATCCCTGAAGGAAACCATTCCCAGAATCTGGGTCGTGTCTGAAAGCCTCTCTCTGTACAACCTGAAACCTGAGAATTGAATCTTTGAAAATGGATTTAAAAAGCAGCGATGACAAGAAAGAACCTTAATCATTAAAAAAAGAGCCCAATGTCACATAAAACATATGTTGGAGCCGACAGGATAAATAAGGCACATTTGATCAGATTCTTTTCAAATCAGATTCTTTTCAAATAAAGTTCTTCTTCCACTAAACTCTTTTCTTTTCCTTCCCGAATCATGTTGAATTTAAGTATGAATTAAATACATACATTGCTAGGAAGCAATATATAAAAAATATAAAAATAATGTCCAAATATCTAAATATCGCAGTAATGTGCGATTTTACCGTTCATTCTCAGACGACGTTGTGTTTATACCGTGATTCCCTGTGAGAGGTTTTGATATAGCGTGAATATGTGATGATAATATTAAAATGTTGAGACTTCAGAGATAATGTAGCCAAGAGAGAACGTGTATGTGCATCATTCATATTATGCAACCTCACCCAGGTGGATTCTGCCAACACCAACTGCTAGATGTTGGACATGTGCTCTCTAACCTAGCAGAAGCGACTGAGACATTAAGATTTAATAGAAATACCAATGAACTGTCAGCCGTTCTGTTTGTACTTCCTTTCTGTGTTATAAATTATTGACAGGGTTCTAGTGTTGGGTACGGTTAGACTGGGGATAACAGGGTTCTTCTAAACCTGTCACATGTGATGTAGTTGAGTTGAATTTTGCGACAGTGGATGGTCCGACTCATTCTGGAAGATAAAAATAGAGTTGGTCTTTAATCATAGGCAAAAATTATAATGACTGGACTTTGTAGAACTTTTTGATGAGATGCGCTTTATCTCTTAATTACGGAAGTCCTAAGAGGCCATGCATTATTCCTTTTTTTGTTGTTGTTTTTCTCGTTATCTCGACATAACAAGTTGTTGTTTTTTCATGATAACTACAGTACTTCATTTTCTCATGATCTCTGCATACGAACATGTTCTAGAGACAGGATCATGGATGATCCAATGTGCTTTTACTTTGATCAGGGACTTATGTGATTAATAATTTCCACATTAGTGTCCGACACTTAAGAAGGACGCTGTGATGTCTGCGTCTTTATCGTTGAAGGCAATATAGTGACCCTACTGCTGTTTATCTAGCTGCTGTTTCTGAAAGCACTGTTAAACTAACCGCAGGTATATTTCAGGGGTGCGGCTTATAGATACATAGCGGTAACAGCCCATCTTTTACATCACAGTACAATAAATGAATAAAAAACGATCATTTTTAATAAATGCATGACAAAATGAAGACTTTTGTAGGTAGCCTTAGCTGTTTCTATAAAACAAAATCACATAGAACAATTGTGACTTATGTCCTGTTGCAGCTAAATACGAAGGTCCCATATACGCTGATTTTCTGGTACGAGTGACATAGAGCTATGTTTTGTATCAAGAATTTTGAGTGTGTAAAATTTATAGTCGATCCGAATGCAAAATAAATAGTCACAGAGGAATAGCTAATAGGGTTTTAAAGGAAATGAATAATCATGGAAGATAAAGGTGGAGGCAGCATTTCCAGAAGTCCTTCAATGAAGAAATACACACGGTGAGCTTCATCCTCTGAGTGCAATTGGTTTTATTAATAGGTCTTCATCTCATCATCTCATAGCTACAAGGACTTAGTTTAATAAGTCTGATGGAGAATATTGAGTGTTGCTAAGAGGATGAACCATCTGCTTGTGCTCTGTGTGTAAGCCGTGTTCCAGAGAGTAAGAAGTGTGATAAGTGTTTATGCAGTCGTGGTTGTGTATTTGTCAGAATAATATATGTGCTTGGGGTTGGTATGTGGTTTGCTTGCACAATGTTTGTCCTGACAAGATGTATCACTTAAGGTACAGCAGATAAGACTGAACTAGTGTGTGTGTGAGAGAGATAGAGTAAGAGAGATAGAGAGAGAGAGAAAGGGGATGATGAGACATACCAGGTCTGTTGTGGCTGGTAATTAGTGGTTTCAGCTCAGTGGTTTGTGACATAGTTTCCCATCCTGCAGGACTCCGCTTTCATTATGTTCAACAAACGCTAAGGGGATTCTAGACATTCACAGACCTTACTGCTTATATCACTTAGATTACACCTGTATGCGGCTGACGCAATCCACAAAACAAATGAGCATTTACTGTAAATAATTCTATATATGAAATGGGGGTATAGAAGCTTTTATTATTGCCACATACAGTGAGGAAAATAAGTATTTGAACACCCTGCTATTTTGCAAGTTCTCCCACTTAGAAATCATGGAGGGGTCTGAAATTGTCATCGTAGGTGCATGTCCACTGTGAGAGACATAATCTAAAAAAAAAAATCCAGAAATCACAATGTATGATTTTTTAACTATTTATTTGTATGATACAGCTGCAAATAAGTATTTGAACACCTGAGAAAATCAATGTTAATATTTGGTACAGTAGCCTTTATTTGCAATTACAGAGGTCAAACGTTTCCTGTAGTTTTTCACCAGGTTTGCACACACTGCAGGAGGGATTTTGGCCCACTCCTCCACACAGATCTTCTCTAGATCAGTCAGATTTCTGGCTTCTCACTGAGAAACACGGAGTTTGAGCTCCCTCCAAAGATTCTCTATTGGGTTTAGGTCTGGAGACTGGCTAGGCCATGCCAGAACCTTGATATGCTTCTTACAGAGCCACTCCTTGGTTATCCTGGCTGTGTGCTTCGGGTCATTGTCATGTTGGAAGACGCAGCCTTGACCCATCTTCAATGCTCTAACTGAGGGAAGGAGGTTGTTCCCCAAAATCTCGCAAATACATAGCCTCATCCTCTCCTTAATACAGTGCAGTCGCCATCCCATGTGCAGAAAAACACCCCCAAAGCATGATGCTACCACCCCCATGCTTCACAGTAGGGATGGTGTTCTTGGGATGGTACTCATCATTCTTCTTCCTCCAAACACGTTTAGTGGAATTATGACCAAAAAGTTCTATTTTGGTCTCATCTGACCACATGACTTTCTCCCATGACTCCTCTGGATCGTCCAAATGGTCATTGGCAAACTTAAGACGGGCCTGGACATGTGCTGGTTTAAGCAGGGGAACCTTCCGTGCCATGCATGATTTCAAACCATGACGTCTTAGTGTATTACCAACAGTAACCTTGGAAACGGTGGTCCCAGCTCTTTTCAGGTCATTGACCAGCTCCTCCCGTGTAGTTCTGGGCTGATTTCTCACCTTTCTTAGGATCATTGAGACCCCACAAGGTGAAATCTTGCATGGAGCCCCAGTCCGAGGGAGATTGACAGTCATGTTTAGCTTCTTCCATTTTCTAATGATTGCTCCAACAGTGGACCTTTTTTCACCAAGCTGCTTGGCAATTTCCCCGTAGCCCTTTCCAGCCTTGTGGAGGTGTACAATTTTGTCTCTAGTGTCTTTGGACAGCTCTTTGGTCTTGGCCATGTTAGTAGTTGGATTCTTACTGATTGTATGGGGTGGACAGGTGTCTTTATGCAGCTAATGACCTCAAGCAGGTGCATCTAATTTAGGATAATAAATGGAGTGGAGGTGGACATTTTAAAGGCAGACTAACAGGTCTTTGAGGGTCAAAATTCTAGCTGATAGACAGGTGTTCAAATACTTATTTGCAGCTGTATCAAACAAATAAATAGTTAAAAAATCATATATTATGATTTCTGGATTTTTTTTTTAGATTATGTCTCTCACAGTGGACATGCACCTACGATGACAATTTCAGACCCCTCCATGATTTCCAAGTGGGAGAACTTGCAAAATAGCAGGGTGTTCAAATACTTATTTTCCTCACTGTATACATTACAGCAACGTGGAATACTTTTATTTGCATATCCCAACTAAGGACGTTGGGGACGGAGCACAGGGGCAGCTATGATACAGTGCTCCTGGAACTGTGAGTGGTTAAGGGCCTTGCTCAAGGGCCCAACAGTGGCAGCTTGGCAGTGCTGGGAGTTGAACCCCGATCCTGCAATCAAAAACCCAGAGCCTTAACCACTTGGGCCACCACTGACCCTGGTGTTTTTATTAAAAATTTTTTATTTATATTTTATTAACTGAATATTTTAAATGCACAGGTACGTTAGCTTAAGGTACGTTAAAAATGAGAAATCACGATACGTTTGTTTGAGACTAAAGTTGCATACTAGAAGAAGGTATGTATTACAAATAGGAGCCTAAGCAAAGCAGAAAAAGTTGTAAGTTCAAAGGGGCGCTAAAGAGTCTGATAAAATGATCACGGGACAAAGAAAGAGCACATTCCTTTGGTAAGGGTTGTAGTCGTTTATCATTGTGCTACAAATTGGTTTATAATTTGAAAGAAAACCAAAACCGATATTTGTTTTAAAAACAAATTTTGATTGAGTGGTTAATTCATTTCATTTCTAGTAATTATAGCAATTATGAACTGAAGTGATGTAGCCGAGGTAGAAGAACAGTCAGAGCCAGAATTCACACATGCTGTGCTGACAGTGCTGGCATTTGAGTTGTCTTTTTTTCTCCCTTCTCCATGCTAAGTACTATGGCAACCTGCCTTAAAAAAATCAGAAACTTTTGGCTAAACATTCGGATCGTTTTCATAAATTATGCATGTTAACATCTGTGATAAAATATGTCAAAGTCAAGAAGTCTTCCACCCGGGATTTGCTTCAGTACCAAACAAGAAGAAATCGGTTGTGAAACATCTTTGCTAGCGAGTGTTAAAATGACCCTTGAAACATTTATCTCTGTGTTTTAGCATCATCGCTGACTGGAAGGCTTTTTTTTCCCTCCAAAAAAATCCCATCCCAAAGCATTTGATCTGAAGCTGATCTATGGGTCAGATTCATGCTTACAGATGGGTATGTTGTAAAGCATGTCCCTTAGACTGAGGCTTTATACTAAGACCTTTAAACAGGAACTACGGTTTTAGCTTTTGCTTTTCTTATAATTGCTTTTATTTATTTTCCCCAGACAGATTCTACCAATGTTTTTAGGTCACATTTTGTGTGAATGAATGCTGAATACCCCTAAAAATATAATACTTACCAGCTCTAAACAAATGTATTGTAGGCCATGTGACAATAGTAAAATGACTGAGATTCTTCTATGGTTTAATTCCATACAATAGTAAATAAATGTATATATTAAAATAAAAGCAATTGTTCATACAGTGTACATGCACACACACACACACGCACACACACGCACACACACATATATATATATATATATATATATAATGTAATATGAAGAGATATACCATGTATCTAGATAAATGTTTGACTGTACTGTGTTACAGATTGTGCGATTAAAATAAATAAAGAAATAAATAAGCACACTTTTTTCACACGCTGACAGAACATTGCTCAGAAAATCTGACACACTGTCAATGACGCCAATGTGTTAAAATATTTCTGCATCTGATTCACTGCTCCGATGGAAAGATGGAAAGCAGAGCCACTACTAGTCTCTACACTATAGTTAAATCCATCAAGAACAGGGAAACATGCTTTCTTTCTTTCTTTCTTTCTTTCTTTCTTTGGTCAAAAAAGCACATTCTTCTCATTATGACCACTGCTGTGTTTCTCTCTCAGACACTCCTGCTAAGATATTTTTGATTCATGTTTTTTTCTCCTCATGAGTAAAGGCTTGGAATCAAGAGAAAAGTGATTGTGAAGTGATTAATTACTGCCTTGTGAAATTGTTCCTGAATTTTCTGTTCGTGAACAAACCCTGAGAGATACAGAGCGAGTGGGTCACACGGTCCCTGTGGTGAAATGAATATTCATTTCCTTTACAAATGAGAAAGGGAAGTAGGGGAAGGAGGAACTGCTGCAGTTGGCTGTTTAGTTCAATTTTAGCTTAAATGGAATGTGTCTTCTGTGTTTAAGGACTAAAAATAGCTGCTGATGGCTGTTTAGTTCAATTTTAGCTTAAATGGAATGCGTCTTCTGTGTTTAAGGAATAAAAATAGACAGAGCATGAAGTTTATAGGAAAATGATCAACATTGAAATGGTGTTACATGTTTTGCATGTCATGAAGTGTTTTATTTCTCTTATTCTAAAGCAATTTTTAATTAACCAAACATCCGTCTGATTACAAAGTTGTAATACTGTTGTCCTACTTGATGGGATGTGACCGACAAACTGGACCATGGAGTAATGGAAGAAGGCGGACTGGTCTGATGAATCACGCTTTCCTTTACATGGGTGCATGGCCATCACCTTTCTAGCGAAGAGAAGGCACCAAGCAGTGTGATGTTCTGGGTAATGTTTTGCTCGGAATCCTTGAGTCTTGGCATTTATATGGTTGTTTCTTTGACATGTACCACTTCCTTCATGGCACACCGGTGTCCCATAACAGCGAGGTCGTCTTTTAGCAGAATAATGCTTTGTGCAACACAGCAAAGATCGTTCACGGATAGATTGAGGAACATAACAATGTTCATGGTGTTGACTCGGCCTCCACATTCCCCAGATCACAATCCGATCGATCATCTGTGGGACGTGCTGGAGAAACAAGTCCGATCCCACCTCATAACTTACATGAACTGCACTCCAGGACTTACATGAACTTCTGCTAGCTTCTTGCTTCCAGATACCACAGCACATAATCAGAGGTCTTGTGGAATCTGTGCCTTGTTAGGACAGAGCTCTTTTGGCGGTACAAAAAGAGCAAGGATTTAATGTCATGTCGGATCAGTTTATATAAAATGAAGACTGTAATCTAATAGTATTTTGGAGCATTTGTGGATCAGTAATGGCATTAAAATTGCTTAGCGAGCGTCTGGGAGTATAAAATAATGTAATCAGCCAAGGTTCCTGGTCATAACTTTAAGGCCACAACCTTAAATCTGACTTTTTCTGGAAAGCATTTGATGAGTTTACTTAATCAACTTGTTATCTTAGTAATAAATATGTAATTACAAGCCAAACACAGCTAAAAAAAATTTGTGCTGGTAATATTTCTTGCCAGCATTAAAGTCCACAGTTGGTGTTATTTATTTATTCAAGGCTTCCCTCAGCGTCTCAACCCCTCCCCCACATCTGAGAACACTTCGCCTCAGAGAACGTAGCCGCTTAGCGCTGCAGCACTTTCCCATGATGAATAGCGCAATATCAAATGAGAGTCATCAGTATTGATCTCACAGGTCAAAGAGCTCAGAACCTTGGCATTGCGGGAGACTTTTGGAGGATCTCTGCAGAGAGAGAGAGAGAGAGAGAGAGAGAGAGAGAGAGAGAGAGAGAGACGGGGATGTGAATGTGTTGGAGATGACCCAGTGCGATGTGGGAGTTTTCAAATCAGGGATTCTTAATTGGACGCCTTGTGTAGCTTCAAAGGCAGAGGCAGTGAAATCTATAACACGGCTTGTTTAATGTCCAACTGAGTGTTTCTTTCTTTTTTTTCCTCCCTTCCTGTTTTTTTTGTACCTCTGTTGCACTTCATCTCTTCTTCCCACCGTTATCTCACTTAATATTTATACCTCTGTTGAATTGTTAAATTATGATGTCTAACTGCTTTTGTGTTTCCGTTTAGTGCAGAGTCTAAGAGTTTAAAACGTGTTATTTAATTAACAAAGAAATACTTAAAGGGCACTCATTGTCATGGTGATGTTTTCTTATTTATTTAACATTTATTTTAGCAAGATATCTTCCAAGGAAATGTCTTCAGGAAAGATGAGACTAACTATGTCTTATTAACTTTGGGAAAGACTATTCCAAATCATTAATAAATAAAAAAAATGTAATTGTTGCCAAATTGCGGTGGTTTAAGAAGATTATAAATGTTCGGTATCCGTCTCCGTCATAATGCAGCTTTATTCCTTACATCTTGTTCCGTACATTCTCCAAATCTTCTCAAACTCTCTCTTCTACCCTCTATCCTCCTTTCTTTTTTTCCACCCTTCTGGTCCAGTACATACCAAGTCTTATTTAGCTGCATGCTGAAGGACGCTGATGCATTTGATGTTTGTTGAAGAACTGGCAACAGCTCACAACTCCTGTTCTGAGAAAGAGAAACAGGAGGCCTGCGAGATAACGAGTACACACAGACGCACACAAACACGCAAGCATGCTGAGTTAAGACCGCAGCTTATTAATTTCGTACTCACGGTGAATAATGGTGCCATTTTCCTTCTCATTGTGTCTGCGGGTGATATTTATCTTCGATTTCTTAATCATGCATCAAATATGACAGATTGTGCAGGGTGATGGAATGTTCTCATTGTGGATCTTTATACAAGATCTTCTAAGAGGCATCTTTTACAAAGAATGGAAAGGCATGGTAATTCTGGCTAGTGAATTAAAAAAAATGCTAGATTTTAGGCACCAGAGAGCTGGAAAACATATAGTTTTATTAGAAGGTGCTTTTTTTTAAAATTATAACTCATAGATCCGCAGATCTCTCTCTTTCTGTCTCTCTCTCGCCAATATTATTCCAAGTACAGATACTACTTTCCTGTTATAAGCACATGGTGTCTCCATGACTACCAGACATCTAAACTTTTCCCAGAAATATTTTTAAATCATTGATCTGAACATTGATCGGCTCCTTAAGTTAATATTAGTCTAGCGAGTTTCTAGTTGATAAACCAGAGCATGTTTTGCGTTGGAAGTTTGTTTCTTTATAGAGATACTTTATAAGTTTTATAGGGCAGATAAGAGAACAGTGAAGCCATGATGTAAGCTTTCTGTTTCCATTTTAGCATTGTGTAAACTTAGGTAAAGAGTTTGGTGAGTATTGGCTTTTCATACTCGAGAGAGAAAAGCCTTTATTTTTGAAACATATACGTTATAGTGCATTGAAATTATTCTTTACATATCCCAGCTTTGGGGTCAGAGCACAGGTTAAGCCATAATACAGAGCCCTTGCAAAAAAAGGCCCAACGGTCGCAGCATAGCAGTGCTAGTGCTTGATCCCAGATATTCTAATCAACAACCACTTGAGCTACCGCTGCTTTTAAAATACTGGTGCTGGAGAAGGTTGGCGGAGACGTGAATGGTGCTGGAGGGCTTTTGGCGGTTGAAGAAGCCTCGGAGATACTGGTGGAGCAGATGAGGCTGGATCCAGGGGAATATAGTCACCAGGCACAGTTGCCCAGCTGAAGCAGCAGCATCAGTCAGAATCAGCGATGTCGGCATAGTCAGCAGCACAGGTAGCATCGTACTTGCTCACAGGCTATCTTCGAGCAAAAGCACAGAACAGCACAAATTAGTCCTGCCTCAACATGGTCTCCCAGTATTTGTAGTTACTGTGCACAAATTAAGGTAAAGGTTAGAGCTGTATGACTATTAGTATTGAACCAAATGAAATCCAACCGTACAACATGTATTTCCTAGTATGATCAGATTGGCTTGCTAGTAAGATTAGCTTGCTACTGTAGGTCAAAATCCAAACATACTTCAGAAACCAGACAAGCTGATCGATTTACTTAGAGTAAGTCGATCAGCTTGTCTGGTTTCTGAAGTATGCTTACTAGCAAGCCAAGGGGACCTTTTGGGGAAAGAGGAAATTTAGTTTTTGGCCTCAAACTTATTTTGAGGTTTGGAAAACCTTAGCTAGGAAAATTCTTTAGTCTGAAGCTAAAGAGCAAGAAGTGAGCAAGAAGTATTTGCTCTCTTTCATGTAATGTTTGGGCAATAACATAACTTGCCAGTAAAGCTTACTGATTTAAACTGGATTAAGAATTGTGATTTTTCTGTGAAGATCTTTTTCTTTTTTTCATGGTGGATTGGCCAGACTAGAGAATTCTGTACTTCCTTCCATTGTGAGGCTTTAAATGTGTAAGCCATGCTCTCAGAAGCAGAAGCATTTTTTTTTACATGGACTTATGTGCTACAGAAGATTTATCACACAAAGAGAAATATTTCTTGGGATTATCAGCTGGGATTTTGATATTTCCCCTTGTTAGAATATATCATGTTTTGAACTGGAGATGACAAGTTGCTAAGATTAGAGTGATACTGAGGACTAGGTCCCTCATCATCATCATCATCATCATCATCATCATCATCATCATCATTGCACAGCTTCAGAGGTTGTGAAAAATTTTGAGACACTGGATAATTTATGTAAACACTAAATGTTTCCTAAATTGCTAAAGCTGTTTAGAATTACATGAATGTGCATAACCTTCATTACTCAAATAGTGCATCACAGTTTTATTGTCTTTGCCAGTCCTGCAGTGCACCAGATCAGTGTGTAAACTTTCTTTTGTGTTCTAACACACCTGACTCAGCTCATCAGCTAACTCCAGCAAACCCTTCAGGAGCTGAATCAGGTGTGTTAAACACACACACACACACACACACACACACACACACACACACACACACACTCACACACCAAGCTCGGCATGGCCACACTTCACACTGGGACAGGAAGTCAATTAAGACACAAATACAGAAACAAATCCATGATATTTTTGTAAGTAGATGTGATTCTGTATAATCTAAATATCCAAGCGTTAAAATAGCTTCAGACAGATTTTTAGGATCAGAAAGAAATGACTACTGATTACTAATGAGCTAAAACTCTCTTAATCCTATTGGTATATTTTGTTTACTCAGTCAGAGGCAGCATAGAAAGGTTTGTATTTAACCACAACAAAAGGTTTCTCATGCAGGAAAAAAGCTTTTCAGGTATAAGATATTTCAAAAAATAGAACTCTTAGCTATGTGAAGCTATGCTAAGCTAGCCTGACTCTACCAGTGAAACCATGGCATCCAGCAATAGTAAAATAAAGACAAACGAACAACACAGAAAGTTTTTCATGCTGCATTCGACTTTCCTTGGAATTACACTATTGTGGTTAGCAGTGTATTCCAGCTAGAAGGTGGGGGAGTAATACAGTGGATGCTGCAGATGTTTGTGTTTTATTAGCAACAAACTAGCCAGCTGTTTTATAGTTTCCTCCTGAAAAGTGTGATCTTTTGAACTTGCACATATGGCAAAAATAAATTATAGAGAGAGAGAATGTGAGACAGAGAGAGGGAGGTGGTGAGACAGAGAGACAGAGAGTGAGAAAGAGAGAGTGAGTGAGACAGAGAGAAAGTGAGTAAGACAGAAAGAGAGAGTGAGTGAGACCAAGACCCAGCGAAAGTAATGCAGAGACAGACAGAGAGGGAGACAGAGAGAGACAGACAGAGACCCAGAGATAGTGAGACAGAGACAGAAAGTGATACAGAGAGAGAGAGGGTGTGAGAGAGAGACAGACAGAGATCCAGATAGAGAGAGAGAGACCGAAAGAGACAGAGAGACCCCGAGAGGTGGCGGGATTCAAGCCATTTTGACTGTCTGTCACAGACCTTGGCTGTTCAATTAGAGGCTGTTTTTCCCTTGTTGGGGGTCAGAAATTCCACATTAAAAACTTCACCTGAAGTGAAGCTTAAGTGACACTGGGCAAAATATGTCACTGAAACAAATCTACTGGTGAAAATCTAGGCACAACCAAACATTTGTATTAAAATAATCAATGTTAAAATAACAAATAAATAAATATCCTGTAACGTTCATAGTGCTCTAGATGTTTTAAAAGCATTACTGTTGCAATGTGGGTTTTTAGCATGATGGGGGCAGCACTGAGACACCTATGTGTAATAATGCCAAGGGGAAAGTTATAGGGATAGAGAGAGAGAGAGAGAGAGAGAGAGAGAGAGAGAGAGAGAGTAAGGAATATGGAGAGTGTGGGGATGAGACTAGCTTGTCAGCAGAAATGGCCCAGCTCCTTCAAGTTCAGGAAGGTACTCAGGAGTACGGTGTGGCCATTGCTAAGAAAAGAACAAGAAAAAAGAACGAAAGAAGGAAGTGTCTACTAATGAATGGCTCCTGGAGTTCTGTGGGTGCACATGGAAGTGAAATGCTTACTTGCTGGTGATGAATGGAAGCCAGGCAATAATGGGCACCAGAGGGACCCACTGCTATGCAGCACCTTTTTATAGAATAACCCCGATAGATAGATAGATAGATAGAGAGAGAGAGAGAGAGAGGTAACCGATACTGCACCGCCTACCAAAGTAGGTCTCACACACTTCTGCACACATTACCTCATATGACCTAGTTTTTTTTTATGCCTTACCTCTACACTTTTTGGAATAATAATGTGTGTATTATTTTTTGTATTCTATAACACGTAATTAGCTTAGCTCATGCAGCATAACTAAACCTTGTCTTGTCCCTGGTGAATTAGTAATTCATTAATTTAATGTGCACATCATTACATTATCATGATACTGTTGAATTAGTGGCCTCAGGCTGACACACACACACACACATTCACACACACACACACACACACACACACACAGACAAACTTGGCATTGAGAGACGTTTTATGAATCAGAAATGATGAGCAGGTGTCCAGACAGTTCCAGTTATTTGCAGCAGGAGTTCAACACGGGTCTCTTTGTCTGTCTGTGTGTAAGTGAGATAAGTGAGAGAGAGAGAGAGAGAGGGAGAGAGAGAGAGAGAGAGAGAGAGAGAGAGAGAGAGAGAAATGGAGAACGAGAGATGGGGCGGAGTCAATTTGATTCAGCCAAGTGTATTTGATGTTAGTGGGTTTATGTGTGTAATAAAGAGTGAGTGTGTGTGTGAGGGGGTGGGGCGGAGCTACCGTCTCTCTACTTAGTGTCTGGATACCTGTATTGTGTGTGTGTGTGGTTTGTACATTCGTATCTATTCTCCCGCATGTGCCCAGATTTCGAACACACTGGTTTGGAATCTTACACTTGTAAGCGTGCGACCGCAACATATACAGTTACTCATTTAAAATTGATGAGTGTTTTTTGTTCTACACATTACCTCTTCCTCTGGGCATGGCGCTGACTACTATTACAATCCATTTGACTTTAAAACAACTTTGACTGTCTGCATGTTGTATGTCTGTGTATGTGGCTATGTTTGTGGACTAAGCAATACATGATATCTTGATGGATTCTACTAAAGACAAAAAAAGTCATTGCAACCAAAAAATAAATAAATAAAAGTATCAGAGAGAGAAAAAAAAAATACATGCAGCACATTTGGAGTGAAGTACTGTAAATTTAGACAACCAAAGTAAATTTTACTATAACTGTTTTAGCTATGCTAAGAATAGTTTCCTGGATGCTGGTCGGAAAATCTTACCGTAATGGATCGTTGAATTTTAGGGAAATAATTAATAAAAATAATAATAATTTTGGAAAAATTATCCAAAACTATCCTTAGAACCTTTAATGCTAAAAAAAAACCCCAAATGCACGTTTCTTGTCACATGTCTGCCCCGCCTTCGTCTGCTCCTCCCTGGCGTCACACCTGATCCTTATTGTGTCATTGTCTTTTTGTATTGAACTGTGCCGCGTTGCCTCGTGCAGCGCGGCATCTACTGTGGTTATGTCCTGTTTCTAGTCTGCGTCCTGTTTCGTGTTTTCTGTTATTAAACCCTGTTTATTTATGGTATCCTGCGTTTGGGTCCGCTTCTGTTCCGTGTTCATTACAGAAGATGCCGCCCCACTTCCTGTCCGCGGGGGGTGTTGCAGGCCCTCGTTTTGCCCTGTTTTTGGATTTTTTTTTCTGTGGACTTCCCTGTTCTGTGGAGGATTTTTTCCCTCCCTCCCTCCCTCCCTCCCTCCCTCCCAAAGTAAATTTTACTATAACTGTTTTAGCTATGCTAAGAATAGTTTCCTGGATGCTGGTCGGAAAATCTTACCGTAATGGATCGTTGAATTTTAGGGAAATAATTAATAAAAATAATAATAATTTTGGAAAAATTATCCAAAACTATCCTTAGAACCTTTAATGCTAAAAAAAACCCCCAAATGCACGTTTCTTGTCACGTGTCTGCCCCGCCTTCGTCTGCTCCTCCCTGGCGTCACACCTGATCCTTATTGTGTCATTGTCTTTTTGTATTGAACTGTGCCGCGTTGCCTCGTGCAGCGCGGCATCTACTGTGGTTATGTCCTGTTTCTAGTCTGCGTCCTGTTTCGTGTTTTCTGTTATTAAACCCTGTTTATTTATGGTATCCTGCGTTTGGGTCCGCTTCTGTTCCGTGTTCATTACAGAAGATGCCGCCCCACTTCCTGTCCGCGGGGGGTGTTGCAGGCCCGCGTTTTGCCCTGTTTTTGGATTTTTTTTTCTGTGGACTTCCCTGTTCTGTGGAGGATTTTTTCCCTCCCTCCCTCCCTCCCTCCCTTTCCTGGACTCCGGGGGTGGGTCTGGCCGAGGTGCATTGGGGGTTGTGCTCGGCCCTTCAGCTCGGCTGTGGATGTCGCTCGGCCCTCTCTGGCTGAGCCGCCGTGTGCCTTGCTCCCCCACCTGCCTCGCCGTGTGCCTTGCTCCCCCCACCTGCCTCGCCGTGTGCCTTGCTCCCCCCACCTGCTTCGCCGTGTGCCTTGCTCCCCCCACCTGCCTCGCCGTGTGCCTTGCTCCCCCCTCCCGAACCCTGGACGGATTGGCGCGTCGGGAGCCGCGCCTTGGGGGGGCTCTGTTAGGACTCAGCCCGGACTTTGTTTACGGTTTACGTTTCTCGTCACATGTCTGCCCCGCCTTCGTCTGCTCCTCCCTGTCGTCACACCTGATCCTTATTGTGTCATTGTCTTTTTGTATTTAACTGTGCCGCGTTGCCTCGTGCAGCGCGGCATCTACTGTGGTTATGTCCTGTTTCTAGTCTGCGTCCTGTTTCGTGTTTTCTGTTATTAAACCCTGTTTATTTATGCTATCCTGTGTTTGTGTCCGCTTCTGTTCCGTGTTCATTACAACTGTTAGCTCAGTATATTTAGGCATGTTTAGCTAATTAGCTAGTTCTTGGGTAGTAACAATCACTTGAACTGTCTAAATCTAATCATTTGGTGGGTAATACTTTTTTCAGACAATTTTTCTGAAGTGCAAGAAGCTGGCTAACTAGCTTAGTAAAGTCATTTTTAGCTAATGGTTAATGGAGCTAATTGGACTCTACTTTTCTAATTTAGTTAGCTAGCTAAAATATATAACCCTCGATCACTAGCTTACAGACTGAATTTCCACTTAATAAACTGACAAATCTGTTCAAATCTACTTTTCACACACTTTGATTAATTCAGCTTTAATTGCCCAACACTCAGAGGTCTCGTGGCCATTGAGAAAATGTGACAATTTCTACTCATACAACAGCTCATGAATGAATAATTGCACCTATTAATGATTTTCCAATTATTTTTTTTCCAGCAAATGTTAAAGCAGAGTTGACAGAAGATTTTTTTTAGTGTGTGCTTTGTACTGCTGGTGAGGCAAACAGTGCTGACTTTCTAAAGCCACACAGGACTTCATTAAAATAACACTCCACCATGCACCAGCTAAGGTTGTGTGTGTGTGAGTGTGTATGTGTGTATAAAAAGCTATTTAAAAAGACAAGTGTTAAACGAATCCCTTCCTACATTGGCTTACAGGAGTTACTTCCAACTGTCCAGTTTTTCATGAGCCAGTGCCCACTATAGCCTCAGCTTCCTGTTCCTGGCCGACAGAAGTCAAACCCCATGCTGTCTTTTGTTATTGTAGCTTAATCGCCTCAAGGGTTTGATGTGTTGTGTGTTCTGAGATGCTATTCTGCTCACCGTAGTTTTAAAGTTTGAAAGGTTATTCGAGTCACTGTGTTTTTTCTTACACCAGTCTGGATAATTGCCTCTGATTTTTCTAATCAGCTAGGTGTTTCCATCTGGGATGTGGTAGCCTAGTGGTTAAGATGTTGGACTGCCGCTTGGAAGGTTGTTAGTCTGAATCCCAGATCCACCAATCTGGCACTGCTGGGCTCTTGAGCAAGTTCTTTAACGCTCAATTGCTCAGTTCTATAAAAATGATATTAAAAGTCGCTCCGGATAGGGGGAATCTTCCAAATCCCAGAAAATTAATGTAAATGCTATTCTTTTGGATGTTTTTGGTTTTTCACACGTTTGTGTAAACTCTAGACATAGTTGCATGTACAATTCAAGGAGATCATTAGCTTTTAAACGACCATGCCAAATCATAGTGATTGCAATTTTCCCCAAATTCTGATAACTGATGTACTAACTAACTGCACTAAAACCTTCCTCTAATTGAAATCTATAGATTTTTTCTCATTAGTTTCATGCACCTCAATTGCTTTCGGAATTGATCGATTTTCCTTAATGTAATGAGTCATAGTCCAGTTAAGAGTCTACACTTCACATTTCATCTTTATTTTCTGCACATAGATTCCTGGCATACAAAACTAGTAAAATGCAACGTGACTGTTACAGTGTCAACCAATGCGAAAACCCAGCTCTGTCAAATCCTTCATAATCTTCCAGAAGCTGTGAGCTTTAATTACAAGCCCAGCCAGTCCACTCTCATTCTCATACAGATATAATGAAATCTTGAAACTAAGAGCTCAATTTGAGCTCAGATTCTCCACGGTGAATGAGCGTGTGCTTTTTATACATTAAAATAAATGTTGTTCCTAAACACTTGACCACTTACTTTATACATCAGCGTGTTTTTCAGCAATCCTAACTGATGCACTGATGACTTGATTCATTCATAAACTGTGCTTTGAATCTCTGAAATGAAATCATTGCATTGATTACATTTCTTTAATCTCTTTATACAACCGAGCAATTGAAGGTTAAGGGCCTTGCTCAGGTACCTACCAATGGCAGCTTTGTGGACCTGGGATTTGAACTCATAACCTACTGATCGGTAGTCCAACACCTTAACCACTATCCTACTACAGTTTTCAGTTGTTGAGGCTTTTCTAATGCAAAGAAAACCGGCTCCTCTGCAGCTCTTTGTCTTCTAAACTGTGTTTACTCTTGCCCCTTTTCCACCGAGGCAGTTTGAGTGCTGGTTTGGAGCCAAAGCCTAATTTAGAACCAGTTCTTTCTTTTTCGACAGCCAAAGCATCAGCTCTGAACCAGGAAAAGTGGTTCTTAAGTAGCACCAAAATGTTGCTGGTCTAGACTTAAGAATCGCTTGCGTCAGGGGTTGTGGGCGGAGCATCTGTTAGATAATGTACCTTAAGTATACTAATGTTTAATACACTTTTACTTTACTGCAATATAATCAATTATCAGCACACATGATAGTAGGTAGCTACATGCTAAGGCTAACTTTTTCTGTGTTAATGATAATATAATGTTATGTATTTTCTCGAATACAGCCTCTGTTAAGTGACGAAAGTGACGTGACATACGGCTAAGTATGGTGACCCATACTCAGAATTCATTCTCTGCATTTAACCCATCCAAAGTGCACACACACAGCTGTGAACACACACACTGTGAACACACACACTGTGAACACACACACTGTGAACACACACCCGGAGCAGTGGGCAGCCATTTATGCTGCGGTGCCCAGGGAGCAGTTGGGGGGTTTGGTGCCTTGCTCAATCGTGGCCGTCCCGAGACTCGAACCCATAACCTTAGGATTACGAGTCAGACTCTCTAACCATTAGGCCACAACTTGCCCCACAATAATGTATTAATGTAATAATGTACACGTTGGATTCGCCGCGTTATTATACCAATGTAGGTTCACAAAGCCATGAGCATTAACAGTAAAACAACATCCGCCATTGTTGCTGTTGTGTTTGTGTTTGCCGCTGCTGCGCTAACGTTGCTGGGAAACGTGACACGTATACAGTGACGTCAGACTTGGCTCTGTGATGGCTCTCTAGCTGATGGAAAGGCAAACCGGTTCTTAGAAGGTTCGCCAGTGGAACCAACTTTGAACCAGCACCAGCAGTAGCTCTGAACCCGCACCCGGTTCTTTTTTGGTGGAAAAGGGGCATAAGATAGCCGAAGTGAACCGATTGTAGATGATTTGTTGCACGTCTTACAGATGAGGATAAACAACAAACTACTGTATCTTACCATATGGACTATCCTTAGACATGGTAATCAGACTGCTATAGACTACATACTGTCAAGACCTCAGAACCTTTCCACTTTTTTTTTTTTAAGCTGAAAATTTGTGGTTTTAGACTTAGCTCATTGTGAAGTCTTGCCAATCCTATCAAGTTCAAGACCTTGTTCTTGATTGTCTTACCATGTACTAGACCTTTGCTGAGTTTGTTGATACTCTATAAATTATCCATTGTCTATGGTGTGTACTATTGACTGTGTGTCTAAACCTTGTCTGCTTACTACCCTTGGCTTTGGATCGCTGAGATCTGTATAAAGACCTCTTTCCACCAGGAGCCCGGTTCCTCTGAGATCCGTATGATTTTGCTTGCATGTTTGTTTAGTTGTGTTCTTTTCACACTGCATTATATGTCAAACTTTTCTGTACCATACTGGTTCAAGATGCCTAGATTGCATGGTTTGGAACAAAACCTGTCACACCTTGACAAATTCCAGCATTGTGTTTGGATTGCGTCCTTACGTGTAAACTGCTTTGCATTAAAGCATCTGACTAAAGAATGAATGCAATTTATTGTATTAATAAATGCATGACTAGGTTGTTGCTTAGTTTAAATGCATACAATGGAAAATTAGGTCAAAAGCTGTTTATTTATATTACCGTGTCAGTCAGGTGAACGATTTATTTTTTACTCAAAAAAAACATAAACAGGAGATCAAACTCTACAGAACAGCATAAATTCCAGTTATTCCTGAATCCATACAACATACAATATTGATTTAAATCTCCTGACATTATTTTTTTTTCCCATATTGGAAAAAAGCAGACAGGAACCGCAACATCTTGCACATTTTGTGAATAGTTATCGATTAGTTCCATATAGCTACATAATACAACGTAGTACCAACGTCTACGCTTTAGCTGTAGCATTTATTATTTTCCACCATTTTTACAGTGATACAGGAGAAACACACACATAGGGATGTAGTGATGTTGGAAAATAATCATCTATAGGGTGGTGTGATGTGGACAAGATGAAGGAGAGTTACATCATGTGTCTGAGTATCTCATTCTCCCTCGCGTGCATTTAAAATAAATTAAAAATAAAGCTAGACGTTGACAGAAAAAATATCAAGGCTTTATCAGTGCTGACACTGCAGACTCCTTCCAAGACTCCTTGTTTTTTAAACAAAACATTCTCGGGTCCTGTTAGCATAGCAACGACAACACATCAGAACAAGCACATTAATATAAACCTCACAGCCGTAACCGTTGTCTGAGCTGCTCTTACGGAAAATCGATCAAGACCCCATGACCGTTCGAAATGAGGTGAAATAAAAAGTAGTCCAAGTATAAATCCAGATTAGTTGAGACCTAAACTCTAAGATAAAGTCGAAACCTGAATGCAGCTTCTGTTTATATAACACTGCATTTATTTATTTTTCAATTAGACCTCACAAAATGTGAGTATACAGTGAAATGGCAATGTGATGCCTGGGCCCCTTGAGGAGCGCTATACTGTCTAAATTGGTGTTTGTGTGTGTGTGTGTGTGTGTGTGTGTGTGTGTGTGAGGAGTAACTAATGGAGTAATAAATCACTAATGTACTGGAACAGCACTCCACACAGTCATCACCTCCTGCCATAAACTTCCACTCAGAGAGAGAGGGGGAGAGAGTGAGCGAAATAGAGAGAGAGAGAGAAAGAGGGAGAGAGAGAGGGAGAGAGAAAGAGAGAGAGGTGGAGTGTTTAAAGTTATTACTGACTTAAAGGTGGAGGGCATGAGTTACTATTCAATTTAGAGGAATAGAAATTCTCATAAATGTCCCTCCAACTAGTTTTTGCTTATACATGTATACATTGAAGTTATATAATAAATGTGTGTGTGTGTGTGTGTGTGTGTGTGTGTGTGTGTGTGTGTGATTTAGTACGTTTTTCTCACTTTTTATTTAACGTCTCTTTTGTGTTTATGTCTCTCTTGGTCTCTGTTTCCTCTATTTCTCACAAATTGTAGGCTAAATTGCTATCTGTACTCATCATTCTGTCTGGCCACATCACAGCAACCCTGCCTCGCTACGGCAACCAAGCCTGTCAATCAGACCGAGAATGTGGGAATGTTGGTGTTGCGATGGAGGAAAACAAAATAGAACTAGACAGAACCACACCTTGACTTTTATTTGCGGCAAATCAAAGCAAACGGAGACGAGATACAGGCGTTGCAAACTCGCGACAGTTCGAGATCCAAAGATTGTTTTTATGTGTAGAGTTCTGTTTTTGTGGCATGCGACACTTGTCAGGTACAAAGCACAAGACGCACGCACACACTTTATCGTGCAGATGGCAGGTGTTTGTTTGTCACACGTTATCCGCACGTTGAGTCGACAGCCATTGCAGTTCCTTAATGTTGGGCCAATTTGAGAACACCACGAGAGACAGATTTCACAGAAACAGCACGATTTCACAGTGTTCTCACAGAGCCCACCCTCATCTCTGAAAGTTAACAGAAAAGCTAGTTCACATATACATACACACACACACACACACACACACAGAATGAATCAATCACAAAGCTAAGGTTATTGTTATGTTCAACATCATTTAACGATAGTAAAACACATGTCAAAGTGTTCAGAGGGTGTGTGTGAGAGAGAGAGAAAGAGAGAGAGAGAGAACCTAGCTTGGGCCTCAGTACTAATTAGAACATGACTCATCTGCTATATCACCTTCTTTTAAATATACACTGACCAATAAAAGAAGAGTGGCTCATAAGGAGGCATGGTGGAAAAATCTAGAAGGGAGGGTTGTGTGTGTGTGTGTGTATGTATATGAAGAGATGAACTGAACAGCTGTATGCTTACATGGATGTCTACCCAGCAGCGAGAAGCTGGAAAACACACACACAAAATATGGTAAATACAAGTTAGTCGGGTTGGGTTGAGATTAATGATGTCATAATGACATAAACAGATACAGCATCGCGTTTTCTTGTCTTTTGATCATTTTCTCTTCGACACTCTGTAGTGTTTCCTGACGTAGAGATCAATAACGAAACTGCAATGTTTACATATAAGGCTGATTCCACTGTGTCTGGGCTATACGTCATCACAAAATACTAGTGAGTTAAAGAGTTAGAAAGAAATAAGCCTTGACTAAGAACATTACCTAACGTTGATGTAAGGGCTACATGAAACCAACAGAAGGTTGTTGTGAAACCACACAAATATTTATTCCGACAGTTAGCTGGTGTTAAGAAGTACAGTATAGAAAGTCATGGCTATCATTGATTGGCTGTGCGAGACTACAGTGTGGAACTTGGTAGATTGCCAACTATTTCTCTTATGATCTCTTTTGCATAACTAATAAGATAATGTGGATGCCAAGAATTAAACATTTTTGTACGTTTGAACGCATCCAGCCTTTATAACACATTCATAAACATTGCATGGATATTTTATAAATGAATCCTGGAGAATTTCTGCAATGTTTACATTGATACTAGCAAAGTCACATGATGTACCAGTTTTATGAGAATTTGTTGTGATGAAGATTCTTTCTTTAATTACTTCCACTTCATAACGGTTTAATAAGCGCATATCAAAAACTGCTTAGTGGTGGAAACACTGACATTACACACTGACATCTTTTACCCTGTAAAAAGAGAATTATGTATATTTTCTGGCCCTCAAATTGAACAGACTGTCATATTTCTGCTTATGGCAAGTACATGAGACTGTTAAAGCAGATTTACGCACATTTTCTCTAGCTTTTATTTGAAGCTCATCGTTTTATGACGCAGTCATATCTTTCATTATGTGGCAGTCAGAGAATTATGAGTTTCTACTTTATACTTTCTCTGATCTGGAATTCTGTGAGATTGTTTGAGTTAGATTTTTGTCTACCCTTTGCATTTATCTGCTATTAACATTTCCATTGAAAGGGCTATTATGTCATCAGCCTTAAGGGTTATGCTTAAGGGTGATTTGATTTAACTATTGAGTAATAAACCTTGTGTTTGGCAACATGCTCTGTGCTAATACAGTATAAAATTGTCAGTCATTTAACACAGATATTTCTTCTTTTATTCTTGGCACATGCTGAGAAGAGGCCTTAAATGCAGCAGTCATATTACACTAATTACAGATTCAATCCTCGTTCGTTACAACTGCCAGATCCACTCTGTTGGATTTGGCATTTCATCCTCCCAGTAAGGAATAAACATTACACTGGTGCGGTGATAGGAAAATAATCAACAATGGTGGTGAAGTGGATTTAACAGAGTTACTGTTATCAATCAAAAGTTCATTATTTTCCAATGTGGTTTTTGGTTCGAATGAAAGAGTTCAGCTTGAGGGTGTTATTGTCACTATGTGTGTGTTGTTATAATTATCATTATTACTACTATTTTATTCAGTTGCTAGTTATCTCTCTTGGCTGAGTGTTTTGTACACACTGTCAGTCTGATTTCTTTATTCATGGCTGGGCTTTAATTGACCAAAATCTCCACTGGATATTAAATCTTACAGCAAGCTATCTGCTCTGGCGTCGGTGCGAGTCAGCTTATATTTCATTTGGGGAGAACCGAGCTAACCTTCTAGACAGAGAGGAAACTTTTACTGCCTTCTTTCTCACTCATGCATGCCTCCCCTTCTTTCTCACTTTTTCTCTCTCCGTCTCCCTTTCTCAGTCTTTGTTGTTTTTTTCCCCACTGTCGCACTGTCAGAGGGAGAGAGAAGGAACTGTGATACGGAATTGGCGACAGCTGCCACCGCATAGGATTTGCATAGGATTAAGAACATTCAGAAACAAAAGAAGAGATAAAAAACAAAAAACAGGGATGAGAAGCAGGAAGAGCGCGAGAAAGAAAAGACGAGTCAAAAAAAAATCTGGGAAATGTCTCTGTTGGGAGGGGAAGAAGAAGTCCAAATTACCAGCAGAGGAGATTCGCATCAAATTATGCCAGTGACAGATCTCATCTCTTGCGGCGTCTTCTATTAAAAATCTGCCAACTTGTCTCAGTGTCCCTCTCAGTGTCAGTGCTGATTTCAGATCATCAGTCTATCAGAACTTCCAATCAAAAACTGTCAGCACCAAATGATGGCACAGTGGCACAATTGTGCAACATGGCAGATGTGACCGGGCAGATTTTATTCACAGACTTGAGCACTTGCTCATTTTAAGATTCCTAGACTCTGGCATTTTCATGTGTAACGTCAACTGACATATCGGTAATAGTACGTAATCACATCAAACTTTTTTTTTTACATTTTTCCTTGCTTAGATGTTAAATATTTAAAAACATGCTTTACAATTAAAGTTCGAAAAGAATTTTTTTTCCACTATATATCCAAGCAGCAAAAAAAAAATGTATCAACCAGCTGACAGACCGAATCAATTTATAGTTCTATAAAAGAATTCTTTGCATTTGCAAATTTCAGGTTACTAAAATGGATCACAACAACACTATGTGCTATGCATGAATACATTTATCTAAATCTCTCTGTTGTTCTGTTTCTGTGATTATATTATTGACCAGCTGCAGCACAATTTTTTTTACAAATTTCTTCTTGGATCTGTCCCCAGGGTTATTATTTTTTTTCTCTCTCTCTCTCCAAGGTAGAGCTTTCAAGGACACATTTAATCACAAACACTGTCATATCAGCTGATCTATTTCAATCAATGTCCTTCATTTTATACTTTATATATTTCTTTTTTCTTTTTTTTGGAAACCTGTTTATAACATGAAAGAACATGTTGTGTTTATAGGGTCTATCTATTTATGGTGTGTAACGATTGGCCGAGAATGGCAGTTCCATGAATCCATACAGTTTGCAGAGTCTAATCCTAACCCTAACCCTAACCCTAACTCTAACCCTAACCCTAATCCTAACAACTAACTCTAACCCTAATCCTAACCTTTAATCAAAGGTAAACACAGTGTAATTTCAACATATGCGTTAACCCTAAAAACCTAAATAAATTCAGTGTTATGAAAAGAAAAAAAATCTTTTCATCAATAGCACATCCATACCATAACCTAGTTCTCAATCATTATAATATTGCATTAATCATATGTTTGGAAATGTGGGGGGATTTTGGCCATAGTCATTCTTCAACATTAACATGTCTTTCTTCTAACACACACAGCCAAAAAAAAAAAAAAAGTCCAGATGATTTATTCTGTATCGTCTTAATGCGCGAGTAAACAGATTATACCAGCACAGTTAATGCCATTGACATTGATCTTCCAAAGTCTTCATGGTTAATTATTAATCTATGAATCTATACAAATTCTGTTTTGAGCATATTTGAGTAAGCCCTTTTTTTTAAAGAATTTTTTATTTGGGTGATTTCTTCTTTGGATCCATACTGATCATGGAAGAATTTATGTAGCTCGTTGGGTAGAATGGTAAAACATTTACCTATACATCTTAAAAAGCTCTAAATTAAATAAAGCGGCATCAACCTCTAGCATAGTTGACACAAAAGTGTCCCTAAAGGAGTGTTTTATCTGCTTTTCTTTTTTTTCTGTCTTTTTTTTATGCAGTTGCGTGAGGTGAAAATACATTATTCATTAAGCGAGAGACACGGCTAAATATAAACAGATTAAAATTTGAACATTGGAGACAAACAGATCTCAAAGGGAATTGGCAATGTAACCCAGTTTCAGGATTTCTCTCCTCCAGTGGTGCCAAACTGGAGGAACAGTGACTTGTCGGGCATGAGAGCAAAAGTACAGAAACGCAGCGTTACACAGAGAATGAGGTGAATTACATGGCGTCACGCATTCACAGTGTGGAGTTATGAAGTAGACTGGAAGTTAAGTAGTTCGTGTAAGAGTGACTGTTTTTTTAATGGCTCATTCATTTCACAAGTTGTCATATGTAAGTGTGTCTGTGTCTGTGTGTGTGTGTATTCTGATTAGCAGCAGCAGTTAGTCAGAAAGTGTTGATTCTTTTTGCACATTCCAGTTTCTCAGTACCATGACAAGCTGCATAACTTTCTTTTTGATTGTTTCTTTTATTAACGTCAGGAAGAAGATAATGGTGAGGTTACTAAGGAAACCCGTGTTCATAACTGTTAAAAAACGACACAGTACTTTTTATCAGCTTACATCCTTGTTTTTTTTTTGGCTGCTTCATTTTTGACGTCACCACAATGGACCATCTGTATAGATTTGATTTGGCACGTTGGCACAGGTATTTTATCCCTCTCTGATGCAACCCCCCATTTTATTAGGGCTTGGGACTGGCACTGAGAGTTAATCCCTCAGTGTCTGGGTTGGATCTTTATTTGGTAATCGAACCCAAGCCACAATGGTGAAAACACAGGATCCTTGACCCCTTGACCACCAGGAAACTATAATGTCATCAAAATTGCCAATACCAACTTTAGTACTTCCAAAATTATGGTACTTGTCTCTGAATCTGCCTGTATTCCGAGTTTTCACTCCTAATTGCCTGTATTTTGACTACATCACATTATGGATCTGCCTATATTAACTCAGACTGCCAGCACTCAGCGTCCTGCTGTGAATTCTTCCTGAAAAAGCTTAAATAATATGCAATTCTATCCTACGCTGTCAGAATAATGGACTGTACAGGTTTGCTGGGGTAAAAATAATGTATTTGTGCCATCAAGGTAAAACAGTGGTCCTTGAGGCCCAATTATATGATTTGATGGGTTCTAAAGGTAGACTACTTTCACGTTCGCAGGAGGAAGATGCATACTAAAGGTACAAATGATATGCCCTTGAGGATAACTTGTTAGTGATGAGCATTTGTGTTTTAAATGGTACAGTTTTGTAACTCATCAGGAAGATAAGGCTAAGCAGTTAGCATTTTAAATTGCAAGGTTGAAAGTTTGAAGCCAGGCATCACCGACAGCCAGATCTTTGAGGACGGCTAGCTTCTATCATCTTTTTAGATACTATTTCTTACAAAAAATGTTTGTACTTTTTAAACATAAACTGACTGAAAGTACAGCTTCATAAACAGACTAATCTAAAGTTACCATGATGGTAAACTTGATGTTGTGGAACATCTGTACTGACTCAGATGTGTCACTTCACCTCTTCGTGATCACCCAGTAAAGCATCTTCTCCAACATGATAACAAGCTGTGCTGCTGTTTGCTCCTGTCAAACCCTGTTTTTTTTGTGATGCAAGGCAAGACACCAGTGACAGAGGAAGACAGGAATCATCAGGGGAGCCCGAAAAAGAGCCGATGGATCTCCTGCAATCTTGCCGTGTCCATTCACGGCCAAATCCAAATAAGTTTCCACTCTGCCCTCGCCACACCTCACTGTCCTTCTAATCTCAGCCGCACAATAGAGGGAGGACATGAGAATGAAAAAGAGAGAGTTGCAGGAAGAGAGAGAGAGAGAGAGACGGATAAAAAGAGAAAGCCGATAGGACGATACTGAAATGGACGTGCACTCACTGAAACGACATTAGTGGATCAGCCCAAAGCCATCAGATGAAGGAGAGAGCAGATTGAATAGAATGAGAGAAAAAGGGATGAACGTTAGTGTAATAGAGAAACGGATGGAGAAAGCCTGGCCGTGCCTCCTGCTAATCCCACGGTTTCTGGTGCACTCGGTTTTTGCCGCGTACCCGCGGGATGGCTCCATGACCGAGAACACGTCGGTGTGTGTCAGGAATAATTATCAAGTCAACGAGTGTTGCTTTATGTATAACCCAATCTGTTGTGAAATACGAAGTCAAAAATTGGTGTGATATGTCGCTAAATTCGGTAGACCTTTTTAAATCAATTCAGCGCTAGACAATTCCCTGTGTAATAGCTCAAGCTTTTGTCAGTTTGGGAATACTGTCAGTTCATTTTTAACAGCTGTTTGATCTGAAAAGGAATTTGTTTATCTGTTTTTGTCAGTGTCTCACTACTTTGAGCAATTAGTAAAATAATAGGACCACAGCCTGCTCAATCGAATCTAACACGCATGCATTAATGGCACAGTAAGCAAGGGAACGTTCTGGAAGAGCGTTTGTGTTTAAAAGAAACGCCTTAGACAACACTCCAATTATAGTAATTATCTAATTACTCAGAACATGATAATTATCTCCCTGTAATCCATGCACACCATATCTGCTTAACTGGCAAAGAAGAATGAAACCAAATCAGTATAATTGCTAGTTAGATTAAAAGTGATGTACGTCAAGGAAAAACAATGAGTCGCAGGTTACAGGAGGAAGATACTGTAGATGCTAGGGAAGTGCAGAAACACGATCGGAAAGGTCCGGACACACATGATACTACAGTATGTGATGGTTCACTGAAGTATGAGATCATGTTGTATTTGTTTATCGGTATATTGTAGATTCATACAGTAGCTGACATGCTTTTTGTGTGTCTTCCACTCTGCCTGTTTGTCATCGATGGTTGAAATATACAGCGTAGATCAGACTAGGAATCGTGGCGTCGTAGTGTCATGTCTGCTAAAGAAACGCATCCATATTTTCACATCAAATCTGTACACTGAAGTCGAAATTATTTCCCTGGCATGTTGTTTTTATGTATTTATTTCTAGGCTATGATTCGGTATCCTGCCGTGTTATTGGCAGCCAATACAGCACCAAACTCGGACGATGGCACCCTGAGGGAAATGTACGTGCGCGCTGTGTGTGTTTCTGAGCTCTTTATATACAGTAGGTGATTTTCACTCATCCTGAATAGTGATGAAACAGTAGTAACTGTGAAAGCGCTCCCCAGCTCTCATTTATAACACCTTTTTTTTTACATCAGTTTTATCCATGGACACACAGACTCTTTGTCTCTCTGCCATATACGCCAACACTTTTGCCCTGTATGATTACCCTTTCAACACCAAATAATCGGTGAGAAGGCCACATTAACACATTCACATAACCGTCAAATCATGCTTTGGTCCTCGTATGTAAGAGGTGAAGATCGCACGGAATTAGCCGAACTGATCAAAAACGCTTTAAACTCCAAGATTTCAGTGACTATGAGGAGCCTTGAATTAGTTGTTAGTTGCCTGATGTTATCGGGTTACTTAGAACCACTTAAAAATGCGTTCTAGATTTGTTTACAATTAGAAAGTGATTCAATTCTGAATTGACTCACAGGAAGAAAGCAAACATAATTTGTATTACATGATGCAGGCAGGATTTTTTTGTAAGTGTGAACTGCTAATATCAGAATGCAGAAATGTGAGAAGAAAAAAAGAGAAAATATACACTGGGTAGTGACCAAATTATTTATATAATTACATAATCATTGAATGTTTTGTGCATGGATGTTTTTTTTATTTTTATGCCAACTTGAAGAATGGTGAATTATTTTAAATTTTTTATGCCAACTTGGTGAATTTGTGAGCACTGAACAGCATAAAGTGCTTTTTTATTGGAGTAATCATGTGTAGAGTAACCCAAACCCAGGCAAATAGATAAAAAGCAAACAAACATACAAAAAAAAACAAAACATTTGATAAATTCTGACTCAACTCCCTTAAGATTTTTAGTGTCCATGGATTATGCTAACTTGTGCAACATTTTATTCAGCGCACTCTGCAATAGAGTGCGGTGTTTCACAGCTACTCATGCTGCAACTGTCCGAAATAAAAAATCTTTAATATTGGCAAATGGAAAATAGTTCCATCCAGGTCTCAGTAAAGTGAACAAAGATTTCCAGTTGAGTTAAGGCCTGGCAGTACACAATTTTAATCTAGCAGACAAGGTCAATGTGTTTTCACCTGTTATGCTATTGATTATTTGTCAGAACTGGGAACATGTTTACACTAGCCAGGATGCTAGCTATAAATAGTGACTAAAAAAAAAAACCCTGCTCCATTGGATGAGCAATTAGAGGCGGCCATTACCGAAGTGTCCTGTGTAGATGGTACGCTGGAAGAAAATCGGATAACCCGCTAACCCTACACATGATGTATTGCTGTTAATCAGAGGCTGTAAGTGCTTGCCACGAGCAGCTGGTGTCACTTTCTCTGGGTTTCCTGCTGTTGCATCATTAGATGTGCTGGGAGGAAGTTTGGATGTGCAGATATTTCTGGCACATTGTTGAGACAAGGGAGCTGTTACACTTTGATGGAGATTTGGCATTCAATTGTACTCAAGGAAAGAAAAACTAATATATGTGTGTGTAATAACTGAATGTTAGGTGGTGATTTTATAATAGGATGGATTAAGAAGAGTTTTCTTGTAATGGAGTTACATAAAAACAGGATTAACTTTTAGAAAGATATTTCTATTTGTTGTGTACTGTGCACTATACAATATGTATGCACATTATCATCTAATGTTTGCTATTATTATGAACAGCAGCTATGCTAATTCCTCTCCTCTCACTGCTTCTCTTTTTCTACCAACCCGAGACATCCTGAAAACGTCAGAAAGATTTTGGACCTTCAGCGAGATGAGGCATCAACCCTGTGAGGATCCCGAGACATCTAGAGATGTACCAGCTCCAGTTGGACTCTGCTTCATGAAGTATTCAGACATTATAAGAGAAGATGCCAACTACATGTTGTCTTTGAGGACAAGAGCCTCCTCATCAATACACAATTGTCTGAATGTATATTTATAATCACACCCTCCAGTGTTACCCAGATGAGGACGAGGTTCTCTTTTGAGTCTGGTTCCTCTCAAGGTTTCTTTCCCTTCCATCTAAGGGAGTTTTTCCTCACCACAGTTGCCTCAGTCACCTCAGGCTTGTTTATTAGGTATAAATACAAACACATTTAAATATAAGTCTAATATTAATATTTTTATTATACAAATCTTTGTACAACATTAATTATTATTATTTTTGTATTATATTTATGTTTTGTAAAGCTGCTTTGAGACAATGTCCATTGTTAAAAGCGCTATACAAATAAATATAAATTAGCATTTATTAGCATATACCACACACTCATATTGTTCTCAATACCACTTTGACATTGTTGTATGGAAACCAAAAGTTTTATTAATTTATTTTTGTAGAATATGGATATGCGATATAATATAGACTATAGTAGATTTAAAAAACCCACAAGACATGATTTAAACTGCCGAATCAGGCCGTCTGTGAGCCCCTTTATAGTAACCAGAACTGAATTCTGTAGATTATTTGAAAGAGCATAGTGATAAACATTTTTTCTGTGTATGTTTGCTAGATTTTTGCTATTTCAGTTTCCGTATGCTTCCCACCATCTCATAACTGTCTTGACCCGTTTTTCTTGATACACCCTTTAATGTCAGTGATAGACAGAGCGTCTGAGACGGACCATGCAGTGAGATATTGAACGTTCGTTACAACACATTGAGACAAATCGCCTATTGACATCTTAGACAAAAAGGCCATTTATTTCTTTTTGAATAACCTTGCCAGTGTCACAATTTTACAAATGTCCATGATTCTGTCTGTGTACTTTATTTTTCTGTTATTGTACAGTTCTGTAGATCAGCTTACATTCAAGCAACAGCCTTAGACCATAAATGCATATTTAATATTATATAATATCTAATATATGAAAAGAATTACTATGATTACTGTTATCATTATTTGTAATTATTGTCTGAGATAGAAGCAGAAAAAGCTTCAGATTCATAACAAAACGGCTGGCAAGTCATCTACTGTATGATCATATGCCAGCTATTACTGATTTAGTTGATTATGTTGTGATAAATACAGTTAAACTTCCATCATTTCTGTTACAGTGTTTTTCAGAGTGACATATGGAGTCATTTGGAGTCATGTGGAGTCACCAGAATAGTAGATGAGCTTCAGGGAGAGCGACATGTTATTCAAAAGTACTAGGCACATCATAGATCCCTTGGTTTAAAAAAAAAAAAAAGATGAGATAAGTGAAAGTTACTCTTCAGGTAGACTTCAGGAAGATGTCGATCTATCTGTCACATTTTCATATACTTTGTGAATTTAGGGTTAATCCGATCTGGCTGAAATGTGAAATTACACAATTAGATTACCTCGTCACACAATTCCTCTGACTATATACGATAATAGAAAGGAAATTATCTAATCACACTATCCAGTGTCACCCAGATGATGATGGGTTTGCTTTTTGAGCCTGGCATCTCCCAAGGTTATCATCGCATTGTATTTTTCCTCGCCACTGTTGTCTCTGGCTTGCTCGTTAGGGATGAATATAAATAGACAATGTCCATCCTTAAAAGCACTATACAAATTAAATTGAGAAAAATTTAATTGATATTAATCGAATCTAGTGTCCAATTTCTAAACTATCGACTGTTAAATAGTAACTAAATAATGAATTAGTTCATGTGCCAAATCACACCAGGTTTAACATTTTTTTCAAAAACAGCCGAAATTTTAAGCCAAACAGCAGCGGTAGTGCTGTGATTTAAACCTTTTGACTATTGACCTATTAACACATTACAATTCTAATAATAATAATAATAATGTTATAATTTTTGTAATTGCAATTATGCAGATACATGACAAACTTTTCAAAGCATTTCTGATTAAAGTTACATCGAATTTAAAATGATTGAAATTACAGAATAAATCATTATTGTTTGATTGTTTGTTCATTTATTGTTTTGTGTTGAGAAATTTTTGAGAAAAATTCATTAAAAACAAAACAAAACAAACAAAAACAAAAAACAAAAAACAAAATATATATATATATATATATATATATATATATATATATATATATATATATATATATATATATATATATACACACACACACATATATATATACTTTTATTAATGAAAATGTTTTCTTACAGGATAATGCTGCAGTTATTCTGTTATGCTGTTATTCATTTTGACCTATTTTTTGACCTATTTTGACCTATTTTTATGTGTAATGGTTGTAATTATATATGGACATTTGGCATAGAATTATAGGGTTCACGGGTTTTATTTTACACACCCACAACACCACTACATAGCAAATACTGTTTGATACACAAATTTAGAGTGCAGGAAGAAAATAAACTAAGGCAGTCCTGGAACACAAGGGTTAAACAAAACATAGAACAGAGCTAGAATAGTTTTCTGGGAGTTTCAGAAAATATCTACAATTTATTTTAGGAGAAGAGGTTATGATACAGAAGGAACAAACCTAGAAATGGCTCTGGCAGGTCTATAGGATACACTGACCAAAAATAGCAAGGTACAGCAGATGTATTGTCTTGCCACTGGAATCCTTTCAAAAGTCTTCTGTGTCATATGAAAATGTAACAAAAACTCTCTGTGGGCCTCTGTGCTTAACTGCATATTCATGTGTTTTCCAAAAAAAGAGAGTCATGATCTTTAGTCCTGGTCAGGTATAAATACAAGGTTTAAACCAGGCAGGATGTCAGTTCACCTGGTGAATACAGTTTGGACCAGCCAAGCCAGTAAACATGATGGGAAAGGTAAAACTAACAAAAGACAGATTGGTTCCATGTCATTTAACTTTTGAATGTTCAACTGATTCTGAAACTCTTCACTCAAACAGGTTATCTTCTATGAGGACAGGAACTTCATGGGGCGCTCCTGGGAGTGCACCGGTGATTGTGCCGATATGCACTCTTACATGAGCCGCTGTCACTCCTGCAGGGTGGAGAGCGGCTGCTGGATGGTCTATGACCGCACCAACTACATGGGAAACCAGTATTTCATGAGGAGGGGCGAGTACGCTGACTACATGAACATGTGGGGCTGGGGCAACAACTGGATCAGGTCCTGCCGTATGATCCCCATGGTACACTATTAGACATAACATCCTTTTTATGATACATATATCCCAGTAGGTGTGTTTGCCCAAAAATGACAGTGTTTGTCCTCTTCCCCAAACAGTACAGAGGATCCTACAGAATGAGGCTCTACGAGAGGGACAACTTCATGGGTCAGATGATGGAGGCAACAGATGACTGTGATTCCTTCATGGATCGCTACCACTGGTCCAACGGCTGCATGTCCTGCAACGTGATGGACGGCCACTGGCTCATGTATGAGTATCCACACTACAGAGGCAGGATGTGGTACTTCAGGCCCGGAGAGTACAGGAACTTCAGGGACTACGGAGGCATGAGGTTCATGAGCATGAGGCGCATCATGGACTCCTGGTATTAGAAACAAACTGAGCTAAAAAGAAAATAAAAACATTTTGAAAAATCAAAATACAGAAAAAGTGTTTGTTTTCTTAATATATTATAATAATAATAATAATAATAATAATAATAATAATAATAATCTCACTGCATCACAATGAAGATGTTTTTGAGAAAGGTCCTCCAACAGTCATGTTTGAGGGTTGCAGCATTTTTTGTAGTAGTTGTCCTGCACTAATAGACTTTTATCTTATAATTCTAACACATAAATGAATTCATCATTAATAAAGTTCTTAAAAAAAGCAAAGATGCTTCATTCCAGGTTATGACATAAAGCCACACTATGACTTTTCCACTATTTACCTTCAACCAACCAATTTTTTCACAGAGCAAAGTTAATTGAATCAGGCACATCTTGAAATTTCATTAAAAAAGTCTATTCAAATCAATATGCAACAGAATTCAACAACAAAGTGTTTAGCCTTTGCTAATTACTGACTCAGATCACATTTTCACCAAGTCACAATTATTTCAAAACAATACAGTCGAACCTGCTTGAGACTTTACAACAAGTTTTAAGTCAGAAATGTGTTTTGGGCAAACTCATCAGATATGTCTCAGAATTACTGTTACCTCCCAGACAGCATTTGGTTCATCATTTGCTGATCATCTGTGAGTGAATTTCATAGACCAAATGATATGACTGTATACTGAATGGAAAATATCGACTTTCTTTTAAAAACTAGTTTAGTGACAGATGCAAAGGTTCCGGTTTAATCCATAGAAACCTTCAAGTGAAGAAAAAGAAACAAATCTAAATTATTGATTATGTTCAGGGAGTTTTTGAATCTTTGGAAAATGACTTAGTAATTATCGGACTCTTGTGATACGTGAAATACTCAGCTAAATCTTTAGGTATGAAATGACTGGTGGAAAACTTTTAGCTTCCACAGAGCAACATCAGGATGATGAGCTTCATTCTTCTTTTATTTTCATGTTTAACGTCTTCTGCACAGAGATGTAAATATAAAAATGTTATTGGAGACATTTGTAGTCTGCTCTGAACAAGTGCTTTTAAGTAATTGCAATTAATAAACTCTACTATGAAATACCATAATTAATTATAACGTCCTAGAAGAAGATAACAATAGCAGGTGACGGTGTTTTAACAGATCGACTTTCGATCACAATGCACTGTATTTCTGTGGCTGATACTGAGGTGTGTAGTGAGATACATTTCAGGGATCCTCTGTGTGGCTAATATATAAAATCACATATATTTGGGCATCGCTTCTGGCCTGAAATAACATCATCTGTGCTTGAATGTTACAGGACTTACCCTGTGTGCCAGTATGTGGAGCAATACAAACTGTGATATGAGGAAAAATACTGAATGTGTGTTGTTACCTTGAGGTATTTCTTGACCAAGGAAAGAATTTATGTGCAAATTGGTCAAGGCAACACAATGGCGGTGTTATTTCTGCTTTATTTGATCATTTTGAAACATCTTATTTTAAACTGCCACAGAGATCTAGTTAGACACACGGAAATGTCTTTTTAAGTTTCTAAAACCCCAAAGTACCCCCAGTAAAACCCCAAAGCCTCATTTGTATTTAAGCCTAGTGAATGGATTATGCTTCTAAACTCAGGGAACAACATTCTGCTTGTGCTGACAAGGCACTTTTGTCTTTACAGAACCATTTCTGCCAGCTTCCCAAAAATAAAAATACATTCAGAGAAGTCAGGTACATGTCATTCACATGACACAAAAGAATACAAATGCATGTCTATAGTCATCTGTAATGACCAAAATAGCTGACTACTCAATGCTATATGTGGGTTTAACTTGTCAATAATAGTCATTTAAAGTCAATTGGAAAACATCACATAGAAATGTAGCAATAGCTCTTAAGGTCATTGTTTACATTTGTGCTTTATGTCTGGTCAAGAGTTTCTTTGGTGTAAATACAGGTATAAATACAGGAGTTTAACCAGACAGGTGGGCAGTTCAGCTTGGACAAGTTACACCAGCCACCGAGACCATGGGCAGGGTAAACACTCCAAACATTTGCTTCATTTAAAATAATTGCTTGTTTTTGACAAAAACAAATGTACAGAAATTTAAATTTTACAATTACGCTTTAAAAATTAATTCTGAAACTCTTCACCCAAACAGGTTATCTTCTATGAGGACAGGAACTTTATGGGGCGCTCCTGGGAGTGCACCGGTGATTGTGCCGATATGCACTCTTACATGAGTCGCTGTCACTCCTGCAGGGTGGAGAGCGGCTGCTGGATGGTCTACGACCGCACCAACTACATGGGAAACCAGTATTTCATGAGGAGGGGCGAGTACGCTGACTACATGAGCATGTGGGGCTGGGGCAACAACTGCATCAGGTCTTGCCGCATGATCCCCATGGTACACTATTAGACATAACAACCTTTTTAACGATACATATATCCTAGTATGTGTGTTTGTCCAAATATGACAGTGTTTGTCCTCTTCCCCAAACAGTACAGAGGATCGTACAGAATGAGGCTCTACGAGAGGGACAATTTCATGGGTCAGATGATGGAGGCGACGGGTGACTGTGATTCCTTCATGGATCGCTACCACTGGTCCAACGGCTGCATGTCCTGCCACGTGATGGACGGCCACTGGCTCATGTATGAGTATCCACACTACAGAGGCAGGATGTGGTACTTCAGGCCCGGAGAATACAGGAACTTCAGGGACTACGGTGGCATGAGGTTCATGAGCATGAGGCGCATCATGGACTCCTGGTATTAGAAACAAACTGAATTAATCTGACAAACACATTTTAAATAAACTAAATTAATTCAGTGAAATGTTTTATTTTCTTCCTTCCCTGTCACCAACTCCTACATGGATTGCAACAAGTAATACATTTGCATCATTTAGTGAAATCCAACATAAAACTTTTTCATGGTTTCAAAGCCCCTCACTCACATTAACGCTTGCTACTCAACCTTTTATAAAAGCAGAGCAAAAAGCCAGGTTTAAGAAACAAAACTGAAACCACTCGACTAGATTTTACGAAAAAAAAATAAGTATTAAACACAAAGACCTGTTAATATAAAATTTAACCAAGTAAAAATATTAATTATTTTTGAAACATGAGAAATTATTTGACATATAGTTATAACATTCCATAGTTTAATACAAACTTCTAGAAATTTCCTCACAACGTACAGAGGATATTATCCTGACCTGACCCAGATTTCCATGTCTCTACCAGAATTTTGATTATGTTTCAGCATATCACAAAGTGATTGAAATTCTAAAAATATTTAACTCTTTTTACGTAAAGAGTCTAAAAAAATGGTACCTGCTTTAGGCCTGTCTGTGATTTGCATTGAATTTATTTCTAATCACACTCCACAGTACTGGTTATGGATATGAAGGAAGACACTCAGGGCTTTAAGAATTAGCATTTTTTCATAAGTATATATTTTTTCAATTGCCTACCAGGATTAAATATTGATTTAGTATCAAAACAGCTAAAGTTATCTGTTTTATCACCGCATCGGTGTTATTGTGGATAGTTTCAAAAGCAGCTACTCTAAAGTCGCAATACTCACTCACTTACTCTTTCACTCATTTTCTACCGCTTATCCGAACTACCTCGGGTCACAGGGAGCCTGTGCCTATCTCAGGCGTCATCGGGCATCGAGGCAGGATACACCCTGTACGGAGTGCCAACCCATCGCAGGGCACACACACTCTCATTCACTCACGCAATCACACACTACGGACAATTTTCCAGAGATGCCAATCAACCTACCATGCATGTCTTTGGACCAGGGAGGAAACCGGAGTACCCGGAGGAAACCCCAGAGGCACGGGGAGAACATGCAAACTCCACACACACAAGGCGGAGGCGGGAATTGAACCCCCAACCCTGGAGGTGTGAGGCGAACGTACTAAACACTAAGCCACCGTGCCCCCCAGTTGCAATACTCAACATACAGAAACCCAACAGCACGCTGATTAATCTTAAAACATACTTACTTACTGCTTTAATTAAGATAATCATTTGTTTAGACTGATCATAAAAGTCTAAACACTGATTACTTTATAAATAAAATAACAATTTATATTTAAATAAAATATTACATAATAATATAATATGTAATCCAAAGATTTTAGGTAATAGATAGATTTCCATCCTTCCACACTCTATCATGAAAAGACATTTTCCTAAGTGTCAAATCCTAAACCACACACGCAGAACTTTTCATTAATTAAGTTAAAAAAGATCGATTCCCACCAGCGCTAATGAAAGAATCCAAATTCCAATTCAAGCAGCTGTGAGTAAAAGACTTTGCTTAAGGGCTCAATAGTGGGTCACAATTAGCTGCCAATTAACTCTTTAAGTTCAAATAAGATCTAAATCTTTAAGTTGAAATAAGATCCAAATCTTTCCAAGACAATTAGTGATAGTTCTCATAATAGTGAACCAATATTCTGTGCTCTCTATCATTTTCTCTCATTTAGCTGAAGCCATGTGGCTAGAATAGAGGGAGTTTATCCATTATTTTTATTTTTATTGGTTTTTGTATTGTACATAGTGACTATTAAACCAATTCTTCCTATAAAGATGAATACCTTTAGCACCTATTATATGTTAGAACCTAGAGCCAGCAATAGCTGGACGTAAGTTTGTGGTCTCTAGATTGTGTATTATCAATAAAGAACTGTAAGGTCCTGTGACTGCAGGCAGAATGAGAACATGGTTATTACTGTTGAATCCATTCTTATGAACACTGTGGAAGACTGATAGTGACAATGTATAACTGACAGTTTGAAATATCCCTTGTCTTAGCTTCATACTGGAAAAGGATCAGTAGCTGAGCTGAAAATGACAGGCGTTAAGAAACTGATTCAGATCATACAATCAGAGCCAGAACAAGGATAAAATATAACCTAATGGTAACTGAGGTAAAGGGGTCAGAGACCATGGCCATGTCAGGCAGATGCCAAGACAAAAATTACAGAGGGTGAATGAAGAACAGGTATACAGGGACTGAGAGTTGAGCTCAAACTAGAACTCTGGGATGTTAAGCTAGGAGAAAAAAATAAACTGGTAGCACAAATTAATAAAACAAGGACATGAAAGATATTTAAACATTAAATACACACAAAATTGAACAAAAATTTTAAAAGCTCAAGTATATACTGTAATGTATATATGATACAATGTTTAAAGGATTACAATAAGGTGCCATTGTGTTAGCTTGGTGAAACATTCTAAAGACTTCTGAAGACTAGGCAACATTCAATGTTCTGCATGACACTGTTTTGTGTTGCTTAGTCAGCGTTTTTGTTCCACAATAGGAGGCACATAGTCTTTAGTCCTGCCCAGGTATAAATAGAACGTTTAAACCAGAGAGGACATCAGATCACCAGCTGAATACAGCCTGAACAAAATACAGCCATCATGACCATGGGAAGGGTAAGCAGTAAATAATAAATAATTTGTTCAATTTAAAATGATTGCCAATATTTCAAAATCTTATTTTTGTTGAACAAATTTGCACAGCTAATTTTGAAACCTATTTTCCATACAGGTTATCTTCTATGAGGACAGGAACTTCATGGGGCGCTCCTGGGAGTGCACCGGTGATTTTTCTGATATGCACTCTTACATGAGTCGCTGTCACTCCTGTAGGGTGGAGAGCGGCTGCTGGATGGTCTACGACCAACCCAACTACATGGGAAACCAGTATTTCATGAGGAGGGGCGAGTACGCTGACTACATGAGCATGTGGGGCTGGGGCAACAACTGGATCAGGTCCTGCCGCATGATCCCCATGGTACACTATTAGACTTAACATCCTTTTTTTGATACATACTGTATATCCCAGTAGGTATGTTTGTCCAAATATGACAGTGTTTGTCCTCTTCCCCAAACAGTACAGAGGATCCTACAGAATGAGGCTCTACGAGAGGGACAATTTCATGGGTCAGATGATGGAGGCGACGGATGACTGTGATTCCTTCATGGATCGCTACCACTGGTCCAACGGCTGCATGTCCTGCCACGTGATGGACGGCCACTGGCTCATGTATGAGTATCCACACTACAGAGGCAGGATGTGGTACTTCAGGCCCGGAGAGTACAGGAACTTCAGGGACTACGGTGGAATGAGGTTCATGAGCATGAGGCGCATCATGGACTCCTGGTATTAGAAAATAATAATTTAATTGATGCAAGAACCAACAAATTTTAATTAATCAATAAAATACCTAATTATTACTAAATCAGCGATTTTATTGTTTTCTTTTCTCTTACATAAACAAATAAAATGAGCTTTTTTCTAAGCCTTAATCACAAGTGGGTACTAATAATGTTTCTACATATCGGTGAAAATTTTAAGAAAATCTAAGTGGCCGTTATGTTCTATACTCGGCTGAAACGAGTATCCGGTACGGATAAAGCACTTCTGCCGAGTACGAGTTTTATACGAGTAATACGAGTCAATATCTGTGCTCGGATTGAATGAAAATCATCATTGGGTATCTGATTGTGTCAGCGTTCTGTGATAGGCTAGTCACAGCACCCTCCCCTACACACATACAGATGTATTGTGTTGCTGTGTCTCACTCTGCTCACTCACAGTCACAAACACAACAGCTCTCTGTCTCTCCCTCAGTCTCTCGGGTTCGCGGGCCTTTCCCGTCAACGTTTAGGATTTCTTCAGCTTTTTACTTCGGGTTGTAACGTTAATAATACGTACTTACTAACAGTAGAGTTCTGGTAAACGTGGGTTCGTTCAGACGTGGTGCTTGCTTGGTAGAATGCGACTCGCATTGCGTCTCTGCCTGTCGGAGATTTTTTTTCTTTTTTAAACCTTCAGCTGTCTCTAACCAGTAACCAGACACTGAGTGTCTGACACGTTTTTGCTGTATTTCATAAAAACATAAAGGTAGTAAACTAGTGTTATAAATATTACAAATTAATTATTACTGGTTAAAGCCCTGCCTACTTCCAGGTTAGGCCCCACCCACTCCGAGTACGGATACGGATACAGATAATTCATATGGTTAACAGATACGGATACAGATACAGATAATGCTGTACTCGCTCATCCCTATTAAGTAACTTAAGTAATTTATTCCTAGCCGCATGAAGTGCATCTGTGGAACCTGGTCTTTATGTGCCTCATGACGGGCCTCTTGAAGCTCTTCATTACAATGGGTGTGAGCGTAACATAACGATGATCACTGAGGCATTACACTGTAGACTTTTTTGTCACTGGGACATTTGTGGTTGTCTTGAGGCATGTAGGGACAACAGCGCTGCTCAGGGAAATGTTAAAAATGTCAGTGATGACATCTGTTAGCTGTTCTGCCCATTCCCTGAGCCAGGAATGCTGTCTTCCTTGCCGCTACGTTGTTCTGCACTTCAAACCAAGTGTAGAAGTTGTTCAGCAAATCTGGGAGGGAGGCGTCACTATCACAGGCAGGTGAAGCTCTCTTGTAGTTTGATTGCCTGAGTGCCCTGCCATATGCGCCGAGTGTCTCCGCTTTCCTTGATGTGGCTGTTGATTGTTTGGGCATGTGAGCGCTTTGCTTCTTTGATGGCTCAGGACAGTTTGGCCCTTGCTTTTCACTGTCCTCTGCTCTGAAGGCTGTCTCTAGACTTCAGCAGCACACACACCTTAGCAGTCATCCACGGCTTCTGGTTGGAGGATGTAGTGATGGTCTTGGAGACGGTCGCATCATCAATGCACATGCCGATGTAGCTGGTCACCGAAGCCGTATACTCCACCAGGTTGATGGAATTGCTTTTGCAGCCCCCCTGAAGATGTTACAAACAGTGCACTAAAAACGGTCCTAAAGAGCAGAGGTTGCCTCCTGCTGGTCAGGTTTTCACTGCTTCAGAACCAGTTTAGAGCATCTGAGGAGTGGTCTGTATGCTGGAATTAGCATTACAGAGATGTGGCCTGAGTAGCCGAGGTGAGGGTGGGGCTCTGCACGATATGCGCTGGGGATGTTTGTGTAAACAAGATCCACTGTGTTGGCCCCTCTCGTAGCAAAGTCCACATACCGATGGAACTTAGCAGAACTTAGCAGCACTGATTTGAGATTTGCATGATTGAATTCTCCGGTGATAATTCAATTCAATTCAGTTTTTTATTTGTATAGTGCTTTTAACAGCTTTATAGAAGTATAGAAACAAACGAGAAAAAAAAAAAAATAAGAACACAATCAAATAAATATAAAAATTGAAAGTTTAAAATTAATTTATTTTTAACCCTAACCTGAGGTAACGGTGGCAAGGAAAAACTCCCTGAGAAGATATGAGGTAGAAACCTCGAGAGGAACCAGACTCAGAAGGCAACCCTTCCTCATTTCTGTGACACTGGACAGTAAATAATGTAAATGTAAATAATGTCATTTCTACAGCAGTTTGTAATACAGAGAGCTCCTAGGGAACTAATAGGTCAGCACAAACTCTGAGTTTACAATGGACCCAACACTAATTCTTTCCTGCTAAAGTCTTCTAATGATTGCTGGAGGACTGGAGGCCTGGTCTCCACAGCAAGCTGAGGTCATGAAGAATTTCCAACACATCATCGTGCAGTATGGATTTCTGTACTTTATTAACCTGGAGGTTGTATACATATTCACTGCTGCCTCTGGTGTATATTTACTATGAATACTCGTAAATAAAAATATTGGATCCAGAGTAGCCACTGTGTGCTACTGCCACACCGCCATCTTGGATCAATTGTTATTATCTACAAACAAGTAATTTATAATAATTTGTTTGTAGACTCTCCAGAACTTCTGGAGGTTGTTCCTCTGGGAAATATCTCTGCTATAGATGTCCATCTTGCTAGTGCCACAAGAGAAAGTAGAGATAGCTCCTGACAACAGGGGCGACTGTATAAATAACATGGGGAGAGGCAGTTTGTACAAGTGCGGAATTTATTAGCAAGACATTAAGAAACATCATTGCCAGTGGTTTAATTCCAAAAAGGCAATCAACTTCAGAACGATCAGGCAAAGAGTGAAAACTGAAAAATAAACCATAAAGTGCCAGTGGTATTCAGGTAACAGGACCCCTAGTGGTGTGGATCAACTGTCAGTTGAACTCTTTAAAAGTTAAAATGGTAAGTTGCTGCCAAGTTCTTTCTTAATGTATCAGATGATTCATTAAATGCTGCTTCCTTTTTCAGATTAATTTGTTTAATGGAGTAGGCTTCAATTCATATAAATTTGTGCAAATTAATACAGCTGAATTGAAGTATATTTACCAATTAAAATAGAGTTGTTTAATTCCAAGATTTTGCATTGAATTTACACTAATCATTTTTGTTCTAAAAGGTCAAGTTCAAATAATAATTTCTGGTTGTATTATGCATTACATACATATAACATATTGACAGATACTAATTAAATACCCATTAATGTAATTTTATAATTTAAAATTTTAAATCATTTTTACATTGTGTTTTTTGAGAAAAAGAAAAAAGACCCAAGTACTAAATTTGTAATTAACATTTTATTCAAAAAGCTTTAGTTTTAGCAAGCGTTAATGTGAGTGAGGGGCTTTGAAACCATGAAAAAGTTTCATGTTGGATTTCATTAAATGATGCAAATTTATTACTTGTTGCAATATATGTAGGAGTTGGTGACAGACAAGGAAGAAAATAAAACATTTCACTGAATTAATTTAGTTTATTTAAAATGTGTTTGTCAGATTAATTCAGATTGTTTCTAATACCAGGAGTCCATGATGCGCCTCATGCTCATGAACCTCATGCCACCGTAGTCCCTGAAGTTCCTGTACTCTCCAGGCCTGAAGTACCACATCCTGCCTCTGTAGTGTGGATACTCATACATGAGCCAGTGGCCGTCCATCACGTGGCAGGACATGCAGCCGTTGGACCAGTGGTAGCGATCCATGAAGGAATCACAGTCATCCGTCGCCTCCATCATCTGACCCATGAAGTTGTCCCTCTCGTAGAGCCTCATTCTGTAGGATCCTCTGTACTGTTTAGGGCAGATGAACATAATTAAAAGATCACTTTTCTCTCCTTCGGGCATGCACAAACTGTTTTTCAGAATATATGAATTTTGCATACCATGGGGATCATGCGGCAGGACCTGATCCAGTTGTTGCCCCAGCCCCACATGCTCATGTAGTCAGCGTACTCGCCCCTCCTCATGAAATACTGGTTTCCCATGTAGTTGGGTTGGTCGTAGACCATCCAGCAGCCGCTCTCCACCCTGCAGGAGTGACAGCGGCTCAAGTGAGGGTGCATATCAGAAAAATCACCGGTGCACTCCCAGGAGCGCCCCATGAAGTTCCTGTCCTCATAGAAGATGACCTGTTTGGGCAAGAACAAAATGTTTCAGAACCATTTAATATTACAATAAACTTGCTTGTATGTTTACATCAAACTAATATTTACCTTTCCCATTGTCATGACAACTCTTTGACTTCCACCTGGTGAACTGAGATTCTTCCTCGTTTACAGCTTGCTTTTATACCAGGACAGGATCACATGCTGTGGGTGCCTCCTATTATGCAAACTCCTGACCAAGCAACATAACACAGAAGCTGACCAGCAGCTAAAACAGCTTTTGCTTCATTTCTATTTGACATGGTCTCCAGAAATCTTTAGAATTTTCTTTTAGAAAAACAGCACAATATACATTTTAACTTTTATTTCATCCACATACATTAGCCATTATGATTTGTTACTTCTATTAGAATTCATAATAACCAAATATCTCACCATTTAGTTTTCATTTTCTAGGTGTTAATTTTATTCAGTACACGCCATCATTTTATTTTTAAAGAAAATATTTAAAGAGATTTTTTTTTAATTATTGCTATGTGATATTGAATGTGAATGAAAGTTATTAAGTAACCTATGGCAAATCTTATGGTTTTCTCTGACAATAGTCAATATAGTCTTTATAGGTTTTTTGTTTGCCTTCATTTATTTGGATAGCTGGATAGATGAATGGATGTATAGATAGATAGATAAGTATATAATTTATATATGTATTAATAAATATTTATATTAATTATTATTTATTGTTTAAACGTTTTTTTCAGTGAATAATTCAACATGCTATTTCATGTGTTAATGTCTTTATTATTAGTATTATTATTATTGTTATTAAGTAACTGAATTTAGTAAGAATGAAGAAAATCCTTCAATACGCATACAGTATATTTCTACCACAGTTTTGACCTTTATTGTATATTTTAATTATTTAATGCCCCATATGATAAAAATAGGGGGGCACGGTTGCTTAGTGGTTAGCACGTTCGCCTCACACCTCCAGGGTCGGGGTTCCATTCCCGCCTCCACCTTGTGTGTGTGGAGTTTGCATGTTCTCCCCTTGCCTCGGGGGTTTCCTCCGTGTACTCCGGTTTCCTCCCCCGGTCCAAAGACATGCATGGTAGGTTGATTGGCATCTCTGGAAAATTGTCCCTAGTGTGTGATTGCGTGAGTGAATGAGAGTGTGTGTGCCCTGCGATGGTTTGGCACTCCGTCCAGGGTGTATCCTGCCTTGATGCCCAATGACGCCTGAGATAGGCACAGGCTCCCCGTGACCCGAGGTAGTTCGGATAAGCGGTAGAAGATGAATGAATGAATGAATGATAAAAATAGTAGACAAAACACAGATTGTCATGAAGTGGAGGCAAACAAACAAAAAAATGAACTTTATCTGAACATCCAAATTAACAAATGAAATCGTAATGGACAAATGATGACATAAGTAAAAATCAAAACAGTACAAATACTCAAATTTGCTTATGTGAGAATGGCAAAACATCACAAAGACTGGAGAAGACTGGTTAAAAACTTTGAGCAAGTAGAGCTAAACAGAAAAAAGTTATAGTTAGCAATCAGGTGGCTGGGGGTAAGATCATGTCCGGACTGGACCCTACTGTTGACTTCTGCTGGATCATATAGACCACATATAGATCCAGATGAGATAAAGCTACAAAAAGCTACATAAGGCCCAAATTATTTATAGTCTTTCAACCTTTTTGCTCATTTTGTTCATTTGTGATAATTTGAATTAAAGTTCAGTAGTAAAGATTTGGAAATTTAATTCCAAAATGTATTCCACTTATAGATTCCATACTGGAAAACCTTTGCACTTTGTCTTATGCTATGTAACATTAGAAATAATCACTAGTATATATATATATATATATATATATATATATATATATATATATATATATATATATATATATATATATTCCATATTATTAAGTAGTGTCTCTCTTTAAGCAGTATCTTGTTAAGATTGCTTACTTTTCCAATAATTTATTGTTGAAATATATTTTGCTCATGTACCAGACTGCACAATTCATTGGCTTTATTACATTATGCTAGTTAAAAATTTGGTTGAAAATAAATGACAGGACTGCAGTCATCTAATGTGCAATATTCTTACATCAGATGCTAATTTGACCACAGAAATTGACATGACCTCTTTCCTACATACAAATTTAAATAAAATCTGTATCTATCTTGCATTTTTAGGATTATATACTGAAGCTACAACATTTTTATGACTGTAGTATATGTGATCATTTAGAGTAGTTGTAGCTCAGCAAGCAAGATATTAAACCTTTAGGCAGTCTGACTGTTTTTACCACCATGTGTAATAAACTGGCTTCTTACAAACTGTAGTCTTTGCAGGCAAGCAGCCAAGACAAGGTTAGAAAGTGTAAAAAAAAAAAAAAACATTTCCAAATTGTTTTGGTGAGATATATTAATGTTTGTTTTTTTTTGGTATAGAAAGCTGTGTGTATTAGAAGCATGAAAACTCATTTTTGATTAGAATCAAATGTTTCTATATTTTTTGCAGCCCAAAAACAAAAAGACAAAAAAATTTACAATGTTACACATTTATGTCAGAAAAAAAAACCCAACAAAAATACAGATTTTGCGGTTGTTCAGGATTTTATTTAAATTGATACTTAAATACATTTGATTATTTCTAATTATCTTGTGATTAAGGCTTACAAAAAAGCTTATTTTATTTATTTATGTAAGAGTAAAGAAAACAATAAAAACAAATTCAAATTTGTTGGTTGCTACATCAGTGAAATTATTATTTTCTAATACCAGGAGTCCATGATGCGCCTCATGCTCATGAACCTCATGCCACCGTAGTCCCTGAAGTTCCTGTACTCTCCGGGCCTGAAGTACCACATCCTGCCTCTGTAGTGTGGATACTCATACATGAGCTTGATCAGCTTGATACTGACTTGTTATTCATGGATCTGAAATAATAAGCTCAGACTTTTTTTGTTTATTGTAAAGTGTAATGTTTTTTATGTTTAGGCTAAGACTGTAGATTCATGTTTTGACAGCATTCAAAAATGATTTTACACACTTGAAAGATTTGCTAAAATGAATTTTATTGTAAATTATGTTTATTTAAATGAAGTTCTTTTTAATACCAGGAATCCATGATGCGCCTCATGCTCATGAACCTCATGCCACCGTAGTCCCTGAAGTTCCTGTACTCTCCGGGCCTGAAGTACCACATCCTGCCTCTGTAGTGTGGATACTCATACATGAGCCAGTGGCCGTCCATCACGTGGCAGGACATGCAGCCGTTGGACCAGTGGTAGCGATCCATGAAGGAATCACAGTCATCCGTCGCCTCCATCATCTGACCCATGAAGTTGTCCCTCTCGTAGAGCCTCATTCTGTAGGATCCTCTGTACTGTTTGGGGAAGAGGACAAACACTGTCATTTTTGGGCAAACATACCTACTGGGATATATGTATCGTAAAAAGGATGTTATGTCTAAAAGCGTACCATGGGGATCATGCGGCAAGACCTGATGCAGTTGTTGCCCCAGCCCCACATGCTCATGTAGTCAGCGTACTCGCCCCTCCTCATGAAATACTGGTTTCCCATGTAGTTGGTGCGGTCGTAGACCATCCAGCAGCCGCTCTCCACCCTGCAGGAGTGACAGCGACTCATGTAAGAGTGCATATCGGCACAATCACCGGTGCACTCCCAGGAGCGCCCCATGAAGTTCCTGTCCTCATAGAAGATAACCTGTTTGGATTTTAAAAAAACAAATATTTGTTTAACTTTTAGTTGTGGAGCAATGCAGTTGATTTTGACTTACGTTCATTATGTAAAATATTGTACAATGTACAATTTTATATTGTATATCACACCAATATCTTTACTTCTTACCTTGCCCATGATCACTTGCTTTGTTTCCAGCTAATGAACTGACATACTGCCTGGGTTAACCCTTGCATTTATACCTATCCAGGACCAAAGAGTATGTATTTCTATTGTGGAAACTCCTGAGCAAGCAACACACCACAGAGGCCCATAGACAAGAGCTGAAGAGCTTTTGCTATGCACTCATGTTCCACATTCTCTGCTTCTCCAGAATAGAGAGAATGTTTAGAAGATAACACATGCAAGAATTGTGAAAAAAAAGAACATTTTAGATTTTATGTTTTTGTTGTTCTTGTCTATTGTCAATAAACTCTACTCCAATTAATGCAAAAAGAAATGTTGTGTTTGGTTTGTTTGTTCTGTTTTATTTTATTCGCAAATCTGGTGGTGATAAGAAGGATAGGGACTAAACAATTCCATCCAGTTTGTTGTGTGGTGCATGTTAGCATGTTGTACAGCCGTAGGTTTGTAGAGGCGATAAAACACTGAAGCAAACTTTGTTAAACGATTTTAGAAATTTCCTGAATTGATTTATTGATATTAAAGAAAATTATTTGTGTTGTAAATTAAAATTTTGTAAACTTCTAAGTTGTTTAGCTATCTAGCCAGCTGGATGCAAAAACAGTAGACATTTAAACAAACAAATATAAATAAATAAAATAAATCACAACACTGAAACTGTAGTTATTCAGTCGTCTAATGTCCCAACTAACTCCAAATAAACTGCAAGTCAACAAAGTCCTAATATGTAACAGCAACACGAAGGATATTTACAATACAGTCCTTAGTGATAGTGTTTACAGTTTGTATTATTATTTTGCAAAGTTAAACATGAAGAAAAAGCTTCACACAAAACTTCAGATGGGCGTCATTCCAAACAACAAGAAATAAAAATAAAATTAATAAAATACACTTATGTGATCTCTCATCCCCAAAAGCAAAATGTCTGAATTTTATTCTGTTACAAATATTTAAAAGCAGCTTTCGATTCTAAACAGTAATATGTACTAGGCTTTATAATTGGCAAAGAAAGTCTGAATGACCTGCACAAACCATTTAGACTTGAAATTCATGGCATGGCCCTTGCTCGTTTAAGAAAGTCATGCTCAGATTGGACCAGAGTATTAAGTATCAACATACCTTATAATCAATAAATTCTAGTAACTAGTCATGTTTTATATGCACACTCATTAAACAAGCATTGATTTAAATTGTTACTGTATGTTTTCCATGAACTGGAACAAATGGAAATTTGTCCAGAACTCTCAGCAGATGTAATTACTGGTCAGGCAATTCCTGTAAGAGACTATTATGTGTTTTAGTAACCCCTGTTAGCTTGAAAGTTCTTGACAGTGTTTTACAGTATGCTTTGTATTCTGACAATGCCTACATTTAACACAAGCATACCATCCCAAATCAGCAGGGACAGCCGATAGTCTCAAATAATCAAGCCAAAATCACTATTTTATTTTCACTTACTATTAAGCCTTACAAACAGTAGGCCAGTGTAAAGTGGGAAGGAGCAGCACTTTAAACCTCATTCACCTGCACTTAATTTCTCTGCTTAGACTCTATAACAAATGTAGGACACTTGACACTGAAGTTTGGCGATGGCACAACCTTTGCTGCTGAGACCAGAACTGATTACTGGCACCTTCATAGTTATGACACTTGGCATGAGTGATTCAACTCGAAGAAAAATAACAGGTTCTCCTGAATAAGCATCTTATCCAATGCTTCTTTTGGCAAGACTTACTCATCAACCGAGCCATACACCAAAGTGTTGCTGCCAGCAAGAGTCTTGACAAAACCATTTTCTAGTTCTGTAATACTTTTCTTCTGCCTACACTATAGGTACAGCAAAAACTAAAGCAGATTTCTTTACAAATCTTTAGATAGATAGAATAGGACCTGCTTGTTATCATGCCCAAGTAGATCTTTTCAGAAAGACTACAAATGACTTAAACCTAAAAATCTCATCTTTGCTATTAATATGAGGACATACTTTTTGGTCTCAAATTCCGGACCTAGTAATTGTGAGATCTATATGGGTGAAGTAGTGATGCATTTAGTTTAATTGGCCCCTACAAACTGCTAAATTGTAAAGTGTACTTGTAAGTTGCTTATATTACAAGAAATCTTCCAAAGTGCCTACTAATTTGGAAAAGCAAGCCATTTACCATGCCTATAAAGACATTTAATTTGTCTGTAACTTTTCTATACTGCCTATAGGGAAATTAACACAATAACTGAAGTAGATTTCTTTACTGTTCTTTAAACGGATAGATAGATGAATATGGCCGGAGCTGCTCCTAAGGTCATCCAAGTATATACTGAAATAAAAAATTGGAGAATTCTCTTAACTCTCTCTTCATGAAAATAAAACTCCAATTTGTGCTAATGTCTTTTGGTCTAAATCGCCTCCATTCTACTACCTTTCACAAATACAGAACCTTTAACTAGTAATTCTGAGGCATGTCTAACCTGATGACCTGGTGATGCATTTAGTCTAATTGGGCATTGAAAGTGTGCTTGAAAGATGCTTACCATACAAGAAATCTAGCAAAGTGCAAGTGCTTACTCATTTGCGAAAGCACCTCCAGCAGGGTCAGGTGTGGGCAGCAGATGTAAAGGTGTTTGCCATTATTCACTTTGACTTGTCATATTTGCCTTATGTTGTTATCGTGATTCTATGCTTGCTGCTCTAAAATGTTTTAAGGTGATGGTATATCCTTCTGTTCATAATGAGCTCTTTCCACTATGGTTGCCAAAGTTGAGAATGTGTAGCTTATTTGCAATGTTTCAAAAAGTACCAAACAAAAACTCTATTTGTGATGCTGGCTTTGCAGTATTTTTTCCAGTAGTACATACAATATAATCTTGGATGTTTGCCACAAAAAGTTATCCCAGGTGCACACAGCTGTAATAGTCTCATGTTTATATTTAGTCTTTTTAGGTACGCACATGTCAGACTGTTCCTCGCAGGTGTCACAAAGTATGGTTACTATTGGTCTTCTGTACTACCAAATTTAGACATAGACTCTTATAAGAATAAATAAGGTGAAACTTCGGTCTGATTTTGATGTCTGACCTTAACAAGAGAATTTGATAAGCACATGTTTGCAGTTTCAGAACAGGCCAAATGTTGCTTGCTATGATTTTTTTCTTGGCAGGTAATCATCTATCAAAATTAGTACCTTTCTCACAACATAACAAATGTTCAGCTTGATACTGACTTGTTATTCATGGATCTGGAATAATAAACTCAGGCTTTTTTTTTTGTTTACTGTAAAGTGTAATGTTTTTTATGTTTAGGCTAAGACTGTAGATTCATGTTTTGACAGCATTCAAAAATGATTTTACACACTTGAAAGATTTGCTAAAATGAATTTTATTGTAAATTATGTTTATTTAAATGAAGTTCTTTTTAATACCAGGAATCCATGATGCGCCTCATGCTCATGAACCTCATGCCACCATAGTCCCTGAAGTTCCTGTACTCTCCGGGCCTGAAGTACCACATCCTGCCTCTGTAGTGTGGATACTCATACATGAGCCAGTGGCCGTCCATCACGTGGCAGGACATGCAGCCGTTGGACCAGTGGTAGCGATCCATGAAGGAATCACAGTCATCCGTCGCTTCCATCATCTGACCCATGAAGTTGTCCCTCTCGTAGAGCCTCATTCTGTAGGATCCTCTGTACTGTTTGGGGAAGAGGACAAACACTGTCATTTTTGGGCAAACACACCTACTGGGATATATGTATCGTAAAAAGGATGTTATGTCTAATAGCGTACCATGGGGATCATGCGGCAGGACCTGATCCAGTTGTTGCCCCAGCCCCACATGTTCATGTAGTCAGCGTATTCGCCCCTCCTCATGAAATACTGGTTTCCCATGTAGTTGGTGCGGTCGTAGACCATCCAGCAGCCGCTCTCCACCCTGCATGAGTGACAGCGGCTCATGTAAGAGTGCATATCGGCACAATCACCGGTGCACTCCCAGGAGCGTCCCATGAAGTTCCTGTCCTCATAGAAGATAACCTGTTTGGGTACAGTAAGTATGAAATTTTAAAATAAAAATTTTCCAATAGCTTTCAAAATGAGACAATATTTTAATTGTTTATGCTTACCCTGCCCATTGTTGTTTTTTTCCCAAGCTGTTTCCACTTGTGGCTTGACAACCAGTCTAGTTCAACTCCTGTATTTATACCTGACCAGGTCCAAAGTACAGACAATACCTATTGTGAAAACTCATGACCAGTAACAACATTCAGAGTGAATAGAGGCCATGTCTTTATTTTCTGTACCACATGTCCAAAGGACACAGGTTTTAAAGGGCTTAGACTGGCAAGACAATGCACATACAGTATATTTAAACCATTCGGGACTTTTGGTCATTTAGACAATCTCTGGTTTTGTTTCTTTTGTATTAGGTCTGTTTTTTGTTTTAACATGGCAAAATGGGCTTGCAAAGACAAGAGGATTGTGAGGACAAACAAAATAAAGCTGCCTCTTAAATATAGCAGCATGTTCCAGAATCATCTAATGGGGCCTTGGAGTATCAAACAAACGCTCTTCAAAAAATTAAATTATGGACAGTGATAGAGATGAAGGCAGGTTCCTGTGTTGTTTGTTACTCTATGGAATTTGAGCTAATCTTGTACAAGCAAAATCCCAGGCTAAACAGTAGCTTCAGTACTTAGCCAGTATTTTGTTGTTTTCCTACATAGAAATACGTCTAGATTACTCAAACACAATTTCATTCCCCTTCATATGAAATGCATACAATATTGATCATGGATTATCACCCTGCATCATATTAAAGTATTATACTTTATATTGATGATTCCTGGTACAGCAGCTATCCAATGATATCAAATAAACTATATCACCTGAAGGCTGCATATATATGAAGTGTATTGCATTGCTAGTGGGAGATTACTGCAGCCACTATTAATAATGTACTGCAATGCTTTGTATACTGTATGTGGGGTCTTTAGGCTATAAATTCTGTTTGGCAAAACAAATATGGGAAAAGAACTGCTTCAGATCCTGAAATCCTAAAGCTGAATTACCGTATCTATATGAAAAATTATTTTTTTTAATGTAGTGTGATTACTAGCCATTGTATTTTTACCCCAGTTAGGGTAAATATGACTAAGACAAGTAAAGATCTTGAATATTGTACATGTATTAAGTATTATATCCCATTATTGATCACAATTTAGTAATTCTGCAGCTAATTAGAGCATTAGTCTATACACAGATTGAGGCTTCTAATAGTTTTGTGTTTGTCTTGAATACTGAATTCTGATTTGGATACATTACATAGACCATGTAGCCATCTATGCATTTCAGTGTAAACAAAGACAAACAGTGTGGAGACACAGTCTGTAAACTGCTCACATACAGTATGAGGCAGTATTCCAGTGTATTATGAATTATCGCTGTATTAATACTCATTAAGGAATGCAGAAATGTTTGTGAAAGCCACAAATCATAAGACTCAGATACATTTATCCATTTTGTTTTTCAAAACTCTGATAACTGTTAGTAAATTTCCCTGACGTTTCTTTTTCAGCAGTTATCTGCCTCTAGTGGTCAGAATGTATATACAAATTTAACTGATAGCAATTATAAAGCATAGCTTTTTTAACTACCACTGTATGATGGTGAAGGTGGTAAAACCGATCCTAGGGGCACAAGGTGAAAATATGCTTTATCGGGTCAAAGTCCATTACAGATACACATACACATTCACACATGTACACTGATGGACTGATGGGCTCTAGCAGCTCTGAAATTGTTAAAGGTTTATATATATATATATATATATATATATATATATATATATATATATATATATATATATATATACATATATTATGTTTGTGGCTCTTAACATAGATAATAATGAAGCCTGATGAAGACAGGTGCTTTTATAAAACATAGGGTGTGGGTTACAGTGAATACATTACTATTCATCATTATGAGAAATTTAGAAGAATTTGAATGAATGAGGAAGATGTGGTTGGGCTTTGTTTAATTTCATATATATGAAGTCACAAGAAAGGGGGAAAATGAAACTTTAATTTTTGTTAAAATACATGCATTTTTATTCAAATGCATTTTAGGAAAATATTTTCTATAATATTATGTACCTGCTTCAAGTTATAGTAACATAGTATATATCAGGTTTAGCAAATTATGCCCTAATAATAAGATGACATCTTTATTGAAAAAAATACAAAATATTTAGTGAATATATAAATATTTTATTTAAAATTTTTTTAAATGTTCCCAGATCTTTTAATACCAGGAGTCCATGATGCGCCTCATGCTCATGAACCTCATGCCACCGTAGTCCCTGAAGTTCCTGTACTCTCCGGGCCTGAAGTACCACATCCTGCCTCTGTAGTGTGGATACTCATACATGAGCCAGTGGCCGTCCATCACGTTGCAGGACATGCAGCCGTTGGACCAGTGGTAGCGATCCATGAAGGAATCACAGTCATCCGTCGCCTCCATCATCTGACCCATGAAGTTGTCCCTCTCGTAGAGCCTCATTCTGTAGGATCCTCTGTACTGTTTGGGGAAGAGGACAAACACTGTCATATTTGGGAAAACACACATACTAGGATATATGTATCGTAAAAAAGGATGTTATGTCTAATAGCGTACCATGGGGATCATGCGGCAAGACCTGATGCAGTTGTTGCCCCAGCCCCACATGCTCATGTAGTCAGCATACTCGCCCCTCCTCATGAAATACTGGTTTCCCATGTAGTTGGTGCGGTCGTAGACCATCCAGCAGCCGCTCTCCACCCTGCAGGAGTGACAGCGACTCATGTAAGAGTGCATATCGGCACAATCACCGGTGCACTCCCAGGAGCGCCCCATGAAGTTCCTGTCCTCATAGAAGATAACCTGTTTGGGTGAAGAGTTTCAGAATTAATTTTTAAAGTGTAATTGTAAAATTGAAATTTCTGTACATTTGTTTTTGTCAAAAACAAGCAATTATTTTAAATGAAGCAAATGTTTGGAGTGTTTACCCTGCCCATGGTATCGGTGGCTGGTGTAACTTGTTCAAGCTGAACTGCCCACCTGTCTGGTTAAACTCCTGTATTTATACCTGTATTTACACCAAAGAAACTCTTGACCAGACATAAAGCACAAATGTAAACAATGACCTTAAGAGCTATTGCTACATTTCTATGTGATGTTTTCCAGATGACTTTAAGTGACTATTATTGACAAGTTAAACCCACATATAGCATTGAGTAGTCAGCTATTTTGGTCATTACAGATGACTATAGACATGCATTTGTATTCTTTTGTGTCATGTGAATGACATGTACCTGACTTCTCTGAATGTATTTTTATTTTTGGGAAGCTGGCAGAAATGGTTCTGTAAAGACAAAAGTGTCTTGTCAGCACAAGCAGAGTGTTGTTCCCTGAGTTTAGAAGCATAATCCATTCACTAGGCCTAAATACAAATGAGGCTTTGGGGTTTTACACAGCAATTGTTCTGAGAAACTTAAAAAGACATTTCCGTGTGTCTAACTAGATCTCTGTGGCAGTTTAAAATAAGATGTTTCAAAATGATCAAATAAAGCAGAAATAACACCGCCATTGTCAGGGTTCCCACTCTTTTTCAGAGATCATTTTCCAGGACATTTCAAATTTAGCAAAAAAAGACAAGGCTCACAGATTCACGGCCTAAAGTAATATGTTCTTCTCTCCAGAAGTCTTAAAAACAACGTACACTTTATGGCTATTACTTAATTATACTTTTAAAGACAATTTGTCATGTGAATGAAATATCAACATTTATAAAATAAAAAGACTGCACATATTAATACCCTTTCCTTTCTCAGGTCAATGCCGTCATGCATGCTTTAGTTTGCTGTGCATTCCACTTGCACATGATATTCAGATAAACAAGGTTAATATAACCTGTTTACCCGTCACCATTTGCTGAAAACATTCGAGCACTTAAACCATTCCTAGCACCTAAAACCTCCAACACAAGACAGCGTCATCCGTCACAGCGAGATTAAACAGCATAACAAAAAAACGTCAAAACTCAGCGTCCCTGAACAGAGCGCTTTCTGTTACTAACGTTAATTGTTTCCACCAGTTGTAAACTGTTCTTTAAATGATCAACAACATTTAAAAATAAGAATTTTCCAGGACAACAAGATTTTTTCCAGGACGGTTTATGTTTTCTCTCATTTTCCATGTGTTTTCCAGGACTGGAACATTGGTCATTAATTTTCCAGGATTTCCAGGTTTTCCAGGACGCGTGGGAACCCTGATTGTGTTGCCTTGACCAATTTGCACATAAATTCTTTCCTTGGTCAAGAAATACCTCAAGGTAACAACACACATTCAGTATTTTTCCTCATATCACAGTTTGTATTGCTCCACATACTGGCACACAGGGTAAGTCCTGTAAAATTCAAGCAGAGATGATGTTATTTCAGGCCAGAAGCGATGCCCAAAGATATGTGATTTTATATATTAGCCACACAGAGGATCCCTGAAATGTATCTCACTACACACCTCAGTATCAGCCACAGAAATCCAGTGCATTGTGATCGAAAGTTCGATCTGTTAAAACACCGTCACCTGCTATTGTTATCTTCTTCTAGAACGTTATAATTAATTATGGTATTTCATAGTAGAGTTTATTAATTGCAATTACTTAAAAGCACTTGCTCAGAGCAGACTACAAATGTCTCCAATAACATTTTTATATTTACATCTCTGTGCAGAAGATGTTAAACATGAAAATAAAAGAAGAATGAAGCTCATCATCCTGATGTTGCTCTGTGGAAGCTAAACGTTTTCAACCAGTCATTTCATACCTAAAGATTTAGCTGAGTATTTCACGTATCACAAGAGTCCGATAATTACTAAGTCATTTTCCAAAGATTCAAAAACTGCCTGAACATAATCAATAATTTAGATTTGTTTCTTTTTCTTCACTTGAAGGTTTCTATGGATTAAACGGGAACCTTTGCATCTGTCACTAAACTAGTTTTTAAAAGAAAGTCGATATTTTCCATTCAGTATACAGTCATATCATTTAGTCTATGAAATTCACTCACAGATGATCAGCAAATGATGAACCAAATGCTGTCTGGGAGGTAACAGTAATTCTGAGACATATCTGATGAGTTTGCCCAAAACAAATTTCTGACTTAAAACTTGTTGTAAAGTCTCAAGCAGGTTCGACTGTATTGTTTTGAAATAATTGTGACTTGGTGAAAATGTGATCTGAGTCAATAATTAGCAAAGGCTAAACACTTTGTTGTTGAATTCTGTTGCATATTGATTTGAATAGACTTTTTTAATGAAATTTCAAGATGTGCCTGATTCAATTAACTTTGCTCTGTGAAAAAATTGGTTGGTTGAAGGTAAATAGTGGAAAAGTCATAGTGTGGCTTTATGTCATAACCTGGAATGAAGCATCTTTGCTTTTTTTAAGAACTTTATTAATGATGAATTCATTTATGTGTTAGAATTATAAGATAAAAGTCTATTAGTGCAGGACAACTACTACAAAAAATGCTGCAACCCTCAAACATGACTGTTGGAGGACCTTTCTCAAAAACATCTTCATTGTGATGCAGTGAGATTATTATTATTATTATTATTATTATTATTATTATTATTATTATTATTATTATTATTATAATATATTAAGAAAACAAACACTTTTTCTGTATTTTGATTTTTCAAAATGTTTTTATTTTCTTTTTAGCTCAGTTTGTTTCTAATACCAGGAGTCCATGATGCGCCTCATGCTCATGAACCTCATGCCACCGTAGTCCCTGAAGTTCCTGTACTCTCCGGGCCTGAAGTACCACATCCTGCCTCTGTAGTGTGGATACTCATACATGAGCCAGTGGCCGTCCATCACGTTGCAGGACATGCAGCCGTTGGACCAGTGGTAGCGATCCATGAAGGAATCACAGTCATCCGTCGCCTCCATCATCTGACCCATGAAGTTGTCCCTCTCGTAGAGCCTCATTCTGTAGGATCCTCTGTACTGTTTAGGGCAGTTGAACATAATTAAAATATCACTTTTCTCTCCTTCGGCCATGCACAAACTGTCTTTCGGAATATATGAATATATATATTGTAGATCTTGCATACCATGGGGATCATGCGGCAGGACCTGATCCAGTTGTTGCCCCAGCCCCACATGCTCATGTAGTCAGCGTACTCGCCCCTCCTCATGAAATACTGGTTTCCCATGTAGTTGGGTTGGTCGTAGACCATCCAGCAGCCTCTCTCCACCCTGCAGGAGTGACAGCGGCTCAAGTAAGGGTGCATATCAGAAAAATCACCGGTGCACTCCCAGGAGCGCCCCATGAAGTTCCTGTCCTCATAGAAGATAACCTGTTTGGGTGAAGTGGATTGCAGTTAGCTGTGCAAATTTGTCCAAGCAAGAACAAGCAGCATGTCAATTCATTAATTATATGAATTTAATATGTATCTCTTAACATGACATAAATCTTATGGTACTTACCTTGCCCATAGTCATGGTGGCTGGATTGGTTTGCTCAAGTTGTTCCCAACTGGTGAACTGACATCCTCTCTGCTTTAACTCTTGTATTTATACCTGGGCAAAACTAAAGAACATGGAACCTCTATTGTGCAAACTCCTGAGCAAGCAAGAGTGACCATTGGGGTCACACAGAGCTGAAGAGCATATATGTCAGTGTGATGGCCTCTAGAAAACTTTAGAATTGCCTCTTTTGTAATACAGCTTATCTTTAGGACTTTTTACTTGTACTTATCATCATCATCCTTTATGATAGAAATACTCCACCTACATTGGTTACTTCATTGCTCTTTCAGTTGTTTTTTCTTCTCTTTTAGAATTTTTCTCAGTAAGTAGTTTCAGTGACCTACAGCATTTTTGCAGTGTCATTGCAAATGTACCTTCTGTGCAGCACCTGTAATAAGCTTTAATGCTTTTCCTCAAAAACCTTAAAATTACATCTTTACATTTTACTTTAACTTCATTATTGCCTTTGAATCCAGACATTCTATATGCAGACCTATTTCCACTTAATGGGAATAAATGCGGCTAACATTTAAACTGAAGTTCATATTCATAAACCTCAGAGTTCCCAAAAGTGATTGTAGTCATTACCGTTCTGACTTCTTATTCTAATCATCAAAAAGTGGCATCGCTTCCAGAAAAAAAAGAAATAAAATTTCGAAAAATGAAATCACTGCTTACGTTTATTTGTGATATGAATTAGCTACAGTCAATCAAGAATCATATCACAAATAAACGTAAGCAGTGATTTCATTTCGAAAAATGAAATCACTGCTTACGTTTATTTGTGATATGATTCTTGATTGACTGTAGCTAATTCACACACACACAAAAAAAAGAAATTGTAACTATATGCTAACACTACCGTTATACTACTTTATTTGGCGCTAAATACGTCCCTGGTAGAGGACATTTTCTTTTCATACATTCTGTACTATGATCAGTTTAACATTCTCAAAATTTAAAACCAAAGGTGTAATTTGGGTATGGCAGCACGTAGCAGTTTTCATAACTTGGCTTTGTATCGGATCTTGGACGAGTATCTTTATGGACCAATTTCAGACTATTTAAAATTGGCAAAAATGCCTTGATATCAAATGCTACAGGATTTAGACAACACAAAACACTGCCAAAAAAAGAAGTATGTTAGGGGGCATTTCTTTTCAAAACTATAATGTGTTTTTTCTCAAAATAAAGGGAACGGTTCTGAATTCCTGGAGGTTCTTGCTGACACGGACAATTCAAAAACAAAAAGAGACACATAAATGATTATTTATTCTATGTATGATGTGATTCGTGACCTTTTAGAAACTGCCGGTGAGGTAAAGAAGACAGATTTGTCTGTTTTGTGGTAGATAAAACTGTTGATATTTAAAAAAAAAAAAAAAGCAGCTTGCTGTTGTTCTGTTCATGACAACTTTATTAAGGAGAGAGCTATTGGCACATTGCATGTGATAGACCTCATGAGTGTACAGTACTCTTTCAAAATCTCTGACATCTCGGAGCATTAGAATAAAGCTGTATCTGGGATCCCTAAATTTGCAAATGCTGATTCTTTCACTGAATCTGTTGATAGTCAAGATATATGAATGATTTATTTGTTGTTTTTAAGTATACTGTTAATGTAAAACTCATTACTAAGAGCTTCTACTGCTTCTACTGATTCCAGATATGTGTAAAGTTCAGTAAATGCAGCTGCCCTTAACATGCATTTGTCACCATTTAGCTTTATTTTTTTGTGCTGTGGACCTAAAAAGGTTCTAGGACCAACACAGACACATGGTCTTTCACAGTCAAAAGCTGTAACATTCATTCTCAGCGTGAAGGTCTGGCTGGGCAGGCTGAGATCAGCAGATGAATGAAAAGCCACACAGTGAGACAAACATTCAGAGCAGCAAGGTGTAAGATGTTTAGACTGCTTACTGGATTTGTGAAGGCAGAATAAATCTATTGATGAAGTGATGATGTGATTAGGGCAAGAGGAACTATTTTAAAGTTCCTAATTGGTTTTACAGGAATGTACCTGACATGTCTTTTTTAAACTTACAATTTAATAATTAAATAGTAAAAATAGATATTGATGATATCATACTCTCTTCTCTCTTGGCTCTTTCAGTCAGAGGATCAAACATTTCTGAATTCTGCTACATGTCTGCTACATGGTGAAAATTCAGACATTAGGTTTGCTGAGATAGAAAAAAAATGTATAGGAAAAAAGAGATAAAAGATACATTTAATTTGTGTTGAGTTTATTCAAAATGTTTTTATCACTTTAATACAAATTTTAGCTAATACCAGGAGTCCATGATGCGCCTCATGCTCATGAACCTCATGCCACCGTAGTCCCTGAAGTTCCTGTACTCTCCGGGCCTGAAGTACCACATCCTGCCTCTGTAGTGTGGATACTCATACATGAGCCAGTGGCCGTCCATCACGTGGCAGGACATGCAGCCGTTGGACCAGTGGTAGCGATCCATGAAGGAATCACAGTCATCCGTCGCCTCCATCATCTGACCCATGAAGTTGTCCCTCTCGTAGAGCCTCATTCTGTAGGATCCTCTGTACTGTTTGGGGAAGAGGACAAACACTGTCATTTTTGGGGCAAACACACATACTGAGATATATTTATCGTAAAAAAGGATGTTATGTCTAATAGCGTACCATGGGGATCATGCGGCAAGACCTGATCCAGTTGTTGCCCCAGCCCCACATGCTCATGTAGTCAGCGTACTCGCCCCTCCTCATAAAATACTGGTTTCCCATGTAGTTGGTGTGGTCGTAGACCATCCAGCAGCCGCTCTCCACCCTGCAGGAGTGACAGCGGCTCATGTAAGAGTGCATATCGGCACAATCACCGGTGCACTCCCAGGAGCGCCCCATGAAGTTCCTGTCCTCATAGAAGATAACCTGTTTGGGTGAAGAAGGTCACAGTGAGATAGCTGAATTTGTCCAAGCAAAAACAGTAGCATTATAATCTTTACTAAAATAATGTTACCTTGCCCATAGCTGGTTTGGTTTGTTCAAGCTGTTCCCAACTGGTGAACTGACATCCTCTCTGCTTTAACACTTGTATATATACTGTACCATGAAAAAGACTAAAGAATACAACACCCCTTTTGTGGAAACACATGAATCAGCAAATGAGATCAGTGGGTCCAAAGAGAAGCAAATAGCTTTTTCTATTCCATGTGTCTCCAAAAGACTTTAAAATGGTCTATTCTGTTCAGACAATCTGTACGCTTCAGGTTTTTTTTTTTTTTTTTTTTTTTTTGCTTTTAAAGATGTACTCTTCCAATTTTTATTACTTTGTTTAAAAAGAATGAGCAATACCTGTACTTTACTCTTCACAAATACATGAGGAAAAAGCAAACTGACTGCAATACAAAATGTCTTATTGTGATTTTTTAATACAAATATATATTAAAAAATGATTTTACAAATTATTGTCTTTTTTTAATATCAAGTCTAGTAATGCTGCACATTTTTCTTTATATATGATTAGTTATTTTTGAGTTATACAGGATTAATATATTTCATTTTCATAAACCTTCAAACTTTTGTTAAGCAGTACAGAACCCATGAGTAACACATGTTCAAAACAAAACCTTCAATCATAAAACCACACATTTAAACTCCCTAAGCAAGTATCTTTATATTAGCTAACTACTATGTCTATCTAAGCTAAGTAACAAACACGAGTGAACTTAGCTTTTTATTTGAAGCTCCAGTTTATTCATATTTTTCATTCCCATAAAATATAGAACTGTATTGCTTTATTAGACATTTTTAATTTATTCTTTGAGAATGATTTGATGTTTTGTATGCAATATGACATGACCTGATTTTATTTTATGACTGATATGTATATAAATACGTGTTACAGATAAACAGTTTGTTGAATTTAGTTTCTCTGAGTGAATTCGCATATTTACAGTACATCAAACTGAGGTTTAAGAAATGAGACAGGAATTTTAAGCTGGTGCTTGAATTTCAAAGACAACTCTGGTGTAGCATTGTATCTGTAATAACAGTGGATTTTAGTAGCCTAAACCTGATTTTTGGACAATGTAGGCTTGATCATGGTGCTGTGCTGATTGTTTTCAGACCTCACACATCAATACGTTTAATTCTTTCCTTGAAAAGAGCAAGTGTGCAAGCAGGAAATATGCTTCACGCAGATCCAATTTAGCAGAGAGCTGATGTTAAACCAAGAAACTACACTTCCCTTCTTGTGATTTAACATTTTAATGTAATTATAGGCACAGATCAGTTAGCTACTGACTTACATACTTCAATAAGTTGGGGTTATAAGTACAGGGAGTGCAGAATTATTAGGGAAGTTGTATTTTTGAGGATTAATTTTATTATTGAACAACAACCATGTTCTCAATGAACCCAAAAAACTCATTAATAGCAAAGCTGAATATTTTTGGAAGTAGTTTTTAGTTTGTTTGTAGTTTTAGCTATTTTAGGAGGATATCTGTGTGTGCAGGTGACTATTACTGTGCATAATTATTAGGCAACTTAACAAAAAACAAATATATACCCATTTCAATTATTTATTTTCACCAGTGAAACCAATATTACATCTCAACATTCACTAATATACATTTCTGACATTCAAAAACAAAACAAAAACAAATCAGTGACCAATATAGCCACCTTTCTTTGCAAGGACACTCAAAAGCCTGCCATCCATGGATTCTGTCAGTGTTTTGATCTGTTCACCGTCAACATTGCGTGCAGCAGCAACCACAGCCTCCCAGACACTCTTCAGAGAGGTGTACTGTTTTCCCTCCTTGTAAATCTCACATTTGATGATGGACCACAGGTTCTCTATGGGGTTCAGATCAGGTGAACAAGGAGGCCATGTCATTAGTTTTTCTTCTTTTAGACCCTTTCTTGCCAGCCACGCTGTGGAGTACTTGGACGCGTGTGATGGAGCATTGTCCTGCATGAAAATCATGTTTTTCTTGAAGGATGCAGACTTCTTCCTGTACCACTGCTTGAAGAAGGTGTCTTCCAGAAACTGGCAGTAGGACAGGGAGTTGAGCTTGACCCCATCCTCAACCCGAAAAGGCCCCACAAGCTCATCTTTGATGATACCAGCCCAAACCAGTACTCCACCTCCACCTTGCTGGCGTCTCAGTCGGACTGGAGCTCTCTGCCCTTTACCGATCCAGCCACGAGCCCATCCATCTGGCCCATCAAGACTCACTCTCATTTCATCAGTCCATAAAACCTTAGAAAAATCAGTCTTCAGATATTTCTTGGCCCAGTCTTGACGTTTCAGCTTGTGTGTCTTGTTCAGTGGTGGTCGTTTTTCAGCCTTTCTTACCTTGGCCATGTCTCTGAGTATTGCACACCTTGTGCTTTTGGGCACTCCAGTGATGTTGCAGCTCTGAAATATGGCAAAACTGGTGGCAAGTGGCATCTTGGCAGCTGCACGCTTGACTTTTCTCAGTTCATGGGCAGTTATTTTGCGCCTTGGTTTTTCCACACGCTTCTTGCGACCCTGTTGACTATTTTGAATGAAACGCTTGATTGTTCGATGATCACGCTTCAGAAGCTTGGCAATTTTAAGAGTGCTGCATCCCTCTGCAAGATATCTCACTATTTTTGACTTTTCGGAGCCTGTCAAGTCCTTCTTTTGACCCATTTTGCCAAAGGAAAGGAAGTTGCCTAATAATTATGCACACCTGATATAGGGTGTAGATGTCATTAGACCACACCCCTTCTCATTACAGAGATGCACATCACCTAATATGCTTAATTGGTTGTAGGCTTTCGAGCCTATACAGCTTGGAGTAAGACAACATGCATAAAGAGGATGATGTGGTCAAAATACTCATTTGCCTAATAATTCTGCACTCCCTGTACAAGTAGCCCAAATACTGCTATAAATAAGTTTCGGACATTTTGTTGGGAAACCTCTGATGGAATAAACTACCTATGCCAGCGGTGTCCAATCTTATCCGGAAAGGGCCGGTGTGGGTGCAGGTTTTCATTCCAATCAAGCAGAAGCCACAAAGGAGTCTACTAAAAGCCAAGAACAACTGATTAAACAGGTGGAATCAGGTGTTGCTTCTGCTTGGTTTGGAATGAAAACCTGCACCAACACAGGCCTTTGTGGATAAGATTGGACACCGCTGACCTATACCAACTTGCATTTACAATCAGACAACCAAAACTTGGTCCATGAGGCTTAATTGATCAATGCTGTGCAGCTGCTGCTTGTAATGAACACAAAGTTACAAGAAGCTTAATGTTAATTGATCAGGTTATGGGACAGTTTCTCATTACTCACAATTCCACAAACCATCACATATTTTCTTTTTCATGAAACAAATTTTGGAATTTGGTAGGTTTCAGTGTTTATTTTGCCTTAAAAGAACTTAATTTACAACCAATTTCATTGCAATTTTATTGTAAGATCTGATCTGATTTGGTCTTATGGGGTGCTGTTACTTTATAATTCCCACAATTGTTGAAAAGATATTAAGATGTTAAGATGAAGAGATGTTAATCTAAAACATAAATTGTCTATTAAACAAAATGTTTATTTTAATTTAATAAATTTTTCTATTGTGTGTATTAGTGTTTTATCTGGTCTGTGACTTGTCTTGTGATGGTTAACATTTGTTTCTAATCTCCAGGCAGACATAAGCAGAAATCAGATTCTAATCAGCTGTCTTTGTGGTGCTGTTTGAGAGTTTGAGCAAACAGAGAAATGATACACTTTTCTGGATTTTATTCAAAATGTTTTTATTTTCACTTTAGTTCAGTTTGTTTCTAATACCAGGAGTCCATGATGCGCCTCATGCTCATGAACCTCATTCCACCGTAGTCCCTGAAGTTCCTGTACTCTCCGGGCCTGAAGTACCACATCCTGCCTCTGTAGTGTGGATACTCATACATGAGCCAGTGGCCATCCATCACGTGGCAGGACATGCAGCCGTTGGACCAGTGGTAGCGATCCATGAAGGAATCACAGTCATCCGTCGCCTCCATCATCTGACCCATGAAGTTGTCCCTCTCGTAGAGCCTCATTCTGTAGGATCCTCTGTACTGTTTGGGGAAGAGGACAAACACTGTCATTTTTGGGCAAACATACCTACTGGGATATATGTATCGTAAAAAGGATGTTATGTCTAATAGCGTACCATGGGGATCATGCGGCAGGACCTGATCCAGTTGTTGCCCCAGCCCCACATGCTCATGTAGTCAGCGTACTCGCCCCTCCTCATGAAATACTGGTTTCCCATGTAGTTGTTGCGGTCGTAGACCATCCAGCAGCCGCTCTCCACCCTGCAGGAGTGACAGCGGCTCATGTAAGAGTGCATATCGGCACAATCACCGGTGCACTCCCAGGAGCGCCCCATGAAGTTCCTGTCCTCATAGAAGATAACCTGTTTGGGTGAAGAAGGTCACAGTGAGATAGCTGAATGTGTCCAAGCAAAAACAGTAGCATTATAATTTTTACTATAATAATGTTACCTTGCCCATAGCTGGTTTGGTTTGTTCAAGCTGATACCAACTGGTGAACTGACATCCTCTCTGCTTTAACACTTGTATATATACCTGGAAAAGACTAAAGAACATAACACTCCTATTGTGGAAACCCCTGAGCAAGCACAACACAGTGTTTGTCCACAGAAAGCTGAGTGACAAGCAGAAAGCTGTTATTTTCCTAAAATATTAAAAAGCATGTAAACAACAGTTAAAAGACTGGCAGCGGAAGTGGCAGTAGAAATCTGTTAAATTGCAGTAATTTACTCTGTGGACAAATAACATATAATAAACTGTAACGATTATAATAATTGATCTTTTGGAAAACATAAACAAAAACAAACAATTCCTTTAATTTTACAGTAATTTACCAGGTGCTAAATTGTAAAATAGGAATCAACAAAAAAACACAATTTAGAAATTTCTTTTCAATAATTTACATTTTTTATTCAGTTTAATTTGTCAGTATTAGATATCAATTTTTATTGTAATGCAACAGCAAAGAAATTTTACTATTGATAGAATAAAAGTCCAACATTTTATTCATCACTATTTTAATAATAATGCAATAATTGCAAAATAATAACTTTTTTCCTTTTTTTAATGATTTGCACAATTGTGTAAATTTAGAGTTGTTGTACTTAAAAACAGCAGTCAAAAGTCATGACTGCAGATTTAAAGACAAAAAAATTTGCATTTAAAATAATTTCCTCTTTAATTAAATAGTTTTCCAAGACAACATGCACAATTTGTGACATCCTTTTGACAATAAGGATAACATATACATAAAATAAGTTGGCCATTTTTCAACCATTAAAGTTCTATGTAAATTCTATAAGTAAAGTTTTATCCGCACACGCTCGGCTCTTATGTCCCGCAATTATTATTATTTTTTTATTTTACATTTGTGCTTTTTTGAGTCTTTTTTCTTCAGCATTTGTTCATTACAACATTAGCTACATATTGATATCCCAACTTGATCTTAACTCTACATAACATTAAAATATTTGTTAGTTTACTCTATATGTGAATGAGCTCTAGCAGATATGTACAGTAGATTGTGGCAAAAACACGAATCTCTTGTGGCAAATGTATTTATACATTTTTTTTTTTTTACTATAAATGCATGTTTTTAAAATGTATTTCAGGTTTCAGTTCATGTATTTGTCTTATTAACGAGCTAATGGATATGTTAAAGATTTCTCAAACTTCTATTTTTGCCAGTTTGCAAAAATAAAACAACAGTAAAGCTATATTCATTCTTTCAATTATGTGTATGGTACAAATGCTCTTAAATGAACAAATAGAGAGGAAATTTATAAAGACAAATCTCTTCCATCTTTGACATTTCCTTTTATTTAAAAGGAAGTTATTTACATGATATTGAATGTTAAAGTATGTTAATGTATGAGTTAAAAGGCTAATGTTTTATGTCATAGATCTAGCTAAGTGTAAAGCTTATTATCATGTTAAAAACCAACTGGCTACTTTAATGTTAGCTTGTTGCTAACCGATAATATTAAAATCCCATATATGTGCTAGTAAAAATTAGCATTGTTATTATAGTGGGAGTGATAATACAAAAACGGACAGCTTATAAAGTTTAATGATGTTTGTTGGTAGGTTCGCATGCTTGAATATTATTGGTTTAAAAGTACAAAATATATTTTAATTGAAGTGTCTGGATTGGTTTAGGATTGGTAATATATGTATACATTTTTATTCAATATTTAAGAATGCACTGAAAACATTTTATATTTGTTTTTAGTGAATATTTGATTTAAGTTGCGTTATGAGGAATATTTTTTCCCAAATTATATTTTCAGATCTCTGAAACTGTCTTTATTGTTGGAGGGAAATAAAACACAGGCCAGATTTTATTCAAAATGTTTTTATTTTCACTTTAGTTCAGTTTGTTTCTAATACCAGGAGTCCATGATGCGCCTCATGCTCATGAACCTCATGCCACCGTAGTCCCTGAAGTTCCTGTACTCTCCGGGCCTGAAGTACCACATCCTGCCTCTGTAGTGTGGATACTCATACATGAGCCAGTGGCCGTCCATCACGTTGCAGGACATGCAGCCGTTGGACCAGTGGTAGCGATCCATGAAGGAATCACAGTCATCCGTCGCCTCCATCATCTGACCCATGAAGTTGTCCCTCTCGTAGAGCCTCATTCTGTAGGATCCTCTGTACTGTTTGGGGAAGAGGACAAACACTGTCATATTTGGACAAACACACCTACTGGGATATATGTATCGTAAAAAGGATGTTATGTCTAATAGCCTACCATGGGGATCATGCGGCAGGACCTGATGCAGTTGTTGCCCCAGCCCCACATGCTCATGTAGTCAGCGTACTCGCCCCTCCTCATGAAATACTGGTTTCCCATGTAGTTGGTGCGGTCGTAGACCATCCAGCAGCCGCTCTCCACCCTGCAGGAGTGACAGCGACTCATGTAAGAGTGCATATCGGCACAATCGCCGGTGCACTCCCAGGAGCGCCCCATGAAGTTCCTGTCCTCATAGAAGATAACCTGTTTGGGTGAAGCAGATTACAGTTAATCCAAAAACAATCTTGTTGCATTAAAAAAGGTTCTTCTTTAATACTTACCTTGCCCATGCTCATTGTGACTGGTTTGGTTTGTTCAAGCTGTTTCAACTGAAGCTGTGAACTGTCACTCTCTCTGCTTTAACCCTTGCATTTATACCTGACCAGGACTAAAGGATTATGAAAACTCCTGACCAAGCAACGGAGAACAGCCCAGAGGCCCATAGAGAGTTGAAGAACTTTTTTTACATTTTCAGGTAAAAAGGTATTTTGTTGGTCTTTACATGCTGTAAATACTTATTATACTTTCAAATATAGAGCTGATACTGAGCTTTTTCCCCCTGGCTTTAATGCTAATGATTACGTGCCGTTTTAAAACACCCATGAAGAAATAATGACATGAAGTTGGCATTGTGCGGAAAGGCTATTTACCCCCTACTGCATTGTGTAGCTTTATTCACAGCTACTGTTTCAGTAAAAAAAAAAAACTGACTACAACTGCACTTCCCTTTTTTTCATTAACTCTGTTAACACCTTGAACAATGCTGGAGAATCTTTAATAACCACACTGTTTGATTAGCACTCATATTTATAACAAAACAGACGAGCATTCAACAACTTTAATATTATCTTTCGGATTGGTATTGTTGAAACTTTCAGTGTTGACTGCTGAGGGTTGAAGATTTCTCAGCATTTCTTTAGACATACTGTAGCTTTCTCTCCATGAAGATAAAATAAGCACCACATGACGTGAGAGAGTGCAATCCCGAAGAACTTTTTTCCACCTCACTATATATCACGTCTGTCGGTGCATCCTTAAGGTGCATTCTCTGGTATTTACCATGAGATGTAAATAAAAAAAACATGAATTTTGATATAGTGTTTGTACAAATTCTTGAAAATTCTTGCAATGCTGGTTGTGTAATGAAACAATTAATAGGAATCCAAATCCATTTTTCTAGTCATGATGCACAATACTACACTTACTTACACAACACATACAGAAGACCTGCTATTGTAATATACTTCTCTCTCACTCACTCACTCATCTTCTACCGCTTATCCGAACTACCTTGGGTCACGGGGAGCCTGTGCCTATCTCAGGCGTCATCGGGCATCAAGGCAGGATACACCCTGGATGGAGTGCAACCCATCGCAGGGCACACACACACACACACACACACACACACACACTCTCATTCACTCACGCACTCACACACTACGGACAATTTTCCAGAGATGCCAATCAACCTACCATGCATGTCTTTGGAGTGGGGGAAACCCCCGAGGCACGGGGAGCACATGCAAACTACACACACACAAGGTGGAGGCGGGAATCGAACCCCCAACCCTGGAGGTGTGAGGCAAACGTGCTAACCACTAAACCACCGTGCCCTCCGTAATATACTTCGTACACACATAATTACTGACATGAAATTTGATACTAAGGCCATAAAACTAAATCCATACTTTTTTATCCTTCTAGTGCTTATCGAATGAAGGATTATATAATAAAAATAAAACATATCATGATTGCTAATAAAGTAGGTATTCGACTCAACGTGTGTTATAGCAATCGATATCATAGAACTGTGTTAGATTTTTGTTTATTACCCATGAATTCACAGTTTCATATAATAAAAAAGACACTTAAGGGCTTCTTCCGCATTGAGCACATATTTATTGAGCCATTTTCGCTCAAAGGAAATAGCTCTGTTTGTGTGTAAATCACACAACTGTTCAGTCGGTAATAAAAGAGTAATAGTGAAAAGTGAAATCAGTGAGAGGAAAAATGAAATGTGATGGCTTAACAATTCCTAGCTTGGCTGCATTGCAGTAAAAGTGGTACATGGGGCTCGTGTACGGTTTATGTATGCGTCAGTCTTTCCTCTTGACTTCAACTTGGACTTTTCATATTTGGCTCGCTTTCCTCTCCATATGGAATTTACTAAAATAAAGTGAAGACTCTGTCGTATCTTGTAGGTCTGTTTATTTCTGTAGCAACATGTTCCTGTAGGAACGTTCTATACTACACCAATTGTATATATGGTTGAAATGACAAGAAAATGTCTTTGAGTTGACCTTGATTTGACTCACACTTGTTTCTGTGAATAATTTGGATACTGTTAGATTTGTACCTAAGAGCTGCTGCTGGAACCCTTAATAACACCCTGTGATAATTCCAGGACTCATTATCCTAATACAGAATATTAACACACTCAAGTTTTTAATCTCATTCTCCGTCCTTGCTATATATTGTCCTGCAGAAAAGGATAGTTTCCCTTATTTATGAGGCGGGTTCCTCTTCATCTCAGGAGTTTTTCATTTCCTCTGGCCTGCTTATTAAGGATTTAAATCTCCATCTATATTTCTGTAAAGCTGCTTTGTTCACAATATTGGATGCTTTACTAATCGAAACTATATTATATCCATTATGTCCAAAATCCAAATCCAATAATATCTCTCATGTGAATGAATTCCTCATCATTTGTACTGCGAAAAGTAAATACAGAAGAATAAAATGTCCATATTTATTTACACCAGATTCCCACATCCGCATATTTAGGTTTAATCATAATTTTGACTCATTTTGTCAGACTATCCAGGGCATTTTTGGAGGCCTTCTGTCATCCATTCTGTATTCCAGTGTCAGTAAACAGCCCAGAGCAGCCTGTAAGCTGAATTTGAGTGAGATGAACAACAACAAATCAGCATCATCCGGCTCCAGATATACTAAAACAACTTTACAAGGATAGACAGATACACATATAAGCCTTAGAATTCATTCATGGACACTGAAAGAAAAAATACTGCTGTATAAGTGTTAACATTCTGACTGTGTGTGTATTATGGTGTACTGACATAGCAAAAAAAAAAATAAAAATCTTGAAAGAAGCTGCTCAGATGTGAGACCAGTTTTTCCACTAGCTCTATAATGACCAAGGTCGAGCGTTAAGTGAGTTAAGCTGTTCCCCGAGCAGCGCTTTTTCCCCTCGAGGTGGTCTGACTGTGCGTTTTAACACACTCATCTGTCTTCATGTGGAGACACACGAGTGTTAAGAGAGAGGATGAAAGGCAGCAGTCTGTGACACCGAGAGACTTAAAGATAATCACTGCATTCCCTCAGGAACTGCTAGAGAAGAACCTGTTCCTGCTAGGATTCAATAAAGGGTGTGTGTGTGTGTGTGTGTGTGTGTGTAAGGTCAGAAGCACAAGCCTTGACTCCTAGTTGCTAATGCATCACAGCTGATCCTGGTGTAAATTTATTATCCTTCCCTTTAGATCAATAAAACACACGCTTAGCGGATAAGGAAGGTGTGTGTGCGTGTGCGTGCGTGTGCGCTTAATGTCGTGCATGGAGATTTTTAGCAGTAAACGTGACTAAATCGTGTTTGTGTATTTAAGGTTCATGTAGAGAGCTTTTCTCGTCTGTTAGCTCGTGTGTCTTTTGGATCAACTTCTCTTTCTTTAATGGAAAAATAATACACACCAAACAGCAGCACCACGCCGACCGCCTCCACCTCCGCCTCCGCCTCCAGAAACTTAGGCACCACATGCAATATATTGGATAGGAATAAAAATAGCGTGATAGCAAACAAAAGTTTTATTTGAATGCTGTGCAAGAGGATGAAATGTTCCTTACATAATATCAGAAAACAGTCCAAAACAGGATTTTATTTTTAATGCAAAGCATGACAGCTGTGGGATTTATAACTGTCTTTTGTCTTACATAACACACACCCTAAGGATGAAAAAAAAAACAAACAAAAAAAACACCATTGAACACGTTTTTTCCCCAAATATTCTTCACTCTAAAGTAAAAGTAAATAAAGTACACTTCTTTTATCCTTGGCTTTATTTATCTATGTAAGTTTTGAATAGTATGGAATAAGGCGTGCTCATCTGTGTATCCCAGAAGGCTAGGACACGTTCCTACACAAGCGGCATCCAGAGTGGAATATGTTTTGTGTTACACAAGAATGTCATCATGCAAAGCACCTTTCTCTGGCTAGAAATAGATCATAGCATCCTATGCTTGGAGCTGAATATGTTTTGCAGCATGGAGTACAGAATCTGATTAAAATACGACTGTAATCGTCTGCAAACGGTATCGTGTTTGTTATTTATAGATATATTTAATGCGTGAGTTCGATACTGAAATAGCTACGAAGAGTCATGATTTCTTAATATTTGCCTAAATCTTTCTACTTTCTGCCTTTTTACAGTTAGTGAAATAAAACAATGTCTTTTTTTGTGCCTGCGATGCTGTAGGACTTTGGTTGGTGTCGTGTTTTCTGAAATCCCCTTCCTCGGGATGTACATCATATCCAAGCACTCGAGAACATGACGTAGCCTCAGAAAGGCTCTATGTTTCTGTCATGTGGGTTTCACTTTGTAGTGCTTGAAAATAAGATTTGGTGCAACTTTGGTTTCAAAACTGAAACCCGGTTTGTTGTGGTGCAGTCCTTTACAATTTATACCAAAAATGCTGTGTCTCGAATCCGGTCTGGAGATATTTTCTCTATTGATTTTGATTCATCAAAAGAATTTCAAATGTTATTGTGGTGGAGATGAAGTTGAAGTAAGGGCTAAGTCTTGAAAAGGATTTGATATTTTTTTTGCTATCAGTCTTGACTCACTTTCATTTGGACTCACTCTTGACTTCACCTCAGACTCTTGACTCTTGAATCTTGCCTTGATCTTGACTAATCCTGTTCTCGGACTTGACAACGCCGGCTTCGACTACAGCTCTGTATCACAATTTCTGAAGGAACTTTCATTAGAAATAAAATAATTTCTATATACATTTCATCTGTATCACAAACACATTCGACTAAGTTTGATTTAGCAAATTTACAGATGCAAACAAATACAGCTGCACCAGCTATAGGACTTTTCCCTTAGTTAGAACAATTTATTAATGGTAAGTATAATGTTGCTATATTTCATACTTGAACTTCATCCCCTCCTTGAACCGCCACCTTATTGTGGTGGAGGGGTTTGCGTGCCTGAATGATCCTAGGAGCTATGTTGTCTGGGGCTTTCTGCCCCGGTAGGGTCTCCCAAGGCAAACAGGTCCTGGGTGACAGGCCAGACAAAGAGCGGTTCAATACCCCTTATGAAGAAAAATACAGCAAGGTCCGTGACGTCGCCCGGTATGGCACAACCGGGGCCCCACCCTGGATCCAGGCCCGGGGTTGGGGCTCGCATGCGAGCGCCTTGTGGCCGGGTCTTACCCCACGGGGCCCGGCCGGGCTCAGCCCGTAGGAGTGACGTGGGGCCGATCTCCTGTGGGCCCACCACCTGCAGGAGAAACCGTAAGGGGCTGGTGCAATGTGGATTGGGTGCCAGTCGAAGGCGGGAGCCTAGGCGACCCAATCCCTGGACACGGAATCTGGCTCTAGGGACATGGAATGTCACCTCGCTGGGGGGGAAGGAGCCTGAGCTGGTGCGGGAGGTTGAGAGATACCGTCTAGATATAGTTGGGCTCGCCTCCACGCACAGCTTGGGCTCTGGAACCCAACTCCTCAAGAGAGGCTGGGCTCTCTACTACTCTGGAGTTGCCCGCGGTGAGAGGCGGCGGGCTGGTGTGGGCTTGCTCATAGCCCCCCAGCTCAGCAGATATGTGTTGGAGTTTACCCCGGTGAACGAGAGGGTCGTTTCCCTGCGCCTTCAGGTCGGGGAGAGGTCTCTCACTGTTATTTGTGCTTACGGGCCAAATGGCAGTGTAGAGTACCCAACCTTCTTGGCGTCTCTGGGAGGGGTGCTGGAAAGTGCTCCAACTGGGGACTCAGTCATTCTACTGGGGGACTTCAACGCCCACGTGGGCAGCGACAGTGACACCTGGAGGGGCGTGATTGGGAGGAACGCCCCCCCCGACCTGAATTCGAGTGGTGTTCTGTTATTGGACTTCTGTGCTAGTCATAGTTTGTCCATAACGAACACCATGTTCAAGCATAAGGGTGTCCACCAGTACACATGGCATCAGGACACCCTAGGTCGGAAGTCGATGATCGACTTTGTGGTTGTTTCATCTGTCCTCCGGCCGTATGTCTTGGACACTCGGGTAAAGAGAGGGGCGGAGCTGTCAACTGATCACCACCTGGTGGTGAGTTGGATCCGATGGCCGGGGAGGAAGTTGGACAGACTTGGCAGACCCGCTGGGAACGTTTGGCAGAGTCTCCGGTCAGAGAGATCTTCAACTCCCACCTCCGGCAGAGCTTCAACTAGATCCCGAGGGAGGTTGGAGACATTGAGTCAGAGTGGGCCATGTTCTCCACCTCTATTGTCGATGTGGGCGCGTGGAGCTGTGGCCGTAAGGTCTCCGGTGCCTGTCGTGGCGGCAATCCCCGAACCCGGTGGTGGACCCCGGAAGTAAGGGATGCCGTCAAGCTGAAGAAGGAGTCCTATCGAGCCTGGTTGGCTCGGGGGACTCCGGAGGCAGCTGATAGGTACCGGAGGGCCAAGCGAGCTTCAGCCCGGGTGGTTGCAGAGGCAAAAACTCGGGTCTGGGAGGAGTTCGGTGAGTCCATGGAGAAGGACTATCGGTTGGCCTCGAAGAAATTCTGGCAAACTGTCCGGCGCCTCAGGAGGGGGAAGCAGTGCCCTGCTCACACTGTTTACAGTGGGAGTGGGAATCTGCTGACTTCGACTGGGGACATTCTCAGACGGTGGAAGGAGTACTTCGAGGATCTCCTCAACCCCACCGACATGTCTTCCACTGAGGAAGCAGAGGCAGAGGGCTCAGTTGAGGACTCGTCGATCCCCCAAGCTGAGGTCACTGAGGTAGTTGAGAAGCTCCTCAGTGGCAAGGCACCGGGGGTGGATGAGATCCGCCCTGAGTACCTCAAGTCTCTGGATGTTGTGGGGCTGTCTTAGTTGACACGCCTCTGCAACATCGCGTGGCGGCTGGGGACAGTGCCTCTGGACTGGCAGACTGGGGTGGTGGTCCCTCTGTTTAAGAAAGGGGACCGGAGGGTGTGTTCCAACTACAGGGGGATCACACTCCTCAGCCTCCCCGGAAAAGTCTATGCCAGGGTACTGGAGAGGAGAATTCCGTCGATAGTCGAACCTCGGATTCAGGAGGAACAATGCGGGTTTCGTCCTGGTCGTGGAACACTGGACCATCTCTATACCCTCACCAGGTTGCTGGAGGGTTCATGGGAGTTTGCCCAACCAGTCCACATGTGCTTTGTGGATCTGGAGAAAGCATTCGACTGTGTCCCTCGTGGTGATCTGTGGGGGGTACTCTGGGAGTATGGGGTCCGGGGCCCTCTGCTAAGGGCTGTCCGGTCCCTATATGACCGGAGCAGGAGTTTGGTTCGCATTGCCGGCAGTAAATCAGACTTGTTCCCGGTGCATGTTGGACTCTGGCAGAGCTGCCCTTTGTCACCGGTCCTGTTCATTATTTATATGGACAGGATTTCTAGGCACAGTCGGGGGCCGGAGGGAGTCCAGGTTGGGGACCACAGGATTTCGTCTCTGCTTTTTGCAGATGATGTTGTCCTGTTGGCTTCTTCAAATCAGGACCTTCAGCGTGCACTGGGACGGTTTGCAGCCAAGTGTGAAGCGGCGGGGATGAGAATCAGCACCTCCAAGTCCGAGGCCATGGTTCTCAGCCGGAAAAGGGTGGCTTGCCCCCTTCAGGTTGGTGGAAAGCTCCTGCCTCAAGTGGAGGAGTTTAAGTATCTTGGGGTCTTGTTCACGAGTGAGGGAAGGATGGAGTGGGAGATCGACAGGCGGATCGGTGTATCTTCTGCAGTGATGCGGTCGATATACCGGTCTGTTGTTGTGAAGAAAGAGCTGAGCCGCAAGGCGAAGCTCTCTATTTACCAGTCGATCTACGTTCCTACCCTCACCTATGGTCATGAGCTTTGGGTCATGACCGAAAGGACAAGATCCCGGATACAGGCGGCCGAAATGAGTTTCCTCCGCAGGGTGGCTGGGCGCTCCCTAAGCGATAGGGTGAGGAGCTCGGTCACTCGGGAGGAGCTCAGAGTAGAGCCGCTGCTCCTCCACATCGAGAGGAGTCAGCTGAGGTGGCTCGGGCATCTGTTCCGGATGCCTCCTGGACGCCTCCCTGGGGAGGTGTTCCGGGAATGTCCAGCCGGGAGGAGGCCCCGGGGAAGGCCTAGGACACGCTGGAGGGACTATGTCTCTCGGCTGGTCTGGGAGCGCCTCGGTATTCCCCCGGAGGAGCTGGAGGAAGTGTCTGGGGAGAGGGAAGTCTGGGTGTCCCTGCTCAGACTGCTGCCCCCGCGACCCGGCCCCGGATAAGCGGTAGAAGATGGATGGATGGATGGACTTGAACGTCATGAGCTGAGGTGGGTAGAGTATCCAAAATCTGTACTCAAGTAAAAGTACAAGTACTTATGGAAATATTTACTCAAATAAGAGTAAAAGTAACAATCTTAATAGTTACTTGAGTAAGAGTAAAAAAGTATCCGATGAAAAAACTACTCAAGTAGTTAGTTACTAGTTACTTCTCATCTGATTGATATGAAGCAAAAACCCTGATTTTTAAGCTACTTGGAGAGCTTTCACACACCTCTCCTTAAAAGTCTCTTTATTCTGCTAATATAAAACACAGGTTGAAGTGTGTATATATATATATATATATATATATATATATATATATATATATATATATATATATATATATATGTATACACACACACACACACACATATATATATACAATATATATATGTGTGTGTGTGTGTGTGTGCATATACACTTCAACCTGTGTTTTATATTAGCAGAATAAAGAGACTTTTATTGAGAGGTGTGTGAAAGCTGTGTGATTAATGGTTTAATGATGTAAATGAATGATGAGCTGGGCTAACCTGCTCTTTCTATTAAGATTAATTTACTTTATTCTTACATTTGTTATATTTTATAAGTAAGTACATGTATTCTTTAGGTAGGGATAAAACAAAATATAATCCCGTTTTTATTTTGTATATGTTCTACACTTTAGTGGAAAAAGAAACTTAAGTGAGATGTCAGGATTTGCTTATGAATGCAAAACGTTTTACAGCATGCAATTCAATTTATTTTGTGGAACATGGATATGAAAATGCAGACGCTTATAATGAACGTTTGTTCATGAACGTTGTATGGTTCACAGGATTGCACGAGAGAGTATATGAGGGAAAACATTTGCCCATAGTTACCACCAAATTACCATCAAATAGGCATAATTTTGACACTTACCGCTACGTGTTTTTTAGGTTGGAGCTGGAATTCTTGTTAGCTGCGATGTCTGTTTGTTTTGGTGCACACAGAATGCATCGCATTATAAAGCTATTATTTTTTACATCTTGGAGTGAAAATTTAGAATTAATTTGAGGCCACGGGTGATCTGCCTTTGATAAAGCGCAAACGTCTTCCTCTGCTTCAGCCATCATCTTCCAACTAAAGATGCGCAGCATACTCTGGCGAAGCAGACTCTCCAATGTCTCGTGAGACTTGTCATATAAACTAATTATTATTTATTAAATCTCATATTTATTACCATTTGAGTAACGGAGTAACGCCGCCGATTGTAGCGATGTAAAAGTAAAGATTTTCCACTAAAAATTTACTTGAGTAAGAGTAAAAGTACGCATCTTTAATTATACTCAAAAAGTACAAGTTACCCAAAAAATGTACTCAAGTAAATGTAACAAGTAAATGTAATTCGTTACTACCCACCTCTGTTCATGAGAAAGGCAGTGTATCAAATCACAGAAGCAAACCTCATTAATTAAAAAAAGGTTATCCCTTTTTACAAGAGACCAACTGAAATTTGTGCCTGTTTTGTTGTGGCCATGATCAGCATTGAATTTCTTTATCATGTCACACTCCATAGCGGTGGTTAAGTTAAGAAATTATGGTGTTTCTTAAGTATTTCTGTTTTTATCAAGGTTATGATGGTTGGGGTTCAAAAACTTTTTTTTTTTTTTTTTTTTTTTTTTTTTTACACAAATGTGTCTATCTTCAAAGTCATCGGTGATATCAAACTCATTTCTACTCCCTGAGATGCCCCAAGTGCTTGTTCATAAGCAGCTAAAATCTAAAGGTGTTATCTTCAACCACTAAAATTCTGATTGAAAATGATTTTGCCAATGTACAACTGAATAGAGTTAATCACTTCAATTTGGAAGAAGGAAATAAATAGATGTGTCCACCAACCACCCAACAAATGGCTTCAAATATTCAAGTGTCCATGTCTTCATCGCTTGATGCCACTTCAACGATCTGCTGCTCGTAATTCTTGGCTTGTTTTCTATTATCCTGTTTCTGTCATGTACAGTGCCTTGCAAAAGTATTCATACCCACCGAACTTTTTCATATTTTGACACGTTACAACCACAAACAAAACTGTATTTTATTAGGATTTTATGTGATAGACCAACACAAGGTGGCACGTAATTGTGAAGGGGAAGGAAAATGATTAATGTTGTCCAATTTTTTTTTTACAAATAAATATCTGAAAAGTGTGGCGTGCATTTGTATTCAGCCCCACTGAGTCAATACTTTGTAGAAGCACCTTTCGCTGCAATTACAGCTGCAAGTCTTTTGGGGTATGTCTCTACCAGCTTTGCACATCTAGAGAGTGAAATTTTTGCCCATTCTTCTTTTCAAAATAGCTCAAGCACAGTCAGATTGGATGGCGAACATCTGTGAACAGCAATTTTCAAGTCTCGGCCATTTTAACACATGAATATACTTTGATCTAAACCACTCCATTGTAGCTCTGGCTGTATGTTTAGGGTCACTGTCTTGCTGGAAGGTGAATCAAGTCTTTTGCAGACTCTAACTGGTTTTCATCTAAGATTGCCCTGTATTTGGCTCCATCCATCTTCCCATCAACTCTGACCAGCTTCCCTGTCCCTGCTGAAGAAAAGCATCCGCACAACATGACGCTGCCACCACCATGTTTCACGGTGGGGGTGGTGTGTTCAGGGTGATGTGCAGTGTTACCGTAGGTTTCTGCCACACAATGTTTTGAATTTTGGCCAAAAAGTTAAATTTTGGTGTCATCTGACCAGAGCACCATCTTCCACATGCTTGCTGTGTCCCCCACATGGCTTGTCGTAAACTGCAAATAGGATTTCTTATGGCTTTCTTTCAACAATGGCTTTCTTCTTGCCACTCTTCCATAAAGACCAGATTTGTGGAGTGCACGACTAATAGTTGTCCTGTGGACAGATTCTCCCACCTGAGCTGTGGATCTCTGCAGCTCCTCCAGAGTTACCATGGGCCTCTTGGCTGCTTCTCTGATTAATGCACAGCCTTGCACAGCCTGTCAGTTTAGGTGGACGGCCATGTCTTGGTAGGCTTGCAGTTGTGCCATACTCTTTCCATTTCCGGATGATGGATTGTACAACGCTCCGTGAGATGTTCCAGGCTTGGAACATTAATTTATAACCTAACCCTGCTTTAAACTTCTCCACAACTTTATCCCTGACCTGTCTGGTGTGTTCTTTGGTTTTCATGATGCTGTTTGTTCACTAATGTTCTCTAACACACTTCTGAGGACTTTACAGAGCAGCTGTATTTATGCTGAGATTAAATTACACACAAGTGCACTCTATTTACTAATTAGGTGACTTCTGAAGGCAGTTGGTTTCACTGGATTTTAGTTAGGGGTATCAGAGTAAAGGGGGCTGTATACAAATGCGCACCACACTTTTCAGATATTTATTTGTGAAAAAAAAAAATTTGGACACCATTTATAATTTTCTTTCCACTTCACAATTATGTGAAACTTTCTTTCGGTCTATTTCATAAAATCCCAATAAAATACACTTTTCTTTGTGGTTGTAACGTGTCAAAATGTGGAAAAGTTCAGTGGGTATGAATACTTTTGCAAGGCACTGTATTCCTAACTATAATATTTTTGGAGTTTTCTGGTTTTGGAGTTGTATCTTTAACCACCTGCCTGTAGATCGTCCTCCATAAACTCTAATCTTCATTAGCTTATGAGTTTCCAGCTGCAGGGAAGTGATGATAAAAAGATAGCTAATGAAATAAATTCAATCCATGTCCATTGACTCGATAGTAAAACAGTCATTGATGTTATGGCTTTTTTCGCCAGTTTGCATGTTATAGGCGATGTGGTTGGGATGATGATAATTAATTTGGTGGAAAATGTTCCAGTCAAAACTGATGACTAGCTTTAAGCAGGTCTTTTTTTATGATGTTCGCATGTTTTTTTTCTTAGTTGGAAGCTATTTTAATAGCACTTCAGAATAAGGCTCAGTTGGTGGGGCGTCAAGGATTTTTATTTATTTATTTTTTCAATGGCCCTTCTTTGGTCTACTGTTTAGTGTACAGCCTGAGATTCAGTAGTGATATCATTTAATAGTGGTATTTAACTAGGTGTAATAATGAATATTACACCATTCTGTCTTGAAAATGTTCTTGTATGTGCTTTGTTGGAGGTATATACACACTATAAACTCTTTTTCAACAGCAGCGAGAAACCGAGGCAAGATGATGGGAGAAGCTCTCACGCCGACAGCAGCTACCCTATTGTAACTGATCACGGATGTGTTTGTGTGTGTGCGTGTTATGATATCTGTGTACTAAAAAGAGGCTCCTGTGAAGTGCGCAAGCGTGTGTACGGTTCGAGCGTCTGATCGTGCCGCTCAAAGTCGTCTCAGATGGCGAGTAGGTGTGCTTTTTCTCTTTCAGGTGAATTCTGTCAGGCTCATGCCAGATATAATTGGTCTTTCGCCTTCAGCACACACACACAAGTGCGAGCGCATCAGCAAACCCACACATACACAAAAGTTTTAACTTGTGTCAACTTTTAAATTATCTCCCAAAAGTAATGTGTTTACATGATGTGACTTTAACACGTCAACAATTTTTTTTCGTTCCAAACCCACAAGCAAAAACACATACACGTTCAGCTTGTTTTTTTTTTTTTTCGTTTTTATTTTAGTTTGTCCAATGATTTTTAAATGAACTCCAAGAGCCATGTGATTCCCAAACTCTCTCCTTATTACGTGCTAACGTTTAACCTTCGTCTCTGAGAGAGCATTCGAAGCGGTGTGCACTCCACCGTGTCGCAGCTGTCTTGATTTGTAACCTGATTTACAGTGCTCTAACTCCCAGCCAATCTCTGCCATATTGCTAAATCAATATAGCTGTTGACAAATGTTCCTGCTGACAAACGAGGCACCGGAAATCGACTGAAAACATTCGGCCAGGCCCTGCTTAACTCTCCATTTGTACATAGCTGTGCGAGGACGCTTTCTCCACGTCCAGCGCCTAGACTCTTGTTCAATTAAGGTGATAGCAGCAACCTCCGCCTCCCTCATCCATTCTAAATGAGGACACATGTCACCGATAATGCTATGGATGATTTTTTTTTTACTTAGGAAACACACAAATTGCCAAAATGTTACCTTAGGGAATGAGAAAACATAGCAGAGGAGGTTCAAGCTGTGACAAAGGGTTAGAATGAGATACATAATATAGAATAGAAGCCTTTATTTATTTCATATATACATTACAGCACAGTGAAATTCTTTCTTTACATAGCTCAACCTTTGGACGTTGGGGTCTGAGCACATGGTCAGACGTGATACAGCATGGTCCTGGAGCAGAGAGAGTTAAGGGCCTTGCTCAAGGGCCCAACATTGGCAGCTTGGCAGTGCTGGAGCTTGAATCCTGATTCTCAGGATTCAACCACTTCTCACATTAATGTATACATTTTATTAAAGAATAGATCAGTTGTTTGTAAAGAGCTAAACAAGTCTTTTGGATGTTCCTGCAAAAGGATTCTTTGGATTATAAGCTTAAAAGGTTCTTAGCTTTATAACAAGAATCTATTATATATATATATATATATATATATATATATATATATATATATATATATATATATATATATAAGAAAGTTTCTGCTGAAAAGATGTACAAAATAGATGCTACATATTGGATAGTAAATTCTTTGTATGCATGTAATAAATAATAGATCTTTTCCAATCTCCACTTGAAACAATTGCACTTGCGATGCTAAACTGTGTGTAAGATGAAGAGGTAGGAGTAGTGTTCGTCGCTCCCTGAGAGTTCATGAACACATTTTTTTAAGTGATGAATACTCGACTTTGTAAACGTGACCACTTTCAGACACTTTTATTTAACGGTGCTTGGAAAAGGAGCGACGTACGTAGCTCAGTCGACTGCTTAGCCAGCATAAGCAATTAGATGAGCTAAACTCTGAAGAGTGTAAAGGCTGGAAAACTCACCCACATTGCTGAAGTGAAGAGAGGCACTGAAACTGCTCACTGTCTCACTGCTGGTGCTGTCAAAATCATGCTGAAATATATTCATATTCATTCATATATATGACATGTCATAGTAATATTAATCGTTGTACCTGTTTTTACATTATAGAAATTTCTTGAAAGTTCACCAACATTAAACATTGGTTGCAAATGTTTGAATATAAAGCCATGAATTTATTCATGTGTTAATTACTATTACTTTAAGTCTTTTTTAATTTACAATGCTGTTTGCTTGATAAAGGGACAGTAATAAATGTTAGCATGTTATGAAGAATGGCGTTAATGTGTTTGATGAAGATGTTTAATGAGTGACAGGGGATGTATTTATCACAAAAACGCTTCATGCCTCAGCTCCCAGAATTTGCTCCTAGTTACAAACATCTCCATTATTCATCAAATTTGTTCCCTGTTGGTTTGCAGTTTTATGATGGGGCAGTGGTGGCTCAAGCAGTTAAGGTCCTGGATTGTCAGTTAGAAGACTGGGGTTCAAGCCCCAGCTGGGAAGACCGTGGTTCAAGCCCCAGCACTGCTAAGCTTCCATTGTTGGGACCTTGTGGAAAGCCCTTTCTGCTCCAGAGACACTGTATTATAACTGACACTCTGCTCTGACCCCAACCTCCAAAGTTGGGATAAACGAAGAAAGAATTTCCCTGTGCTGTAATGTTTATGTGACGTCTTGACCTTCATGTCTTCCTTTACCTTTCAGTGTTCTACTATTTACCTCACGTTAGAGCTGATAATAAACATGATGTCATTTCAACTTGGGGAAAAATGCGGGGTTTCTTTAGTCCTGTAGATAGACTGAATATTTGAATTCCTGTAGCTAATGTATTGGTTTTGTTTTTTGGTTGGTTGGTTGGTTGGTTGTGTTTTTTAACCATTCTGTGTAAACTCTAGAGTATATTGTGTATGAAAAATGCAGGAGTTTGCAAGAAACTGTTGGTGCCAAGAGCCATGCAGCCGATAAAGTCACTGAGATCATGTTTTCTCTGGATTTAAGGCTTATTTTAATGGGCTACGCACATACAAGTAATAATGTCACTTTCGGCTTAAGAGTACAGCAGGAGAAGTGTGTGCAAGTGACAGAGAGAGAGAGAGAGAGAGAGAGAGAGAGAGAGAGAGAGAGAGATAACAAGTACGCACATGTATAAGGTGGGTTGATCTGACAGACTTATCAGCAGGGAAGTGGTTCAAATGCTGCTCTCTGCCTTCAGACAAGTTTGAGAGGGAAAACTCTGTCACACTCATCCACTGCTCCATCTAGGGTTTGAGAGGGAAAACTCTGTCACACTCATCCACTGCTCCTCTCTCTCTCTCTCTCTTTCTCCTCCATTTTCTCCTTACCTCCTTTGTGTTCTCTGTCTTCTAGACTCCTCTGCTCTGTCTGTCTCATATTCTCTCTCTCTGGTGTCATTTATATGTGAGAACATAAGCAAGTATGCCTCCCTCTCTCTCTCGCTCTCTCGCTTTCTCTCTCTCTGTCTCTCTCCCCCGGTGCACATGTGCATCAACGTGAGAGACGCGAGAGAATGAGCTGCTGTGAATTACAACAGCACAAGATGGCGGCGCGGCCGTAGCACGCAGCGGCCTCTCCGGATTCAATACGGTGCTATTTACATTTTCTAAGTTTTTATTTACGGTTTTTAGCCCGACCATTGCTTCTACATGGATGCCAGGGACAGCGGTGTTCATGTATACAACCATCAGGACCTAATAAAGTACAGTAACAACCAACCTGCACAATGATGTACTGGATAGGCTACGTGACCTCGGCTTGCTGCGGAGACCAGGCCTCCAGTCCCCGGTACCGCCTGATACCAGAGACCAGGAGAGGGGATGCCGAAAGCGGTGCGCGAGGAAGCGGAAGCGTGCGGGTGTCCGTGCTAGGCTAAAAACAAACCATAGCCGGCCAGCTCTCCCGTCCATTCTACTAGCCAATGTTTGCTCCCTGGACAATAAACTGGACTACATCCGGAGAGAGATTAGAAACTGCTGCGTGTTTGTTTTCACGGAGACGTGGCTCAGTGACAGAGTTCCGGACGCCGCCATTCAACTGGACGTGCTAACTTCATTTAGAGCCGACAGAAATGCAGCTCTGTGCGGTAAGACTCGCGGTGGTGGTGTGTGTGTTTATATCAACACGGAATGGTGCAAGAACTCTGTGCTTGTTTCTAGTTACTGCTCATCGTCAGTGGAGTTTGTGACTGTTACAGTAGATGCAGACCATTTTATTTACCACGGGAATTTACTACTGTTTACATTGTCGGAGTTTACATTCCTCCTAGCGCTAATGCTAAAGAGGCGCTAAGTGAGCTATACGGAGCTATTAGCGACCTACAGAATGTTCACCCCGACGGACTTTTTATCATCACCGGAGATTTCAACCATGCAAATCTCAAGTCAGTGCTCCCTAAATTCCATCAATATGTGGACTTTGCTACGAGAGGTGAAAACACGCTGGATCTTGTTACACAAACATTCCCGGTGCGTACCGTGCGGAGCCCCGCCCCCACCTCGGCTACTCAGACCACATCACTGTTATGCTAATTCCAGCATACAGACCACTCGTCAGACGCTCAAAACCGGTTATGAAGCAGGTGAAAACCTGGCCAGCAGGAGCCACCTCTGCTCTTCAGGACTGCTTTGAGTGCACTGACTGGAATATATTCAGGGAGGCTGCAACCAACGGTGACTGTCAACTTGGAGGAGTACGCGTCATCAGTGACCAGTTACATCGGCAAGTGCATTGATGACATGACCATCTCCAAGACCATCACTACACGCTCCAACCAGAAGCCGTGGATGACTGCTAACATGCGTGCTCTGCTGAGAACTAGAGACCTAGCCTTCAGAACAGGGGACAGGGCGGCCCTAAGAACAGCAAGGGCCAAACTGTCCCGAGCCATCAGAGAGGCAAAGCGCGCACACGCCCAGACAATCCATAGCCACTTCCAGGACAGCGGAGACACCCGGCGCATGTGGCAGGGCATACAGGCGATCACAAACTACAAGACAGCTTCACCTGCTTGTGATAGCGACGCCTCCCTCCCAGACGCGTTGAACGATTTCTACGCTCGGTTCGAGGTACAGAACAACGTAATGCCAAGGAAGACCATCCCTCCCCCCGACGACCAGGTACTCTGTCTATCCACGGCTGACGTGAGGAGATCTCCATGTAGAGTTAACCCACGGAAGGCTGCTGGACCAGACAACATTCCTGGCAGGGTGCTCAGAGAATGTGCAGAACAGCTAGCGGATGTCTTTACGGACATCTTCAACATTTCCCTGAGCAGCGCCGTTGTTCCTACGTGCCTCAAAACTACCACCATCGTTCCTGTCCCAAAGAAGTCTACAGTGTCCTGCCTCAATGACTATTGTCCCGTTGCACTCACACCCATAGTTATGAAGTGCTTCGAGAAGCTCGTCATGAGGCACATCAAGACCCAGCTACCACCCTCACTGGACCCCCTACAGTTCGAGTATCGTCTAAACCGCTCCACAGACGATGCCATTGCCACAGCCCTCCACTTAGCCCTCACCCACCTGGACAATAAAGACACTTACGTACGAATGCTGTTCATAGACTTTAGTTCAGCATTCAATACAATCATCCCTCAGCACCTGATTGGGAAGCTGAGCCTGCTGGGACTAAACACCTCCCTCTGCAACTGGATCCTGGACTTCCTGACTGGGAGACCTCAGTCAGTCCGGATCGGGAACAGCATCTCCAGCACCACCACACTGAACACTGGAGCTCCTCAAGGCTGCGTGCTCAGTCCACTGCTGTTCACTCTGCTGACTCACGACTGTGCTGCAACGCACAGATCGAATCATATTATCAAGGTGGTGGGTCTCATCAACAAGAACGACGAGTCAGCATACAGGGAGGAGGTGCAACAACTAACTGCCTGGCGTAGAGCCAACAACCTTTCTCTGAATGTGGATAAAACTAAAGAGATGGTTGTGGACTCCAGGAGAGCACAGAGTGACCACTCTCCGCTGAACATCGACGAATCATCTGTAGAGATCATCAAGAGCACCAAATTTCTTGGTGTTCATCTAGCGGAGAACCTCACCTGGTCACTCAACACCAGCGCCATCACCTAGAAAGCCCAGCAGCGTCTCTACTTACCACGAAGGCTGAGAAAGGCACATCTCCCTCCCCCCATCCTGACCATGTTCTACAGAGGGACCATTGAGAGCATCCTGAGCAGCTGCATCACTGTCTGGTTCGGGAACTGTACGACCTCGGATCGCAAATCCCTGCAGCGGATAGTGAGGACAGCGGAGAAGATCATTGGGGTCTCTCTTCCCTCTATCATAGACACTTACACCACACGCTGAATCCGCAAAGCCAACAGCATTGTGGATGACCCCACACACCCCTCACACACACTCTTCACCCTCTTGCCATCTGGAAAGAGGTACCGAAGCATTCGAGCCCTCACGACCAGACTGTGTAACAGTTTCCTCCCACAAGCCATCAGATTCTCAATAACTGAACTGTACTGTACTGAGCACAACATGCACACACATCATATGTATGGACTGCATAGACCCTCACAAAAGACGCACACTGACACATCATACTGTTTACATGCTGCTTACAATCCAGCAAACTGTTTACATGCTGTTTTGCACACTTTTTCTGCTGTTTTTGCACAAACTGTCCCAACATTTCAGCCGTTTTTGCACATATTGTACAATATCTCAGCCATTTCGCACATACTATACAATATTTCAGTCATTTGCTGTTTTTTGCACAATTCTATATATTATCCCAAGGACCTACTGCTAAGAAACTGTGTTCATTCTAATGTTACTGCACGAAATATTGTTTGAACATTCAGTATTCACATACAGTTTATACACTTTTGTCCTGCACTGTCTTTTGTCCTGCACTGTCTTTTGTCCTGCACTGTCTTGTCTGTCTTGTTTGTCTTGTCCTGCACTGTTTGCACCAGGTTTCACAGTTGCACTTTATGTGGCTAAGACTACTTACAAGTCTTTAGCCCTGTCTTTGTTTTATGTAGCACTATGATCCTGGAGAAACGTTGTCTCATTTCACTATGTACTGCAACAGCTACAGTATATATGGTTGAAATGACAATAAAAACTTATTGACCTGAGTCTCTTGACTTGACATTAACAGGATGGTGCAGGTGTGGGCGTGGTCTGTCATAGGTCTATGATGGAACATACTGTAGATGTTTGTGGATGAGGTAGAGGCGTAATGACTAACATAGCACACCTGAGCTTTGTTGTCCCATGAATATTTATGCGGTCATTAACCAAACCTAAATAAAAAGCTCATGTGCACACTTCTCCTGGGTGTTTGTGATGTCTTTGAGGCATACCGCTGAGACTCTTTGAGAGGATGAATTGATGTTTCATGGAAATACAGCAGTTTCTTCAGCGACATCTATTTTTCTCTGCTGGAGAGCGTGATTTTGATCACCAGGGGTTAGCTATTTAATGTTCCTGATCTCTGGCTTCATTTTTCTAGACCCTGTGGACACAACTTTATGCTTTATGAAGCTGCAGAGACACAGAACGGACGGCTCGTTTTAAACAGCCAAATAAGCTAGCTGAAGCTAGCATGCTATGTTTCTTGCTAGTTAGTTTCTGTAATTCGAACAAAACTTTTTTCTTTTTTATGAGGATCACTGTAGTAATATTAATGTATAATACTGCTTTTGCCACTTTGACCAAAGATACTATGATACAATAAATACAATGTAAGCTGGCTAACTCATGCCTCCTCAAACTAATTGTTTTATTATTATGTTAGCATTACGTGATTAAGTGATTCTTATACAGTAGGTGTGAAAGTGCAAAGCTGCATCATCTTCTTCTTCTTCTTCTCTCTCTCTCTCTCTCTCTCTCTCTCTCTCTCTCTCTCTCTCTCTCTCTCTGCACCAGGCCAGAGTTGTGCCTTGGGTTATTATATCCCTCAGAAACATAATCTTGCACCAATTAGTTCCAGGCCAGGAGGCAAAAACTGGAGGTTCGGAGTCTTTCTTTGGGCAGTTGTGCATACCTCCATGCTTCGTTTCTTGCCTTAAACAAAAACTTGTGCTTTTACACACACACACTCACACACAAACACACTCACACACCTTGCTTTTACCCTTATAAGTCTGTCCTGCGCTCTGTTCTGACACCTGAAATATTCATGCAGTTATGTGACTGCTCCATGGGGGTGGCTAATTGGGTTGCACTTACATATCGCGCCATTTACATCAGCACGGTTGTGTGCGTCTGTTATTTCTCTCTGCTAAGAAAAGCATTTGTCACGTTAGCAATTACAGTGGGTACAGAATGAGTTATTAGTTGCGATGTGCATGAATAACAGTATGTGTGTTGTGTGTGATGCAAGAATGGAGGCTGATACATCTGTGTCTCTGCTCGAGCAGTGAGCCATAGCAGATATGTCATTACACACACACACACACACACACACACACACACACACACACACACACACCTACACTACTGTAAACCATGCAGCATTACTAGGTCTTCCATCAGAATGCAGTATAGAGCTTAGGCTATTGTTGGACATTTGGAGCATATTTAACATTAGAATTATTATGTAGTACTTAGCAGAACGTCTAATAGCTTCTGTACTTTCTGTACTTTTTCTGTGCAAATTATCTGTGAATTGTTCTTGTCACAACATTGTGTTGGTTGTATTTCACTGAGTTGTACTGTATGTTCATCACAAACATGATGCATCCAAACTGGTTTGACTTTGAGAAGTGAAAGCAGTGACCATCTGAAATGTGTCTTAGAAAGTTTGATTGGATAAACAAGACTTAGCAAATGTTTAAGCAATGATCTGCTTGTAGTCTGGGTCACAGCCAGCGGTTTATCATGTGACCAAAGTCAATGTTATTCTTTGGCTTTCTATAAGAGTGTATCTGAGGTCATATATATGAAAGGTAGTGGATATATACTCAGGGTAGGTACATGGAAATATCCAACATTCGTGTTTAGTGTTTTCGCTTGGTGTTGTATGAATGTTCATGATTCCCATCAGACGTTAACAAATGTATGCTACTGTTGTTACAGAAAGGCATTGCTAGTGCTCTTACAATTGTTGTAGTTCCAACTCACATAAAATCTACAAACATTTCAGTAGTCCCAACAAATCCAAAAAAAAATAGATCATGCTAACTCACCCACATTGCTTGTTTAACTCTACCAGATTACTGGTAACCAGAATTGTTGTGACTAGCAATTGTTGTGACTAGCAATTGTTGTGACTAGAAATATTTTTCTTTCTGTCATTGATAATCTGGTACTCTGGTACTTTATCCTGCTAATAGATTTATTGCCTGCTTTAGAATAAATTTATTTATTTATTTATTTTTGTCAACAGATGGCATGATAAGCTGGTTATACCTAATTTATTATAGCGATTTAATGGGAAGAATAAAAACCGCAGGCGTGTTTTATTGGCTCTAATCTCGACAGCACAGCATGTTGGCATGATAAGAGAACTCAGTCTTGCTGGATTCATATACTTTGCCTTTTCCAGATGAATTTGATACACTTCATGATGATTTTGACGCTACATGTAAAGTTTGCTAGGTTTGGTGGTAAATTATTGCTGTTGTTGTCTGATGGCTTTAATGAGCGGTTATCCAGAAATTGCTTGCTTAATTCAAATCTTATTTACAGCTTTCATTTCTTTTTTTTTAAGGCAAATTATTAAAGCTTAATTTTGGTCTTCAGAAATAAATTATAATTTGTTATTTGTTCATTCATGGACCTGTCAGATACTTCAAACATCACCATGACAGGAAGAGAAGACGGTAAATCTCCCACCTGTCAGAATGAAACATTTATACCAGCATGAATGAATGAGACCCAACCCCCCCCAACCCCCCACCCCCACCCCACCCCACACCCACACCCACACACACACGGGCTATGGCTTCCACACCAGAGCTTTGTTAAAGAGTCTATTTTACAAAATTATTGGATGCACAAAAGAATCCTGTGTTTAATGAACATTTCTAATTTGTCGTGAATGAATAACGGCATAATGGTCGTGGTCAAATGATTATCGCACATGTTTAAACACCTTATCAGGATAATCACTGAGAATGTCTGAAAAATATAATTTTTTATTTAATTATTAGTTCATACTTCCCAAATTTAGCATTTGGGACACACACACACACACACACACACACAAACCCCAGTCTCTGTTTCTATAAGAGGCATGATAACTCCACTTAAACATAATTACTGTTTTACTGCACAGTGACTCTGCTGATCAGAGCAGAAGCAGAAACTTTTACTCTGTTAAATAAAAAGAGTCACAATATGCCAATGGAAAATTAAACATAGATACTTAATTTCATTTTCAAACCATCTGAGCTCAAATTAGTGTCCTTGTGTAAGTGGGTTAAGCAAAAATATCCTTATGTTCATCTTCTATAATATATAAACACACAAAATCACGAACACAAGACAGAGAAACGGCACCAGAATCAGGTATCGAACCCGGATCTCTACCGTTATCCTCCACGCACTGTAGCAAATCAGGCCACAAACAATACAAAAGAAATGGCAAAGCATAACATGAATATGGCATAGCAAAAAATTTAATCTGGATGGCACGGCTTCCTGCCTATTGGCTCACAAGTACATGTTATGTTGAGCTGCACATTCAAGTGTTATAATACCGCCCACATGGCCAACATTATAATATATAAATAAACCATTTGCCAGCTCCAACACCCAATCCCCCCATACCCCACACCCCCATACACACCCTACCCTCTGCCACCAATGGTCTGTCCAGAGATTGTCCCAATAACTCCTGACAGACACCTTTTCACCTAATAAAAGAGTACTGTACGCACAGTGAAGCATGGTGGCAGCAGCATCGTGCTATCGGACGGCTTGTCTTTAGCTGGGATCTAATCAAGACACAATGAATCGTTGGTAGGCACGGCTATATATTTATATAGTCACTTAAATAGGAGTGTATAGACTTTTTAAATCTACTGTATTTAACTCCAGCCTTATACAGGGTTCCTACAGGTTTCTTCAAGTTAAATTCAAGTCTTTTTAAGACCTTTTTAAGACCATTTATATAAAAAATTAATACCTATTTCACGTCCCTACCAGCAAAGAAAAACAAAATCCTTGAACTTGTGTTCATTTATTTTTCAAATGTGGAATGGGTAAAAGATAAGCCAAGCAGTGTGAAAAATAAAAACATTTCAGTAGGCCACAAGAAAGTTTGCTGAACAATGTTAAGTTGTTTTTTAACATGAGCTAGCTACTTATTCCATGCTGGGAATATGGGGAACTGAGAGACCCCTGAACAATAAACATCGAAAATCAGAACTCAACAATAAATTAAATTAAGAAACACAGTCAACTCCTTAGCTCTTCACTCAGGACAGCAATGTCTTTATCAAGGACAGCCAGTTCCGTCAACTACTCCTTATGGCCTCTCCGCAAGAGGTTGGACCTGGAGATCAGGTCAGTGTTGGTGTGGACCCAAAAGCTGTGCGCAGATCCACTCTAGTTGCGACCATAGCTGGAGGGTCTGCAGCGCTAGCAGCAAGCTGGCTAACATTAGCTCCTGTTGCCACTTAAGGCACATTAGCAGATAGCTGGCTAACATTAGTTGGTTGAAACACGCAGGCGATGGAAGGAGTTTGTTTTTGTCCATTGAGAACGTTAATGTGCTTGGACGACTAGGCATGAGACTCTAATGCCTTCATTCCCATTGTACCTAGCTGAATCCTTTTTTTGCATATGGTGCAAAAGGCCTCAAAAACGTTGTTGTCCACTGGTTTTAACCAATGACGAAAAGAGTTTTTATAAAGCCACGCTTCATTAAATTTACATTTCCCCATAACCTCAGAATGAAATTGGTAGCTAGCTAACGTAAAAACAAACTTTAAAAATATAACTGCGTGCGTCAGTCTAGTGTTAATTTCGTCACCTATTTTTAATTTAGTCTTAGTCTTAGTCTTGTGCCAAATGTCCTTGTTAGTTTTAGTCATATTTAGTCATCCACATATCTTTTTTTGTTAGTCAAGTTTTAGTCGACTAAAAGTCTCGTCATTTTAGTCTAGTTTTAGTCAAAAGAAAACTCAAGGTATCTTAGTCAAGTTTTAGTTGACTAGAAGTCTTTTAATTTTAGTCTAGTTTTAGTCAAAAAATTGTAGCTTGACCACATCTGGAATCTATTGTAAGAATAAATACAACGAGGCCTCATTAAATGCAATAATATCAGGAACAGAAGTGTTATAGTGGAAATAAATAACTTAATGAAAAGCCTAAGATCAAAACTGTAGGTGTGTACATATATATATACACATTATACATATAAATTACCAACTTAATGCAAGTTATACATGGTATTGCACACACCATTATTGATGATATTTGGAGCAATATTACATGTAATTGTTAAACTTGATTCCCTTACATATACATTTGCTTTTAAGCCTAATTATTCATTTTGATTATGATGTGATTGTGACGGGGCGTGGGAAGAGATTTCAGGTTGGGGGTGCTGAGTTTTTTCTGTCACCTCTTTTGAATAAGAAACAATATCAAGGCTATAAAACTGGTCAAAACTCCACGAATCACAAAAGTATCAGTGAGAAGTTGAGAACACTCGTTTAAACAGTGCATACACTCGAATTTGACTGCACATCACATTTTTTACTTTATTGATACTGCTTTTAATCGTAATGCAAAGACCGGTCATCGGGACATAAGCTGTCATGTACAATAAAAGAGCCTGCGCAGCGACAGGAATTATAATTTAACACAAAAAGCCTGCCTTGACCAGGGGTGGAATTGCGCTCAGGAGATTTCATTTATTTATTTATTTATTTATTTGAGCGGCGTGTGGACGAATTCTTTCTACGCATACACTATTTTATTTCTTGATAACAGACCGCTGCGAACTATAACACACCGTTGCCATGAAAAACAGAGCGTTGCCATGGACACAGGATTCTAACCGTAGAGACGGAGCGCACTATTTTCTTTAGAGGAAGCAATACAATCGTTTTTAAATCAATAAACTCCTTTTTAAGTCATCATTTCGTCTCGTCTCGTCTGACAACCTTTCCTGTGGAATGCTGAGATTTTCATTGATTTCTCGCGCTTCTCCTTTGCTTGTTATGTTGTGTTGTGTTGTAGTCTATGGCTGTGGTGTCGTAGCGCGTGATCTTCCTTTACTGAAGGCATCGCGTGTTCGCAGTATTTTGTACGGTGACCCGGGGCTGCGTTGCGTTCTCAATTATTGGTTCCGCCACTCTTTTATACTACGTCATTTAATCAAAATAATCGTGGTTGACAAATGAAACTTTTGAGGGAAATTACAATACGGAGAAGTTACATACAGCACAATTTTTAAGACCCAAACATCAAAATTTAAGACTTTTTAAAGACTTTTTAAGGTATTATTTCCAAATTAATAAATTCAATGCTTTTAAGACTTTTTAAGACCCCGCGGGAACCCTGCTTACAATTTCAGTTCAGTTTACAAAAAGGAAAAAAAGGTTATCTATCTGATTTACTATATTTCTGAATATTTTTCATAATTTGTCGATTTTTCACAAAGCGCATTCACTCCAAAAATGCTATAGATCAACACAATACTCCAGCGCGGCCACTGATAATCTTTTAAAGTTTAATGCAGAACATTAAAGGACATGCAAGATTAGAAGGAGTGAGAAATAGATGAGTGCATTGGGTTTCTTAGTTATTAGGTGGGTGGTATTAATAACCCAGGGCTCAGCATCTTATGCAGAGTTGTGGTGCATGTCCTATCGACGTGTCATGAGAGCTTTATTCTGTTTCTGCATGTTCACTGATGCCCAGGGCTTTTAGGAGCGAGCATGTATGGGCTGTTCCATCTGATTTCATTGATTATTAATGAATCATGATTATTATTTTTCTTCTTCTTCTTTGTTTCTCTATCACACCTTTTTTGTCTTGGCCATCACTTTCTCTCTTTCTGTTTCACCCCCACCCCCACCCCTCACTTTAACATTCTTTCTCTTTTTATCTTTTCTACTCGAATTCTTCCTGAATTTTTTCCTTGACTTCTCGATTCTGATTGGTCAGAAAGTAAGTGTTGATGCATTTTCTGTAACAGCAGCTCTGACAGTAGCACCAGCATTAACATGATCTAAACTTAATAATAAACAGACAGACACATCCTTATACATAAAAACAGACAGATGTATAATCAGACGTTTATTGAAATGTCAGCATTTTGTAAGGCGGTATGATTTATAAAAAAAAAATAGAAAGAACGAAAAATAGAGAATAGAGAGAGATACAATATGTAGATAATATAAAAGGAACTAAAGTGTTTGATACAGGAAGTGTAACTGTAACTAACTTTCATGCTTTAATCCTCACTCCTCCTTTATGTTCTGTTGATCTCTCGTCCTTGTTTTTTGTCTTTCTTTTTCACTACATAATTTCCTCTTCATAATGTTAACGCCTGTTATCTAATTGTAGCCTCATGAGGTGTGAGACATGGACAGGGTGGGCGTTAAAGTAACCTAAGCACCGATACACATGTCCATAATTCTAGGATAACTGCAGGCGAGAGAAAAGGGGAGAGACAGACAGTAAAGAAGAGGAGGTCTTGATGGGAGGCAACCCAGATATATGAGAGAGAGAGACAGAGATTGTATGTGTGTGTGTGTGTGCTCTCCAGGAAGGAGGTTACCTTGAGGTCAGAACCAGAGAAGGCTACAGAAAGACTCCTTTAACTTTATCCTTCAATATCTATGCATAGCTGTTTATGCACTTCTCAGGGTGTGTTTATTCATTTGATGCATCTACTGTATACACACACACAAAGTACCTACATAGTGCATTGACGACCTTTCCCATGGGCCCAGCAGTGACAGCTTGGTGGACCTGGGATTCACCACTAGACTACCACATCCCATTTATAACACATTCATATGCACTGTACGAATATTCAAACAAACCTGCAGTTTATAAATCTTTCCGTACATTTTCCACTTCTTAGCCCCAGTTCAGTTCATCTCTTATTTATGAATGAGTGTAATATCCTCAAACTTACAAGTTAACCTTTACATTTCCCACAGTATACTGAAACACAGTCTATACGTTATCGTCTTTCTCAAACTAATAACGAGGGATTTGGATAAAAAAAACAGTAACAGAGTAGGTCAGTGAGGTTTTTCGTTCATAATCTCTCCAGCATTGGGGTTAAATCAGCCCAAATTCATAAAGAATTTATATAAGATTTATTTTGCTAAAATAATCTTCAGATCTGAGACCTGAGATTGGCATGGCACTATTATATTTAAAACTTCACTTTTCCCTTCTATAGAATATTATTATTATTATTATTATTATTATTATTATTATTATTACTAATAATAATAATAATACATAATTTTAAAATAATTATATAAAATTATATAAATTATATAAAAACATTTACATGAATAATAATAATAGTACTAATAATAATAATAATGTGTTTTTAAAAAGATTTCTCTTATTTATATTGCCATATGTTTATGGTAGTTTGTGTTGCAAAAAATAGTCATTTTAAATTAAAACAGTGAATAACAAAAAGGTGTAGTACAGATGTGTGATTTAGTGTAATACTGATCATTTAGTATACATTTTTGTATCCATTTTTTAATATGCATCTATGATCTGGCAACATGTCCATAAATAACCTTCTCATACCTTCTCAAAGGAACTGAATCATTCAAATTTTATAAAAAGAATCCATAGATTGTTCAGATGAAATGTACTTCAGAGCTTCTGCTGTAAGTTTTCTGGGAGTTTTCTGAACTTTCACTGCCCAGACCTCATGTACCGTGGAAGGAGAAAAAAAAATCTTTTAACGTCTCTTCAAATTTAGAGCTCACAGAGGTCATAAACACTGCTGCCACAGCAAGAAGAAGCGATTTTTGAAAATCTCTATCAAAGCCAGATTTGGATCGCAATCAAAGGATAATGTCAATAGCAACCCCGGAATGGAAACCGAAAACCCAGCGCAGGCATTATATTGTGTAGCTTAAGGCAAATGGATATTAAAGTAAGAGTGAATATTTATTCAGGCACTGAAATATTTATTCGTGTCTAAACATTGGTGATTTCACTGAGCTGACTGAGCCTACGTTATGAGCACCAGAGCTGAAAGAGTGTCATTTCCTGCCACGGATATGACTTGATACGGGTTCTCGAGAACACACGGTGCCAGACGGCCTTACAAATTTTTGAGTGCTTAACAATCAGCTGCCAGTCAACCTGCCAGAGAAAAACTAGACAACATGCATTTCAAAGCAGCAGCTCAAAACACAGCATGAGATGGAAAGTTTTACAGACCAAAGCCTTTTAAATAAAAACAGTAAGTAGGTATGATGTATATACACCAAAAAAACACATAAGCCTATGTCAAGTTCCAACTGAGTGAATTGTGTAACTTTGAAACAATTAGTTTCTATACATTCCAGCATGATAAAATCAAACACCACTGTCTTATTGTAGTAGGTGTATTTTAAAGGCGATAAGTTAGTACTATAGTTTATTACCCATCCAATCAGTACAAACTGGTTCACTTTAATACGACATGTATCGATCAAGCTCAGGCTAGAAATGTGTTTTTCGATATAAGCAACGAAATCCTGTTTTGTTTAGAAACATTACATTTAATGTAATCTATGAATACATGTAGAACGTTTTCTTAAATCTGACTGATTTGCAGATTTCACATAAGGTTTTATTCCTGTAGCACTCCTATCCCACCCTTTACGATAAGAGCACTCTGGGTTCGTTAACTAGCTCAAAAAACAACTTAGGCAAGTCACCAATCACAGTATATATATTGAATTTAAACAAAGAAAATTAGCAGTGTAACTAACAATACTTAGTCATTTAGTAAATAAATCGCATGACAGAAGACGAATAAAACAATAATTTTTACTTTATTATTTAACAAACTACTTAGAATTCGTAATGAGTTTACTAACTTGAACCTTACTAATATCTTCCACTCAACAGGTTATGGTCATGACCAACTTAGTAAAACAAAGAGAAAAAAAACACGGGGCAGGCCTGGACGATGCTTGTGAGCGTTGCGGCGATAAGCTACTTCGCCCCTTCTTTTTAATCAGCAAAAACCACGAAGAAAAAAAAACTTAGACTCACAGTCACTTCGCAGTCTCGAATCCAGGGTCAAAGAAAGTATAATCCACTTAGTTTACTCGGACATAGCCTGGGTGATCCACGAACCCATGAGCACGTTTTCCTTCAGCGGCAAAAGAAAGTTCAGGAACACCACCTATAATCCGAATCGAACTTTGAATATGAATCCAGGAAACAAAAAAAAATAACTCCACGAAAGTCACTATTGGTTTCAAAGTGTCTACTGGACACTGTATCCTGTCACTTTGACAGAATTAAAAAGTGAACAGAAACTATTTATAATGAGCGACACCTCTGCATGTCTCTCTAGCACAAAAAAACGAAATGTCCGACACTCTTCTCATCGTCAATCACCATTACGACAAAGACCCGCCCCATCCAATCACACACATCAAAATTAACAGCCCAAGCCCTGAACCAATGGGCTTAAGACATCAATTAACTATGCTTGAGGATAGGGTGCCACTTACAGGACCACAACAATACGTTCATTCAAAAAGAAAATATCACATACACACAATGTTGTGTTATAAAACATAATATCCAAGCAGGCTACATTCCAAAATCAGAATTCTCTATTGTTTTCTAAATGTTTGTATCTCTAACACAGGAATCATACTAGCAGTGATGCTATGTATCAGACTCACAGGGGTTAAAAAATAAGACAAGTCACAAAAAGTAAATATTCAGGCACAAAAAAAATATCAGGGAATGCAAAACAAGTACCGTCAAAATTAGGGTTATGTAATGTATGTAAATGTAATATTTTGTAAAAATATTGAAATGTGCAAAAGTATTGGAACATACAGTGTTTATATTGGGGGAAACAGGGGCACTAAATTGATAGTGATTGGGAACGTGGCTGTGCTTGTGGTTGCTGGGTATTGGAGCTCACGTTTATTGGTCGCAGTCGAAAGGGTCGTGATGGTAGGCAATGTGACACTAGTACATACCTAGTACTCCTTAGGATTTAAATTAATATGTTGCAACCACAAACTATTTCACCACCTTTTAATTCTATCATTTTAGCAAAATATACAAATAGACATCATTATAGGGGGCTGTGGTAGCCTAGTGGTTAAGGTGTCGGACTACCATTCGGAAGGTTGTGAGTTTGAATCCCTGGTCCACCAAGCTGCCACTCCTGTGCCCCTGAGCCAGCCACTTAACCCTCAGTTGTATAAAACAGGATAAAATGTAAGTCACTCTGAATAAGGGTGTTTTCTAAATGCTGTAAATGAAACCGTAGACGTTTTTAGAAATCATTGTAAATATTCAGTATTTCAGTACCATCACCATTGTGGATTGTGACACAACAGGCACAAATTCCATTTTTTTGGTCTTTCGGCTTTGTGTCAACTGAGTTTGCTGTTCAAGCTGTAAACACGGACTATCGGCTATCTTAAAAATTTAAGAACTTTTCAACACAGATATAAGACATAACTGATCTAACTGTTGTATACTTTATAATTATTCATAACTTTGGCTAAAGTTCTGCTGCTGTATCCTCATCTGTATGCTTGAATCTTGAGGTTCTGCTTCACCAAAGCATGACTGTCTTGCTAACTGGATAAATTTAACTTATTTATTTGTTATAAAATGAATAGATATCCAGAGATCTACTTTTTCAAAGTGTATCCACTTTCTGTATTAGCGTTTGAGCATCAGGATTTCAGATTCAATTCAAACTTTAACAAATGTCATTCTGCAGGTCAAAGTCAGTCCCATCGAACGGCAGCTAGAGACATGAAAAGGACGAACTCGTGCTGATTCGATCACCTGCACACGAGATGTACTTCATGTCATAGAGCTGATGCATTTAAAGCGAAAGGTTTTCATCGGTATTGCGTTTAGATGTTTGAGAAAGAGAGCACACGTGCGCAAAAACCCCTGCGTGACATTGATGAGTTTAAGTGGATATGCATCGGTTTTTCATTAGATAGTCTGCGCAGGTGACATGTGTGACCTTCCAGCAGAGACAATGTGACCTTTCTTTTCTATCCTGATCACGAAGCGCAGAGCTCACCAGGAATACATGACAGATGGGTCATTTCGGAATCTCTGAAACTCATTTACTGGCTCCATCATCAGGGACTAGAGCAGAGAAAGTCAGTCAGTGTGAATGAGCTAAGAATTGATTTGGAAATATTTTTCTAAAGCATCATATTTTAAATGAAAAAAAAGGAAAAATATATAACCGTTATTTGCTTTTACCTGCAATAATTGCAATAATAATTTTATAGGCACTATATGATATGACAGGATGGTTTATTGAGTCAAAATAATATTGTTTTTGTGTGCTAAAGTAAATGTTCTGCACACATGCATAGATCCTGCTCATGCCTACAGACTGGGATAAAAATAACCTGGATCCTGGCTTATCCTAAGCCAAGATTTATAAAGATGAGAAAAGAGAGAGAGAGAGAGAGAGAGAGAGAGAGAGAGAGAGGTGTAAGAAATATTTCATCCAGCTGGAATCTTACTTAAATGTATAAAGCAGAAAAATAATTATTAAAAAATAGCCATGAAAGGTATCTCATGATCACGATTTTCAATTCATAACTATATAATAATGACCACAAGAACAATACCTCAAATACAAACGGCACAATTGAGATTTCCATGCAGAGTGGCTTTGCTTAATCTCTGAGATCAGGTGAGAAGTTTTGAAATCCAGGAAAGGCTCAAGTAGAGCCGCTGATCCTCCTCGGTGAGAGTAGCAAGTTGAGGTGGTTTGGGCACCTGATAAGGTGCCTTTTGAGGTGTAGCAGGCATGGGCAGCTGGGTGGAGGCTCCGGGGTCACCTAGGACCTCTCTGAGGGATTATATTTCCCAGATCACATGGGATTACCTGGGAATCCCCCAAGCGGAGCTGGAGGAAGGGGTCTGGGCACCTCTTCTCCAAATGTTGCTACCATGACCTCGAATGGATTAAGGAGTTTAGGGGAAGGATGCATTTATGGATGGAGGGATAGATAGATGGATGGAGGGATGGATAAATGGGTGAATGGATGGATTGATTGATGGATGGATGGACTGATGGATGGATGGATGGATGGATGGATGGATGGGTGGGTGGATAGATGGGTGGATGGATGGATGAATGGATGGATGGGTGGATGGATGGATGGATGGGTGGGTGGAGGGATGGGTGGGTGTGTGGCTGGGTGGATTGATGGATGGATGATAGATGGATGGATAAATGGATGGTTGGATGGAACAATTATAGAAATTTCTCTATAGGATATTCCTTCCCTCCCCTGTAATACAGCTTCTATAAGACCCCAGTCCACTGCAGGCCTTTATTTCAGCTGATGTTCACTGAAATATACATTTGCTTCAATTACACTATCACTTATTATTAAAGCTTTTTTATACCCTAGGTGCCATGTTGTTCCTAGGTCAGTGTTTCTGAACATTTTTTTTAAACCAGTGACCTTAATTTAAGAGAAATTCTCACACTACTGTCTGCTGTAAAAGCTATTTTTAGCCTTCAGCCTTAGCCATTAAGACTGAATGATGAATGCTAATGAAAATAATAACAATAATTATAACAACAATAATGCTTTGTTAACAAATAACAGTTTGGATAGTAAAATGTTACTGTGTCCACTAAACCAAATCCAGCCTTTGTACTAAAACCATCATCGTTTAATCTGAGCCTTGATATTACATTCAGTTTTAACACAATTCAGCAAGACATCTACATAATTATACAATCACACCAACAATCCCATAAAAACAGACCATCATTTCCCAGCTGTCTGTTCTAAAACAGACGAGTTTATGAATCATTTACACCTTAGATATTTAGAACTGTTTTGACTGCCCCCACACACACACACACACACACAAACCTACCCACATACAATTCTTCTATCTCTGTTTATCTGCCACAGCTTTGGTACAGCTCAAAATTTCACAATCAATAACCCAAAAATAACCTTGTTGAAAATAGTTAGATACCCAGTTACAGATTTAGGTACAGCCAACTTTTACGTACACTTATTGACCTTTTTTTTTTTTTTTAAGAATAAAGCTAATGTACTCTGTGCGAACATAGAAGTAGTAAACATAATAGAAGGATTGCGATCGATATGAGACATAGTGTGTGATAGATATTACAGAGCATTGCAGATTCAAATAATTACAGCCTACAACAACAACTGTTCAAATAATATATATCTCACTGATTCTTGAGATAAGGGACAAAAGTACTTTTGAAAAGTGACACAAAAAATCTATCCTACATTAATTTGAACTGGATATCTTCATAAACACGGGTCTCATCTATCATACCATGAAGAGGAACAGGTTTTTTATTCAACCACTTTTTATAAAAATGTACATTTACTCACTTAGTAAGTTGACATTTGTCAACTCCGTCTGACACATGAAAATATGTTTTTTGTTTGTTTGATCAATTCAACAACACTGTAAAGTCTTTAAGTGTGTAGAAATGGCGTGCCTTAGCAAGGTTAAGTGATAAATTGTATTGTATATTATTTTACATTGTTTTGGAATTAGCCATTTTAAATTACCTTCATTTACTAATTTTTTCATTTTTAATATATACAATCAATAGTTTTGTGCACACAAGACACTGATGCATGTAGAAAATTTGTTGTTTTAATGTACACACTAAATTGAACAAAAGAAACATGGAAACGAGAGAGAGTATCACGGGAAAGGGTATCAAACTTCAAACAAAGAGTACCTGGTGACAGGATCTTTAAGGCACACATGAAAATGTCAAAATGTTCCTGGTATCTAAAGAAAAAAGCAAATGTATCTGGAGCTCCTCTATTGCTCATCTATATTCGAACTAAACTGTAAATCTAACAACTGATTTGAATGAGGACACAATAAGCTGAGATCTAACTAAGAAAAGTATGTAATAGTGTTAATAGTGTACAAATGTTGAAGTGTAACAGGATCCAAAATTCTCCCCATGCATTTCCTGACTACTTCCAAAGGCTCACTGAAAAAATTAAAAGTGAACAATCAGACTCATAATGTCAGGGTTTCTGTAAATCTAAATTGGTTGAAATGTTTGTCGTAATTCCATCTATACTTTAACACATGGATTCAGACAGGTAAGTTATGATTTACTTCAATTTCTCTCAACAAGTTACTAAATATATAGAGTTTTATCCTGTTATTACTGCCTTCGATGTTGATCCAAGCATTAGATATTTATACAGTTTGTCTAACCTGCGGGACTTGGGCATTGGACAAGAGGTGTTGAACATGTCTACGCTCTATGAAGTCCATAACATCAGGGGCTATGGCATAAAGCTCCCTGGTCCGGCTTGCTTGGAGGGGACAAGCTGTCCCTGTCAGTTTCAAAAGGACATCTTTCAATGGACAGAAACAGACATCCCTCCTCCCATGTTTTGGGTGAAAATTGGCAGTAGGGCCACAAGGATGCATACAGTCAATCAACATGTATACTTAGATCATAATATCATGTTATGTATTTGTTATACATTACCATTCAAAAGTTTAGGGTCACTCACTTGTTCTTTATTTATATTTTTTTCCATATTACAGATAAATAATAAACTCGTCAAACTACGGCATAACACAAATGTAACTGTGAGAATTATGTTGGTGACTAAAAGCATCCGAAATAAATCAAAACTCTGTTATATTTGATCATCTGAAGTGCAGTCACCCTTTGCCTAGAAATTGCAAAACTGTACGCGTGTCATTTTTTCAAGAAGCTTCTTAAATTTTCAATTTAGGATGAATTTTAAAGAGTATAGAAGGAGTTCATATTTAATCTGGGCTCTTATTGGCTGTTTTTTCTTCAATATTCAGTGTAAGTCATCAATTTAAAAAAGAATATTTTAAAATAAAATATAAATTTTCTAATAACAGAAATTAATCTGTTTGGCACAGGTATATTTTTGTCTACAAAAGTAATTTCAAGCATTTAACCATACACCTTCAGATTAAATGATTTTCAAGATCATAGTTAACATTTTAGTCAAGTGACCCTAAAGCTTACATGTCAACACCATCAGACAAAATATCTGACAGAGTTGACGTCTGATGGAGTTGACAAAACAACATGTTTTTTCAACTTAATCATGTCTAATAAATGGTAGCCATTTTGATTTTCCTCAGTGGTCAGCTGCCACTAAACTAAATCAAAATACTAACTTTTATTTAAAAATTCTTGATTAAAATCATCCCTACTTTGAAGACAGTGTTGACACATAAAAGCTGTGACCACAGGGATTTCAACTTGTTTGCTGAATATTTAAAAAAATGTAAAACTTACGAGGCCATGTGTTGGACTGCTGCATCCATCAACAGACAAAATTCAAAGGGGGTCCTCAGGGTTAAAGCTGACCAAAATATGCCTGATTTATTTTGAATTTGAAAAATATCTGACGGAGTTGACATGAATTGATGACAGATTTTGAAAGGCTGTTGTTAATGTATAAAATAATGTAATGTTCACTTTAAGTATTTTGTAACATTTTATTAAGCCATGCAATTAACCTCATATTCATATTTGTGCATTTTAAAACATTTTTTTTGCAGTTTGATACTGTGACCTCTACAGAGGACGAGTTCATTTGCATGGGCTTTCATAGTACAGTGCTGGTATTTTATAAAATTACTATGAAATAACATAAATATATACAAAACTAAGGGTCTAAACATACACAAGTCTTTCATATCCAACTTTTAAAGCCTACGTATATATATATTTATATATTTATGTATATATATATATATATATATATATATATATATATATATATATATATATATATATATATATATATATATATATATATATACGTATATATATATATATATATATATATATATATATATATATATATATATATATATATATATATATATGTATGTGTATGTGTGTGTGTGTGTGTAGTTTTATTTTTCTTTAGGTTTATGTTTATTCTGTATACCACACAATTTAGTCCACTAAGTGCTTTAACACGCTCGAGTCAACACTACAGCTTAAATTCATGAGCTCACTCAGGTGTGAAGAGCATCGAAAATACAAAAGTGGGCAGAAAAATGTGAGACCGGAGACGAGAGAGAGAGAGAGAGAGAGAGAGAGAGAGTGAGAGAAGCCAGAATGACATGTGAGAACTAACCCCTCCATGAACCTCAATATTTATGTGTAATGTGAATGTTAAAAAATGGGATTATAAAACAAATATGTGGCTCAAATTACAAAATTTAAGCATTAAAACTGTTGTCCTTAGACACAGACGTCTTTTTTCTCCGTCCAAATTTTCGGACTACTTGACTATTCCTTCAGTTGGAATCCACATAAAAGTTTATTGTAAGTCACATTTGAGTAGTGTTATTTTTTAATAATAATAATAATAATAATAACAACAACAACAACAACAACAATAATAATAATGTGCTTGTTGTATTACATGTACACTGTAGATAGAGGATTCTTTTAAATTTCCCATCAGGTGATTGCATTAGCCTAAGTGCACTTAGAGTGTGTTAGAGTAGAGCACCAGGGTCTAAATTCACTGTCTGCTATTGAGACGTGTGTGATTATGTGATTGTGTGTTTGTGTCTCATTCCTTGTCCTTCTGTGTGTCAAGTCTTATCAGAAACTATATTAAAAAAAAACGGGTACATAATTTTGCATCAGCATATTCTTGCTATCCCTCCTCATATTCTTTGTCGTTGTGTTTCTCATGTTTGTTTGGTACTTCCTGTCTGAGAGGCGTCATCACGGTCACCTCGATTAGGTATGACCCGGTTTTAAAGGCAGCGACAGAGACAGAGAGTCTGAGGAAGTTGCAGGGTTCCAGATCAATCGATAAACACGAAGGGGCATAAAAACAGTGGCAGCCATGATGTCCCCAGCAAGCATAACTGTTTCCTTTAGCTGTTCTTCTGAATTTGGTCTTGCTATTGATCTGTACTGTTACAGCAACATAGAGCTCTCTTTCTCTCTCTCTCTCTCTCTCTCTCTCTCTCTCTCTCTCTCTCTCTCTCTCTGTCTTACTCTCTCTCTCCCTCTCTCTCTCTCTCTGTCTCTCTCTCTCTCTCTCTCACTCACTCTCTGTCACGCTCTCATTCTTACTCTCTCTTTCTCTTTCTCTCTCTCTCTCTCTCTCTCTCTCTCTCTCTCTCTCTCTCTCTCTCTCTTTCTTTTATCTTGTACCCAGATATACAGTATGAGTCACATTCGCCTTGTAGCTTGTACTCAAAGAAAAAAATGCCACGCGCTGCCCATCACGAGTCTTTAATTTATTTTTACTAGCAATCCATCCCAAGTGCACGGAATCATAGCTGATACGTCAAGTCCGAGTTATTCAGCTAGAACGTCAAAAAGTAACTACTCTTAAATGTACTTACTTATTACAGTATTACAAACTGTTATAATAGCAATGCTGTATTTTTTTTTCTTCTGAAAACAACATTCAGTCTCTGTAAGACAGTAAATAAAGCTTTTTCCATTGGATAGTGAAGTAAACTGTCATAAATCAAGCAACATTTCTCGTTAAATCAAATTTGACCTGCTGCCGAGTGAGATAATGTTAGCTATTGGAGTTAATGCTAACTCATACCTAGCGTTAGTTTAGTTCTTTAGTTCTAACATTTGAACTTGGTGAAATGTACATGAACATGCTTTATTATATTAGATTGAGTTTATATTGTTTTGGGAATAAATGAAAATGCAAGCGTTTGTTGACTCAAGAATGAGTTTGTGTGTGCGTGTGTGTCAGAGAGAGAGAGAGAGAGAGAGAGAGAGAGAGAGAGAGAGAGAGTTTGTGTGTGTGTGAGAGAGAGAGAGAGAGAGAGTTCGTGTGTGTGTGTGTGTGAGAGAGAGAAAGAGAGAGAGAGAGAGTTTGTGTGTGTGTGTGTGTGAGAGAGAGAGAGAGAGAGAGAGAGAGAGAGAGAGAGAGGGAGTTTGTGTGTGTGTGTGTGTGTGTGTGAGAGAGAGAGAGAGAGAGAGAGAGAGAGAGAGAGAGAGAGAGATAAGGGGTCATGTGAGTTTGCGATCCAGATGATGAGACAGGAGCTGCAGAGGATGTAAAATGTTACGAGTCACAATCTGACACTCGAACATATATAAGGTCCATAAAAGTGCTTAAGCATTCACGTTAATAGATTTGTACAAACTGCTTTTAAGGCTTCATAAATTAGACTCTGCTCCTGGAAATTTATTACAGGACACATAAAGTAAGGAAACGGCTTTCTGATCTCACTCACCTCAGGCAAGCCACGAGGAAAATAATTGTTATGAGATAATCTTCTGGAAATTTTCTATTACACTTATTTTCTAAAGCTGGGAAGTTCATTTAGCTCGACCAGGGGGACATCTCAAACAATCCCTGTGTCATAAACTTGATATCGATCACCAGAGAAAGCTTTTGTGTCAATCCGTGATGTTCAGAAATAGAACTAAGCAACTGAGCTAAAACTAGTTTCCTGTATACACAGCCAGGTGTTCCTGATGCGTCTTTCTTTCTTTTTTCCTGGCGTCATGATTATCTTCATTATAGCTGATCACTTCTGTCTTTATTACTGTATCCTACATGCTAATTCTGCTGATTGTCATCATTGACAATAAATTAATTGCGCGTCATCTGGTTGTACATAGTTATTATCAACAACAAAACACACACACATAGACACACAATTGTGGATATTGATAAATATAAATATTTGTATGTTAATAGTGTGTTTTCATGCAGAGGGCTAATTAGCGGTAGCGTAGTGACATTATGCGGTGGGTAATAGCCCATGTCGAGAGCTCGGCTGGAAACCAAGACGAGAAAGAGAACGCTATTCACTGTCACACAGTGTGAAATTGCTTTAACCTTTCAGCATAAGGTCTTTTTTTTTATAACCCACAAACCCTGTTAGCGACGTCTGGGCAAAGGTTTTCCCTCGCTAGCCGTTTGTTACTGCAGTCAAGTGGATTCTTGACCTGGGTGGGTTTACCTCGATGCAAAGAAAAGAAAAATTTACAATCGGTGGGTTCTTTTGTAATTGACAACAATAATCGTGACTAACAGTTGATTTTAGTCCTGCTAAAATTTCGGCGTTTCCTTTTTAGCCCCGGCTCGGTTCTTTCATTTTTTGCACCATTACAAATGCATAATATCTGCTCTGTGTGAGTCTGCGCTGCTTTTATTTATTTCTTGAGCAGTGATAAAATATCCATGCTGTTCACCAAACGCCTCGTGGCCTCAGGTCGAGCTGAAATTAGATATCTATAATTCAGTTCACACTTCAGTTGACAGCAACAGGCACAGTCAGTGTTCAGGGGGGCAATAAGTGAGAGGAAAGATGACTGAGAGAACAAACGAACATTTCAGGACATTATTATTATAATATCTGTAAATTAAAAGGAACTGAATAATTATATATACACAAATACTCACACTATGGTCTTATTTACCTTTAATATCTTATACAACAGTTATGGAATAAACTCTTAGCATTTGATGTCTCAGATCTTTTTTTTTAACAAGATTGGAGAGTTGTACACCAGCCCAGGAAGCTACCAGTTTGGAAGACTGTCTGTTAGACTTGTCTCTATAAGTGCGGCTCCTTCAAGTTATTACATTTTGGCCCCCAATATAGCTTGGAGAACTCTTGACACACTCTCACACCAATATTGTCAGTTATTGCACATGGGAATGAGAGCCAACTCCATGGATGGCTGATGGAAAAGGGTAAAAAAAAAGAGAGAGAGAGAGAGAGAGAGAGAGAGAGAGAGAGAGAGAGAGAGAGAGAGAAATAAACTGTAAAATGATTACCGGGGATGTTAAGACACAGCGGGTACAAAGGAAAAATATTGATTTATATACTCGAGATTTGTTTCGTCTCAGTGGAGATATTAGTTGTGATTTAAACTCCACCTGGGAGAGGTGACAATGTTAAGGTAATAATGTACATTTAATAAATTAGAGATGGATGGGCATCACATACTATATTTTCTATTTTATACAAAATATTATTATATATATATTTGATCACAGGATTCAATTCAACATGAAATTGCTAATGTAAACACGATATCATGTGAAAATGTAAACGCAAGGATTTGGACGAAAAACGGAAAAAAAAACGCATGGGAAATGATACGAATCGTGTGAGTCGATTCTGAGGAGGTCAACGAATCTTGAATTAAAGGCGTGTGCGACAAACAAACCATTAATATATAACACTGGAAAAAAATTTAAGGTAAATGTAAATGATTTGTGAAAAAACACATGAATATAAATGAGTTATTTATTAAAATAAGAAAACTTAAATAAATTTTAAAAAAATAAATGAACCGTATGAGAGAATCAGACGTAAATGAAACATTTAAAACTCACATTAAAAATCAAACACGTATAAATGTAGCGTAACAATAAATTATATTAAATGAACATGTGCCAAAATAGAAATACATGTGAAAAAAAATTCTGTTGTGAAACAAAAAACATGTGAAAGTAAGAGAATCATGAAAAAATGATTCATGAATTATGTGGAAATAAATAAATCCTGTCAGAAAATCACATTTAAAAAAATATACATATACAATATGAAAAGTTCACTACGTGTAAAACATATCGTTCTGATCTTGTGATTATTATTAATGTGACTTATCTGAAAGGGAGAATCGTAAAGCAGGAATAAAAAAGTGATGTGTTTGATTCAATAGACCTATTAAATAAAATAAGGTCTATTACTGCTATCATCATATATTAATCATAAATACAGAAATTTTATTCCCTAGGTGAATTTATCACATGACGGCCATGTAATCTCTTCGTAATCCATCACAACAAGACCCCAAGGTACAAAGGTCACTAGATGAGATCAGGGATGAACTGATACTCGAGGCAGATGTGTGTGCATTTGAGAGAAGGAGAGAAAATTGAGTAGGGTAGGGGCTGCTGAATGATCAATAGCGAAGCAATCATGGAGTGTTTTTTTTTTTAGGTGTAGCACTTTTGACCTTGAGAGGATAGACATATAGACACACCGAAGGCCTAAGAGAGAGAGAGAGAGAGAGAGAGAGAGAGAGGTTTATCTAGTCACCAGGAGAGATTGCTCAGTAGTTCAGAAGCTAAATATATCTTAGGAAATTACTTATATATCTAAACCTTGAAATCCTGTCTTGCTCGTCTCGACCTTTTAACCAAGCATACATGAGAATTCCTGCCACTTAGAGCAATAAAATAAAAAATAAAAAAAAATACAAAAAAAAAAAAAGAAACAGTTCAAACCAGAACAATATTTACATTTGTTTACTTGTTTAGTGAGATAGAACCATCAAATGAACAAAACAAATGATTTTACCTTATATATTGTCTTATATGACTGTAGAAAGGACATTATTCATAATAAGCCTGTCCGGTGTTTATAACAGTTTATAATCACACCCTCCAGTGTCACCCAGATGAGGATGAGGTTCACTTTTGTGTCTGGTTCCTCTCGAGGTTTCTTCCTCTTCTAACTAAGGGAGTTTTTCCTCACCACAGTCACCTCAGGCTTGTTCATTAGGGATAAATACAAACATTTAAATATCAGTCTAATCTTGAACTAGACATATTTTTGTGCTACATTTCTTATGTTCTGTAAATTTAAAAAACATTTTTTTTTGAAGAAAAAAAAAACAATTAAAAACGCTATACAAATAAAATCGAATTAAATTAAATTGTAGCCTGCTTGATGAACTTGATAATCCATTTAACTTTATTGTAGATGTTCGAATATATATAAATAAACAAACTTTCCAATCAGGTAATGGATGCTAGGACTGATATCGAGATACTAGGACGTAATGGATAAATAAACGAACAAAAGGATAACAGGAAACTAGCTAACAGCTACCTCCTGCTGACACAAAGCATTCGAATACGTAGCTTGCTATCTGAAAAAGCTACTGATATCATAGGGTCTGTATTTATTTCAAGATGTGTTGTACTTCAGTGTACTTTAGCTGTGTTACTGACAGTCTTTCCAAATGTTCCCAGCGACAAAAAAAACATTTTTTTTTTTCAATCTTTTTCCTCTTTTGTCAGCCAGCCTGGTTCCCTTTGTCCCCTATCATGTAATGAGTGCCTGTGAAAGCTTTATTTTATGCGTCTAGTCTGTCATATCAATATCTCTTTCTTCCTTCGTTCCACATTTCCAGCATCACACAGCTACTCTTGCCATTGTGGTGTTATCTCTATTATTCTGTTCCATTGCTTCATCACGAGCAATTAAACCTTAATCACATGGTGACGTGCTTAAATATCGCCTTGATACGCTGCCATTAGATGTGATCCTATAGAGCGAAACAACCCTCAGTCATTGTGACATTGCAGACTGGCAGATCACGAGTCGCAACAGCGACCTTAATCCTTGCTTTATCAGTCACGGATAATTTAAGAAGCCTTCCATAATTTCATCAGAGAACCTGGCAACATGAACGAATTTTCTTTGTTTGGAGTATTTTTTTTTCCCCCTTCATCCTCTAAGTCTTCCCCTGTCACGCTTTGATTCCAGTCGAAGCAGAGAATGGAGGAGGATAGGAAGAAAAAAGCTATTCTGAAACCTAAGCCATGCTGTAATGATTTTTAACAAGAATGTTCTAAAAATACCAAGAAAAAGGAGACAAAAGCACAAAAAACCCAGTGCACAGAAACCACAAAACATCTGACAGACAAAGCAAATAATGTCCCGTAGCATATCAGTGAACACGTCATACACGTCATGTTAGAAATCTACACGTTCATTAGGCTTTTTTACTCAATAGGTACTGTAATTCATTTAGACTCATTGTTGGATCCCAAATAAAATTCAGAAAATGCTGAATATCTTTATATCTTCTTTTAGTGACCAGAGTGATGTGTCCTTCCTGTTGGGAGAAAAAAAACACAATCTCATGTGTCTTATATTGAGTTTCAGTTACACACTGTGCACAGATTTACCATGATACCATGAGACTTTCGTGCTTATCGGCACTTGATCGAATAACGGAGCCTTAAAAATAACGAGCTTCTCAAATCCGAGGCAGTAAAATTAGTTGTATCATGAATATTCACTTCATTTAGATAGAGAGAGAAAGAGAAAGAGAAACAGAGAGAGAGAGAGAGAGAGAGAGAGAGAGAGAGAGAGAGAGAGAGAGAGGTTCAAACTTTAATGCCAAGGTTATCATTACTAAAATCCCTGCACTGACACTATCTCCTTTTCTTATAGTACTTTCCTTTATTTCAGGTCAAGGGTGAGAATGCCATTAAGGTTAAGTATAAGTTCACCAGCTCCAACCTCTTTGTGTGTTTAAAAGAAAAAAAAAAACAAGGTATTTCAAGGAGACGAAGCCAATTTCAGCTACGCCTTTTACCCAAGCTCTGCCACCCCTGAGGAGAGATATTGGTTATTGAGCTCAATGCTAGGAGAGTAATCATGACTCTCTTTAGAAAAGGTTTAGCAGAAAATCTACTGGATTTTGTCATTAGCGAACCATAATGCCGATGAATAGAATAAAGAAAGGCATTTGAGAACATCTCAGCGGTGGTCGGTAATAGGTTGAAAACTGACTTTTTTTTTTTTCAACATAGCAGTCAAATACCCTAGCAAGGATTAAATAAAAGGTTGCTTTCAAAGATTGAAAGGTTGGGCATCATGTCAGAAGGAGGCTTAAATGATGTGATATGATGTGTGTGTCTGTGTGTGTGTGGGTGAGGGTGTGTCTTATGAGCTGCTAGAATTTCATGCAAATTGAAGATTTCCTACATGTTAGGGTCACTTAATGTAAAGCCTGAAATTGTGTCAAACTTCATATCCCATAATCCATCACTACGGACTACAAACATGGACTCTTTAGACTACATATCACCTATATATCATGTCACTAGATCACACACCTGGACTCAATTCAACCATCTTACCTACTCCAAACACACACACACACACACACACACACACACACACAAACACACAGTGAGGTAGCCATTCAGATCTGTTTTCACAACTGACGTACCAAGCCTTAATTCTAATTGCTGTTTGTGGTTGTGATTTCAGATCGTTTAGACCATTTGTGATCTTATCTCAAGCTCTGATCTCCTGAGTGTTCTACGCCTCACCTCATGTCTGTCTCTCGACCTTGAATTGAGTTTCTTCTGTCGGTCCTTTAAAATAAAAGCCTTCACTTTAAATGTGTGCTACGTGAACGAAACCTGACAATGGAGTGTGAAAAATTACGAATATATCGTTCTTATAATTGAATCTCATAGTTATAACAGTTGATAATTATTTAATTGCCGGTTAATTACCAGTTATGACACTGCAATCCTCGGAATTCCTTTAAAAATGTATTGATATCCTCATTAAATCTATTGACTATTTGTTTTGTTCTTGGAAACAATAACTGGTGGGAATCTACAGGTTCATATCAGTTAATCAATTCAACCGAATCAAGTTCATTTTATTCGATTATATTGTAAACATGAGATATTAACTGTAAGAAACATATGACATATGACTGACACTTTTGGGCCATTTTGAAGAAGCCTTTAATGACATATTTGTGCTGCTTTTAAGATGAATGCTGATACAAACATATCGTATCTCAACTCAATCACAGTCATTTGATTGTGGCATGATTGTAAGCGACAGATAGGCTTTTTTATTTTTTTTTAGTATTTCAGAAATTGCTGAATCTCATCGTCATTAGCGTTTAATAAAAACATCAGCCTGTGATCAACAGTTCTGTGGGTGGAAAGATCTTGTTGATGAGAGAGGAGAAAGGAAATCATTTGCATCTTATATAATCACTCTGTCCAACCGTGCTGAGCAGAAAAGCATCTCAGACCGCATAACACACCATCGCAATAATAATTATAGAAATATACAGCATTATACAGTGTTTACTTAAGTGGTTAAAGGTTGTTGAAGGAAGGTTTAAGCTCCAGCACCACCATGATGCCACTGAGCAAAGCCTTTATTTTATTTATTTTCTGTAGCACTGTAATATTTAGCCCTAATGAGCAAGCCTGAGGTGAGGAAAACCTTCCTGAGATGATATGAGGAAGAAACCTTGAGAGGAACCAGACTCTGAAGGGAACCTCCTCCTCATTTGGGTGACACATGTAAATGTAAATAATGTTCTTTCGAGTGCACTTGTGCAAGCAAGAGCTCCTGAGAAACTAACAGGTCAGGGTAATTTCTGAGTTAATTACAGACTTAACACTAATAATAATAATAATAATAATAATAATAATAATAATAATAATAATAATAATATGAAATGAAATGTTCATTTAAGTTATATCTTGTACCCTATATACAGGTATTATATACTTACACTGTATATTTTACTTTACATCTTAGTCTAGTTTGTAAAATAGAGACTTATGATATAAGTAGACTCTTATGAATCACGAGACTGTTAGAATTTAGCCTTTCGCAAGCTGAGCATACACTTCTTGGAACTCTTTCTCAGATTCTACCTACCTAGGCTTATTGAATAATTTAGCCTTAAACAGTGTGCTTTTCAATTGACGTGTGCATTTAGTTATGTATCATATTTCAAAGTCTCTCCTTTGAATTGATTAGTCTGCACCAAAACCCCTTTCAATAATGGAATCGAAAGTTATAATACACCCGGTGCTATTTTCACAACCAGGAAAGGGGGAAGTGGTAGTTAGCTTAGAGCAAAATGCCAGGAAAAAAATGGAGGTAGGGAGACGATGTGTTATTGTAAAAATATAGAAATGTATTGTGTTGTATTAGGATTTTCTTGTGCATGGTTTCTTAGACTTGCTTTATAACAAAAAAAAGTTACTGATAAAATCCTGTGTGTTAGAGGAAGCAATACACATACACACACATATACACACACACACACTCACACAAGGAAATATGCAATTGAGAACCTCAGATTTGGAGGATTTAAAATTCTGCCCAGTGTGAGTATAACGCTTCATGCTTAATGTAGTCTCTTAAAGTGACACGTCTGATGGAATGCTTCCATTTAAAAGACGCATTATATATCACATGGCAAAATTCATCTGCACAGCAATGAACTGAACACAGTGTGAGGTGATTTAAACACTTACTGGACTGTGCATTCCAGCAGTGTGACATGTAATAGACACCCAACATGAAAAAGTGAGTAATAGACTGTATTACTGCTGTGAATGCCAGTGCCAGTGGTTGAAAATGGGTCTGCACCCTCATTAAGAGAACACGGGCTGAAATCAGACTACCAGCTGCTTCGACGCAGCCGAGCCTGGACCATTTTTAAAGCTCTCTTTAGCAAAACTGTCAAAAAAATCCTCATGCTATTTTAGCTCTCAGCCAATGATTTGCAGCCTTTAATATTTCTGAGTCTTTTCCAATAAGAATCTTTTAAGGATTGTGATCTGACTGCAAACTGCCTTTACTGATTATTGGATCTCCTTTTGTGTCCTTAAATAAGATGCCACATTTATCCGGAAATTCTGTTTTGATAATTCACTCGACACTTGGCAATGCCAATTCTTTTATAGATGTGTTAGACAGCTTAAATCATGGGACCTTCTGTTTGGACCTACTGATTTTTCATATGTTCAGAAATATTAGAAAGGATTTTGGTCTTGTTACCCAGGTGTGCCTGTTACAATGGTCATTTAATGGTTAATCTGATAGTTAACTCTTGGTTTGGTTTGGTTTGGTTTGGTTTGGTTGGGTTAGAACCCTGGGTTTCACCTGTGAAGACTGTTGTTATAAAAGGTAAGCCAACATAGGGTTAGAGTTAGGGTTAGGGTTAGGGTTAGACCATAGAGTTGACTATAGAAGGCAATCATGCCATTTTTAAGCTGTGAAAAGAGAGAGAATTGATCAGAGCTATTGCACAAGCGTTTGGCATAGCCAGTAGAGCAATCCTGATAAAGAACGAAACCGGTGGTGTACTGGTTTATCAGTACTGATTATTCTGCAATTAGAATTTGATCTGGATGGAAAAGCAAAACAAAACCAGATGATGACAGAAACACTGAGTGGCCTGAAGAAACCCCAAAACAACAATAATTGACATCACCAACGTATTTATTTATATTTTCAGCATTAATATTTAGGGCCTTGCTCAAGTGCCCAGCAGTGACAACACGGTGGACCTGGGATTCAAACTCACAACCTTCCGATCAGTAGTCCAACACCTTCAACCACTCTTGGTTCTGAAGACAATCTAGAAAATGTAATGTGCCATATAATATTTGGAGCACTCTGAAATGGGCTGGTATTTGGTGTGTGTGTGTGTGTGTATATGTGTGTGTATTTCATCTCTTCCCTCTCGGCTCACTGAGCACTACCTGCCCCATCTGCTCCCCACACCTGAGGCTGTCCACCTGACAGCTAATTAATAAGCTGGTTACAAGCAGAGGGGGCAGACATATGCCATTCTAATGGTTTCCCCCTCCTCGTCCCATCCTGACCAACCAAACACCCTCACACATGGTGCCATCAATGCTACACAACATGTACTACACACTTACACCGAGACAAGAGCCCACACTCTACCAGTCAAGGGGGAAGCATGTGATGGATTGGTTCTATTAAGAACATATGGCTTTTTAGACGAGCGAGCGAGGCCTCGTTGTACAATAGGGACTAATTACAATATCATCGCCGTCATTCCGGCAGCTTTACAAGTCTTTTTTAGGGCTCGGCAGCCTAATGTGGAGTATAAAGCTACATTAGGGGACATTAATAGGATTATATTTATGCTGTTTGATTTGTGTTATGACTTGTAAATCTATATACAGTGTATTGAGTTTTTTAAAAAAATCGAGATGTTTAATTAATTCCAACAGCAGCATGGGTAATAGAAACATTACGAGTTACAGTGGGAGAATTCCTACAGATAAATAGATAGATAGATAGATAGATAGATAGATAGATAGATAGATAGATAGATAGATAGATAGATAGATAGATAGAAAAGTGGTGCATGAGGTAGTTTTAGCACCAATTTGGCTCTTTATTCTGACGGGACAATTCTGTTGGAGTACACTGAAGTCCGTAGCAGGGGAAATGATGTGGCATTACATTAGTCACAGTCAGCGGCAACTATTTAAAGGAAAGAATCAGCTAAAAAGCTTAAAACACTGGCTGGACATCATAGCCCCCAAACCAATTAGTGTCACTTCTCCAATATACTCTTAAATAAAGGGCACTTGTGTACACACGGCCACTCTTTTTGTACAATTTATGGCTGAACATTTCACATTTCTTCAGCTGCTGAAACTAAGCATGGAGAATAAAAATAATACCATTTACTACTGTGAATGCGATAGAAAATATTTATCTACAACTTGAAAGTTTTTCTTCAGGCTGTCTTTTTGATAGCATGAGCTCAAATTTAATATATTGTGTTTGCTAGATAGTGTGACGGTGGCGAAAACTCCACCACACATAGGCTACACAAAAGCACTCTTAACCCGGTAAATTTCACGATTCTGAAGAGACAGCGGCACCTTAGGACCACTAATAGCCTGCTGAGTATGGCTGTGAGGCGAGGCGGCCCAAAGCGTGCCAAAACCAGGGGCCAATCGAGAGCGGCTTCTAACTCTTCACCCTCCGGGAGCAGGCAAGCTAGAAAAGGCTGGCTCAGCGCTGAATTGAATTATGTGGGACGAACTAATGGTGGTTTTTCCCTCTCAGCTTAAGGGAGGTGGTGGTGCAAGTGGCAATGGACTGCTTCCTGCACCACGTCACCCTGGGAGCTGCTTCGTGCTCTCGACTGTGCCATAACAACATTGAAGATTGCTCCTTGCCGGCCAACACCCCACCACCAGCCCAACACCTCCCAGAATGACACCAGGGAGCACCTCACTCTCTTTAGCCGAGTGGGAATACTGTAGGACATCCTCACTAAACAAGGTACACCCTTTGTGTCTAAACTTATGGTGGATCTGTGTCAGCTGTTGCAGGTTAAACACCTACGGATGACCGTCTACAACCTGTAGACAGATGAACTAGTGGTACGGTTCAACCAGATGCTGTAGAGGATGCTGAAAAATGTGGTAGACAAGGAAGGGCGGAACTAGGACCTCCTCCTTCACTATGTTCTGTTCGCTATCTGAGAGGCCCCACAGGCATCAACAGGATTCATCCCCTCAACCAAGTGTCAGACTTCCAACCGGATTGGGTGTGGTGGACTGAGGCCACAGAGAACGTCTTCCGTCAACTCCCTCGTCAGCCAGCCCGTACTAAGGAACCCGGCACAGTCCTTTTTCAACAGTTTGAAGGGGAGGATCACACGGTCCTGTGTATCTTGCGAAAACTAACCCCCACCGAGGTGAACTACGCCACCGTGGAGCGAGAGGTGCTAGCAATCAAGTGGGCCATCGAGGCCATCACATACCACAATTTTTTGTGGTCGATTCCTTATTTGTAGGAAAAACACAAGCCTTTTTACTTTCTTCACCTACTTTTGTAACTTTTAAAGTTTGAAAATATTCACTCAGCAAAATCTGGCACAAAAATTCAAGTGTAAGTTATTTAAAAGCATATTTTTGAAGTTGAAGTTGTAGTGCATTCAATTCAGCCACGTACCTGAACAATATTCTTTAAAAAATAAAAACACTGTTTGTAATCTTTCATAAGTGATGTATCAAATAAAAATGTCTGGCACAATGTGATCTATTCATCAACCGATTACAAGATATACGTTGTCGTTTTCTCGAAGCGGGTCACTTTTAAAGAGTCTTCTTCTTGTAGAAAATGCAGTTATTATTCTCAAGTCTGTGGAGAGAAATCAGTCGTTTCATATTTAAGTAAACCCAGCTGATCAGTTTCTCTCTCTCTCTCTCTCTCTCTCTCTCTCTCTCTCTCTCTCTCTCTCTCACACACACAGAAAGATAAAGCCATAATCTTTACTCAACAGACAGCTATTAATGCTACGTCAAAGATGCTGGACTACTCCTGAAAGATTGAATAAGCCCATATCCGTATGCTGTTTATGTTTGCAAATGTTCATCAGGTATGCTGGGAATGCACTAAAGCTATTTAGCTTGATAAAATTCATTTGATTTACACTTTAAAGCGTAACTACCCGCCTTTCATGTTCTTTCCTGGCTCTTCCTGGGTTTACAGGCATCTACGGCGCTGTCTCGAAGAAATCCTTGAATAACCGAGGCTGAACATTTCTACTTACTCTAATGTTAATTATTGATGACTGATCGAGACAGGCTTTTAAAACTGCCCCATGGGGAGGTCCTCTGCTATAGCGTGGGGTATTTAATGAGCGTGTCGGTCCAGGTAAGGGAACCGAAAAAAGCGAGAGAGAGTGAGAGAGAGAGAATTGCTAAATTCATTCAAGTTTAGATGTGTGCAGGCAGATTATGATAGCTATGGAAATAAGAGAGGATAACCCAGGCCTGGTGAGATTCAATACTTCAGATAGGAGAGAGAGAGATAGAGAGAGAGAGAGTGAGAGAGAGAGACGAAATATCCATTATAGACAGTAAAACAAACAAAGAAATGGTAATGTTTATGGCATGGTTTAGTTGTTATGTGTGCCCATTCTGGGCACATTATTAGCATGTGAAACTCCCATAATTAAGAGTGTGTGTAATGGTCTGGAATCCTAATTCAGCCCTCGCTTTGCAGGTGTTCATTGGGTATTCAGGAAATGCATTGGATTACAGAGAGAGAGAGAGAGAGAGAGAGAGAGAGAGAGAGAGAGAGAGAGAGAGAGAGAAAGAAGGGTTTAACTTCTAGGTATTTATGGTCTCTTTTTATAGTATTTACATTGGGAGGAAAATGATGGATGGATGGATAGATGTATGAATGTATGGATAGATGGATTCACGAATTGATGGATGATACATGGAAGGATACACGGATGGACGTATCCATCTCCCTTATGAAGAGTCATTCAAGTCATCACAATTGACAAACAATGCCTTGAAATAAATCTGTCAACTGCTATTTGATTTTAATGTCACATTAATCATGGAATTATGGCATCATGGTTTCAAATATTATTCATATATATATATCTATATATATATATATATATATATATATATATACTTTTATAAAAGAAATATATTTTTTTACTTGTCACACAGATCGACATTTCTCACATTTCTCATCTTTGGTGCAACACAGATATTTTAGAAGCTATTTCATTCTGTGGCACTTTGCTAGTCGTTTATATTAATTAGTGCGGTTGTCACTCTGCGTCATTATCACGAAACAGACATGATATTTTTCAATATTATATATCATTATCATTATCAGACCTCGGTAATGACAGCCTAGCACAGTATCTGGATGCTTGTCTGAATTAATTGAAGGTTGTTGTCTACAGATGCAGCTATCCAGCGGAACTTTCACTAATTAGGTTCCCTTCTTTGTTAGGAAGCAGAGTTGATTAGTGAATACAAGAAGCAGTGAATTCTTAGGACTCACTTTCTTAAAGCCCTGCAGTTTCTCTTTTTACTAGCGGATTTGTTTACTAGCGCATTTAACAATTGAACATTGACTTACAGCTGTAATATGAGCTTTAAAAAAAAAGGTCTTATTTTGTTTTGGCTTGGGTTTATTCAGTACATCGTCCTTAGTTATAGCAGAAAAAAATTATCACCACAGCATGTTCCTGAATATAGACCTGAATATTTTCCTTGCTAGTGGACCTTGCTATTGTTTCTGTTCTGTTGCTTAAATTGGAAAGCTATGATATAACCTGTACTCCATGCCAGAGAGATACTGACCTTCGTGCACCCAAAGGCAAAGACCAGGCCATCATTTCCTAATCTCTCTATTCAATCGCTGTCAGAATGCCGTGGGCTTATAGAGAGGTAGTTACAGTATTTCTGAACTTTTCAAGAAAGTATAATATAAGTTTGTGTTTGTTATCGCTTCTGTACTTCCTGTAGTCACAGGGACATGTAAGACAGACATTCTAAATAATCTAAGACTGATAATAAACATATGAAATGGATATGTTTATATGAAATGGACAGTTTATATGAAATGGATGTTTCTTTTGCAGTTATAGAAGGAGTCTCCAGTGTTACAAGTCAGGAAGCTTGTGGTAGTGATAATGGGGTGACACAGCATCATCAGCCTAGTCGTAGATTATTCTATGCTAGAGCATGCTGAGATATTTTATATCTTACATAAAGATGTGTGATGGAGAAGCAGTGCATGTTGTTCTGAAACCGAGCTGGTTGACTTAGGCAGCCTCAATGTTTTTGGGGAGAGATGAATGTGATGATAATGACATACGAGGCTAATAAGAATCTCAAAATAAAAGACAGAGAGAGAGAGAGAGAGAGAGAGAGAGAGAGAGAGAGAGAGAGAGAGAGAGAGAGAGAGAGATAGAGAAAGCTATATTCTGAAGCACCAATAATTTTCAGTTAAGATGAAGGTACCCGTCTGTTCCCATCCCATTGGTGCTATAATCTCTGGGTGTCATAATGTGGCAATTTATCTTTAGTTAATAAGCCAATCAGGTATTAATATATTTTAATATATTCTTATATTGAACTGTATATTGTATATAGCAACTATTATCTATAAATAGTAATCACTTCCTGTTCTGGATCTAATCACAGTTTAAATACAGTCTAGCCAAGAATTATTGCCTACTTTAATAAATATGAAGTGTAACGCCTACTAAAGGTACAGAGACATGCTTATTAATAAATAAATAATTCTGGACATATCGATTATGTTATGTAACTTTATGTGAAGGTTAATTTCTAAATCAGAATTTTGTGATCATTTTAGAAAGACATATTTTAGGTAAAAATTGATTATTCACTCTTCATTTATGTTTAGTTAAAAAAAAACACGGCATATATGCGTTCATCCAAATATAGGTAAAATGGACAAGATGTGCTATTTTGCTCATGTGAAATTGGAACTTAGTTGAGTAGTATGTAGTTTAGACACAAGGATTGACTTGTTTATAATTCCCATTATTGTGCAAAGAAAAATCACAAGAACTCCAACTCCCATTATGCACCGTGGGCTACATGCATGGCTGCACCGTACTTCATTTCCCAGAATGCATGCTCACTCTCTCCATCACAGAGAGGATTGATTACACTCACCAGTTTTCAGTCTCTCTCTCACACACACACACAAACAAACACACACACACGATCAATACTTTCTGATACCAAGCATTTGCCCTCTGTCATAGTTTGCCCAGTTTTGGTCTTGTTTCTTGTTTTCAGTTCAAGTTCTGATCACCTGATCTGTGCATGTTGTGTTGATTGATTTGAATCTGTTGTTTTTGTATCATTTAAGCTGCATCTCCCGCAACTGTATCTGTCTACAGCACTAAAGAATATATAAAGCAACACAGAACATAAGAATATAAAACAACACAGAAGACACAGAAGATCCTTGCACAACGATCTGATCTCCCCTTCAGCAACCTTGGGGTAACCATGGACAATCAACTGTCCTTTTCCTCTCATGTTGCTAATGTAACTCGCTCATGTCGGTTTCTTCTCTACAACATTAGAAGGATTCGGCCATTTCTGTCCACACAGGCTACTCAGGTACTTGTTCAGTCTCTTGTCATTTCTAGACTGGATTACTGCAACACACTGCTGGCAGGTCTACCTATGAGCGCAATCCGTCCTCTGCAAATGATCCAAAATGCAGCTGCACGGCTTGTTTTCAGCTTGCCTAAGTTCTCGCATACCACCCCGCTGCTGCGATCCCTCCACTGGCTTCCGGTAGCTGCACGCATCAGATTCAAAACACTGATGCTGGCCTACAAAGACAAAAATGGACCAGCTCCCTCTTACCTCAAAGCCCTCATCACTCCTCGCACTGCACCCCGCACCCTCCGATCTACCAGCACTGCTCGACTGGTTCCACCATCTCTCAGGGTAAAAGGCAAGTATACTACAAGACTCTTCTCTGTTCTGGCACCACAGACTTCCCCTAGAGGTCCGGACAGCTGAGTCACTGGCTATTTTCAACGGCGGCTGAAGACCTACTTATTCAGGAAACACTTCAACTAGCACCTCTTTCCTTATCTTTTGTATTTAAAAAAAATAAAAATTAAAAAATTGACACTTTTTCATTGTAACTTTGAACAAAGGTTTTAAACTCATGGTATCTTAAGTATGTAACCTAGTGAGCCAGCATTAACGTATTCAATGTTAGAGATTTAAGCACGTACAGTATGTATGTTGCTCTGGATAAGGGCGTCTGCCAAATGCTGTAAATGTAAATGTAGAAGATCTAAAAGATGGATTCTGTTGATCATAAAGTTTCCTTATCAAATTTTGAATGATGTGCATTCCCATTCATGTGTCAGTAGAAATAAGAAGTGGGATGAAACCTGGGAGTTTCAACCAGGTTCATGTTTCAGAGGCTAAAATCATAAAACTCAGAAAACCTGAGTGATCTATGCAAAAAGCAAGAGAAGTTTGTTGTAACCATGCAATTTGTTCTTCTTCTAGAAAATTAAATTTGGAAACCATTTGAAGATCAACCATTCCGACACCTCGGATCGATACAAAACCAATTCAGGTTAGTTTTGTTCATAGACCTTGCTTGAGATTGTGATATGTTTGTGCATGATGTAATGCTTCTGCTAACCTTTTCTGCCTCATGCATGAATAAAGTGCATATGTGTATGTATATATATATATGTGTATGTATATATTCATACATTCAAAAGAATAATGAGAAGAAAGCATTCGGAATTGGTGACCTTTAACAAATCTGAGCCTTATGAGCAAATATGGATTTACTTTAGATGTGTAGTACTTATCTGACAAAGATAAGCGGAAAAACAAAACCGAGCTTATGGAAATGTTTAGCTTTAAAGTGTACTGTGGTATACTGTACTGAATGTGTTTTTTCCCCATTATCTCTATTATCTAGTTTTCCATCTGGGTAAGCAGTGGTGGTGTGGATGTATCTGAGACTTTCTTTTCACCTTGAGGTAAGATCGAGGAGATATTTGTGTACTGTATATGTACACAAAAAAATAGCTTAGTGGTTAAGGTGTTGGCATTCACTAAATTTCAGGGGTTTCGTTACCACGATGTAAAGTGGGCGTGTTTCTGGAGGGCTTGGAAAAACGCCCTCTTTCAAAAAAAAGAGTATACCTACAAAGGATAATGAAGGACAAAACAGTCATACAGGTAGATTTTATATTTTATATCTATTATGCATTATTATCTTACAGTTAAGCTATTTTCAAAAACAAATAAACAACCAAAAACTATGGTTAGGGTTAGGGTTAGATTAACAAATAGGCCATGCCTGCCCAATGATGCAATATCTGTTACGCTGTTCTGAAATCCCTGGAAATAAGTGCATCCCTTAAGCTGTTGGACTACTGATGAGAAGGTTGTGAGGTCAAATCCCGGGTCCACTAAGCAGTCACAATCAAGCCCTTGAGCAAGGCCCTAAACCCTCAGTTTACATTTATGGCATTTGAAGAAGAAGAAGCCTTTATTTTGTCACATATACATTACAGCACAGTAAAATGCTTACTTTGTCTATCCAAACTTTTGAGGTTGGGGTCAGAGCACAGGGTTGGTCACGATAAAGCGTCCCTGGAGCAGAGAGGACAAAGGACCTTACTCAGTGGCCCAACAGTGGCAGTATGGCCAACAGATCCTCCAATCAACAACCCAAAGCCTTAACTGCTTAAGCACAGACTATATTATCCAGAGTGACTTCCATTTTTATTACTTAAATCTTCCAGTATTGTTAATTGTTCATATATTTAACACTTTAAAAAATGAGATTATGTCATAAGAAGCTCTTCCTCAGTTTGGAGGTGCGAAATAGACTCTATAGCACAAAAACCTTCTTGATATAATTATTTCAAAGCTTGTATGACATTTAACAGTTTTTAATTAAGATGGAGAAGAAAGATTATTCTCAAGATGTTACACAAAGCTGCACCTCGTTGGAATGCGAGCACTTTTTTCAGCATTAGCAGACTGACACATCTAAACTTGGTGTAGTCTCAGTATACACCACTGACACACACATAGACAGAGAGAGAAAGGAGCAAAAAAAAAAGAGAGAGAGAGAGAGAGAGAGAGAGAAAATCTCTTCATATGCATAAGACTACACAGTAATCATAATGGCTGATCTGTGGAATTTAAAAAGACACCGAAACGCTTAGGACAGCTTTTTTTTTTTTTAATACGTATGAGTCATATATTATGAATGTATAATCTTATAGAGCCTCTTACAGTAGTACTCCTACACTCACACAGCAACAAACATGCATACATACATACATGCATGTACACACACACTATCTCTTTCATGTGGTATCCTGAGATCTTCTGCGAGTCGGCATGTGATCCTTGTTTACCTCTCTGAACTCAGACTCCGTCTCAAGACTCCGTGATATTCCCTCCTGACTCCAGATAGGCTGCGGAATAACCTCAATCCTTTCCACCTGTATCTGATGTTGATGCAATGCACCTTTCTCTTATTGTGATGGCTCAGGATTTGGAAAGGTTCATCTAAAAGCAGCAGTTGTTCGATATTTTATCGTTGATATACAAATCGATAGGATTTGCTTTGTTTTTTTTTATATATATATATATATATATATATATATATATATATATATATATATATATATATATATATATTTATTTATTACACATAGATACTTTGGCTAGCATCTTTGTACGTTCTTCTTTGTAGATGTAATGCTGCATTATCTGTTCAAATCTAATGTTGCTCTTGTCCTTTGTGGCAAAGTCCCCGTAATGCTAATATTAAATATTAGTCAAGGGAAAATGAGCTCCACACACACACACACGCAAGCACACACTGAATTATGAACTAACAGAATTCTCGCCAGTGAAATAATATGTAAATCCTTTTGTCCTCAAATCCATGAGAAATCAGATGGGAGCCAGCGAGAAGCAAATCCGTCAGTCTCTGATCCATGGGTTTAGCCTGAAGATGAAAGAGAGAGATGAACAAAAAGAAAAAGGGCTGTGGGAAAATTCCCTAGTATATCTGTGACTGTAATGTCTCCTAACCCTTTAGTAGATAGTTCTGTACCATCATCTTTACTCATTCATAACATGTACAATATTCACATTCCATTCCTTCCCTACTCTGTACAGCCAAACTAATGTCTTATGCTAAGTATATTCCCATACCCTGATTTAATCCTCCACAAATGTCTTTTCTATAGTTTTTTTTATGCTTACAATTAACTTGTTAACTATGTTCTGTAATAGTTTGTACATTGTGCCTTAGCGCTAATTAGCTTGCTTGTGCTTGCTAATTAGCGAGAAGAATAAAGGTATTGAATGAGGTCATGTCAGCTGATTATGTGCAGATGGAGGACTTGGTGTAATCCTTCTGAAATTTTAATATTCGCTGGCTCATGTTTGTATATAAACAGATTTTTTTGCCATTTTTTTTGCCTGGATTTAAAAAGATTCTGAATGCCTTATGGGTAAACTCTGATACGTACAGGTCTACAGTGATGACTCAATATCTCCAGCCTCCAAGCAATCATCTAACACACTTCAGCTATTAAATTATTGGAACAGTGCTTAAGATTGGGACCAAGATTCCTCTGAGGTGAATTGGTGTACAGAAGATGGTGGGTATTAGAACCGGGTCAAGGTGGTGCTGTATCTACAGTGCATCTGCTCTCTGTGAAGATTATCAATCATATCTTCACTCTAAAAGCTTTCCAGTTTGTGTGTGTGTGTGTGTGTGTGTGTGTGTGTGTGTTTATTTTTTATTTTTTAGGGGTCAGGGATGTTTTCTGCTTTCTTACTGGTTTCCCCACCTTGATCGTGGTTCTCATATGTCTCATAAGTAATTAGTTTTGTCGTCTCATCTGTGATGTAATTGCTCATTAGCGATCAAAAATGTATCTACAGCCAGATTACAGGTCTTATATCTGCATCACTCGAACTCTTCCTTCTGTTTTGTTTTTGTTTTGTTTTTTAATTAGAGACTGTGTGAATCATTTGAATGTAAAGACTGCACAATATTCAATATTTTATTTGTATAGTGTTTTTAAGACTCAAAAGAGAATCTCATTGTCTTTTGGGTGACATTGGAGCTGATAGTCTCTTTGTGTCTCAAGATGCTCACAGGGTTGGCCACTTCTCACTGAAGGACCAAAATCTTCATGACGTGGAATCCAACTTGAGCTGGTACATCTTTAAATGCCACAGGATCCTCACACGTTTGATGCCTCTTCTCACTGAGGGTCCAAAATCCTCATGAAGTGTAACACAACTGGAGCTGGCACAATCTCTGGATGCCATGGGATGGGTAGAAAAGGAGAAGCAACTGGAGAGGAATTAGCATGGCTGCTGTTTATAATATTAACCAGCACTAGATGATAAGATGATAAGATGATCAATAGATGATGCATTTGATTAGATCTACCAGAGCACAAGGTTGTAGGATGTGTTATGTGCATGCCTGGATAAAGAGAGCTGGCCGAGACCCGAACATTGTCAGGAAGGCTATTCCAAAGTTTGGGAACTAAATATGAAAACACTCTACCGCCTTTGGAAGACTTTGAGAAGTCCAAAGTTTTATGATCTATAGACATATTGACTTGGATACACTGAGTGGATGGTGGAGGCATGTCGTGGTCGGGGCTTTCATATGGTTCAGGGAAGTCCTAAAACACTAGGCATTCGATATTGGAGAAATTTCTCACATGAAATCATAACACATTTGATCACATTTGATTTGCATCTGCATGCTAATTTTAAATAAAAAATCAGCAATGCTGTTTACTGTATCTCAATAGAAGTGTCCAAAAATTCATATTAAGGTCAGGTAACAATAGTGAAATAATTTCCTATTATTCCTAGCAAACACACACACACTTGCAAAAAAAAAAAAAAAAAAAAAAAAAAAAAGCAAGCACCTTCTGTCCTGACCCACTAAAGAAGGTTAGGAATAACCTACACATCGACTGTTCTTCCTTCACGACCTTTAACTAAATGTAACATAGCTGAGTTATTGATATTTTGCTGTGTTTCTCCTTCAAACCTCCTTCTACTTCTGCTAGTTCATCCATCAAAGTACGATCTAGAAATCAGGTGGTTTGCCATGTCAGCTTGATCAATTATGAATGTTGCTTTATTTATTTTTTTTATTTTATTCAGCACTTAAATAGCAGGCAAAGTGATTGTAAGTTTATTTTATACTACAGATCCACAATATTGCTTTTGATTGCACTATTTATCGGCAGTAAAAAAAAACTGGCCGTTCTTTTTTTGCTTTATTGACTGTGAGGTGTATATATACGTTTCTGCAGAAAGATGTTCTCGTAACTTAAATGACATTTGATTTGATTTTTGTTTTGATTGCTGTAAGCAGCAGCATGAATGAAATGCGATTAAAATTACACTATAACCCTTTCTGGTTTTACTTCTGAAAGGTCCAAAGTGCTATTCAAGCCCAACTCTGTAGTTTAAAATGTGAGAGATTTGAATTGATTACCATTGATTTCCTTTGACGTCTCACTGACTTCCTATACGCTGTGTCTGTCTTGCGCTCTCTCTGACCTCATGCAATGCTACAGACCATACGGGATCATTTTTATACCAAAAATTGTACTCTTAAATGTTAAGCTCATTAATAGATAAAGTAAAACCACTTATGGATAGACTGTAATCTGTGTGGACAGCACGGATGCTGTATTTGTACACTTTGCCAAAACAAAGGTAGTCGAGTAAGTAATAAAATATTAGCTATTTTAACCGGATAACTGTCTCCTTCACGACTCGATATAATGAAGGAGTAATTATATCAATCCATCCTTGTATCATTTCCTGTACTAGTTCCTTTACAGGGTTGCAGGAAATCTGGACTCTATGCCAGTGGACAAATTAGGAGACACTCTGGATAAGGTACCAACCTGGTACAAATTAGGTGACACTCTGGACTGGGTACCAACCTGGTACAAATTAGGAGACACTCTGGACTGGGTACCAACCTGGTACAATTTTTTAGACACTCTGGACTGGGTACCAACCTGGTACAATTTTTTAGACACTCTGGACTGGGTACCAACCTGGTACAAATTAGGTGACACTGTGGACTGGGTGCCAACGTGGTACAAATTAGGTGACACTCTGGACTGGGTACCAACCTGGTACAAATTTTTAGACACTCTGGACTGGGTACCAACCTGGTACAAATTTTTAGAGACTCTGGACTGGGTACCAACCTGGTACAAATTAGGTGACACTCTGGACTGGGTACCAACCTGGTACAAATTTTTAGACACTCTGGACTGGGTGCCAACGTGGTACAAATTAGGTGACACTCTGGACTGGGTGCCAACGTGGTACAAATTAGGTGACACTCTGGACTGGGTACCAACCTGGTACAAATTTTTAGAGACTCTGGACTGGGTACCAACCTGGTACAAATTAGGTGACACTCTGGACTGGGTACCAACCTGGTACAAATTTTTAGACACTCTGGACTGGGTACCAACCTGGTACAAATTAGGTGACACTCTGGACTGGGTACCAACCTGGTACAAATTTTTAGACACTCTGGACTGGGTACCAACCTGGTACAAATTAGGTGACACTCTGGACTGGGTACCAACCTGGTACAAATTAGGTGACACTCTGGACAGGGCACAATCACTCACACAGATTAGAGATGTCAGTCAGCCTATGGTCAGGTTTAGGGTTACAATATTTGTTTTTGGGAATCTTTGTTTTTTTATGCTTTACTGATATAAACTGGTGTGGTTTCATGGTTCCAACTATGTGGCTACAGCTTGAGTTAAAAACACATATGATCATGAAGGTCGAGTGTATTAGTGCACTGGTCCTGGTGTGAACACAGCCCACTTTATGTCAGAGATCTGATAAGTAGCTGCGAACAGGGCAACACTAATGTGTGCAGTAGTCCAGGATCGAGGGTTGGGACTCTGTGCCTTCATGGTGAGGATTAGAGGTGGAGCCAGGATTCTGAGTCAGCATCCGACTTCACATCTTTCTCACTTATCCACCATTTAACACACTCCTTTCCACACTCCCTAATTTTGGGCACACGCAGCACTTTACCTGTGTAACTTTATGCAGCGGGAAGTCGATAAGTTGGCAAGCCAACAGCGCTCTGTTAAAGACAGACGTTAAATACCCGAGAAACCGATCAATTCTGAAGAGGATTGATTCACGTTCGGCCGATTAAGGAAAATAAACAATGTCAGATGTTAATCTCTGTCCGATGAAAGAGTGTGAGAGAAAGAGAGAGATACTGAAAAAGTGAGAGAGAGAGAGAGAGAGAGAGAGAGAGAGATACAGAAAAAGTGATAGTGTGGATAGATATACAAGGATAGAGAGCGAGAGAGAGAGCGAGCGAGAGAGAGAGAGAGAGAGAGAGAGAGAGAGAGAGAAAAAGTGATAGTGTAGATAGATATGCAAGGATAGAGAGCGAGAGAAAGAGAGAGGGAGAGATACAGAGAGAGAGAGAGAGAGAGAGAGAGAGAGAGAGAGAGAGAGAGAGAGAGAGAGAGAGAGAGAGAGAGAGAGAGAAGAGAAGAGATACAGCCTCCGGCCATCAAGCGGCTCGTTACGGGAAATGCAGGTGCGCGCGATGGTAGAGTGAAAGCATGTAAAAAAAAACACACAGCTTCCACCCTTCCTCTCTCTCTTTGTATCTCTCTCTCTCTCTTTCTCTCTCTCTCTCTCTCTCTCTCTCTCTCTCTCTCTCTCTCTCACATCGCGCACCGCGCAGAGTTCTCGCGCTCTCCGACGGTCACCCGGCTGCGTAACGGCGCACACACACGCGCGCACACTCACACACACACATACAAACACACACACTTTCTTCGCTTCTTTATTTCCAAAATAATTCTAACAACAACGACAACAACAATAACAAAAGAAACCTCTTTCTCTCTATATATTTCCTTTACTTTTTTCGTCTCCGGTCGTTCCGACATTACACACACACACACACACACACACAGAGAGAGAGAGAGAGAGAGAGAGAGAGAGAGAGAGAGAGAGAGAGAGCAGGTATCCTCCGGGACTGTCCGTTTTTCTTCTCCTCGTCGTAACAACACCCCACTTTTTGATTTTTTTGGTTCCTGTCTGATGTTGTGTCCCTTTTTTCAGGCTACAGGAGCTCTGTGTTTGGACTAAATCAAGCTTAATGCTCGCTGTTTCTGGTTAAGAGTGAAGAAAGATAACACTCCTCTGGATTTTCTCACGGATTTCTTTCCCTTCCTGCGCGCTTGGGTAAGTGCTAAAGCTGTAGTTTACATTACAGAATGAATCTAAATGAATGCATGCATGAATGAATGAATGAATGAATGAATTGAGGTGGATGTGCCACATTGATTATTTCTTATATTATATATTATATTTGATCTGTATTTGTTTCTGGTTCATTTCCAGTTCCCAAGGCTTCACAGTCTTCTTTCAGGATATTTAGTAAGTAAATGGTTTATTTATTTGGATTATTTTCTGGACATAAGACTTGTTCTTGGTGTTGAAACTTGGATACTTGGAAATGTGATTTATTTAATCAGACCTCCTGGGAATTTTTGGAATACTGGGAAGCTTGTGGATGGATTTGTGTGTTCAGGTAACCTGATTTTTAGATTTCAGGTGGACCTTTGCACTTGGTGGAGCTCTTATTGACCTGCTTATTATGATGCTTCTGACCTCATGATACTCCAAGTTAGACGTGTGTGTGTGTGTGTGTGTGTGAGAGAGAGAGAGAGAGAGAGAGAATGAGAGAGAGAGAAAGCATTAGAGATGTAGTGGACATTTAAGACATCAAGCTTACA